>NW_028238309.1:64950210-65361159 GCF_041429995.1 Eschscholzia californica
AGGATAGAGAACTGAGAAGGAGATTGATGTTATCCTGAAATACACTTTTATCAGTGTAATTACCTCCTACACAAAAGTGATAAACATAATAAGCAGGGAATGATCCTGTTTCTTGTGCAATGGTGGTAAAGCTACAAAATTGTGTAGTAATGGTGATGATCAGAAACAAAAAACTACCCATTTGGGTAATGGAATTCTGCATCTGAAAAAGAAAAAGCTATAGTTTTCAAAAACTAATCAAGATTGAATGATCTGGAGTTATAGACTTCTAGTCAATGTTTCAAAGGTAAAGTAACAAGTCTTATAAGTTATAACAATCATTTCTTGTTGGGATAATTCCATTTTGGCCCCCTAAAACTAAGCACCCTTTGCATTCGTCCTTGCTAACTGGTACCAATTACAGATTACATTTCTAGACGTGCCATCTTGGTCTTTCGTTGGGTTATTTTAATGGATAAAATTCAGTCGGAGGATAAGCCAATAAGGAACAAAGATACATGAATTAAAATTCTTAGAACCCCAAACTATATAGCCATGAAGTTGTCATAATCCTTTATTCCTTTAAAATTGAAGAGAGAATTCATTTCATAATCAATGACTGAGGATCGAGCCGGAAAAATGCTTCCAAATACAACCATTTCAACTCAAATCACGAGTCAGATTTCATACCTGACTTACAAGAAAACAAACACACATGTGAATTTTAATGAAATTAGATGGAAAGACTCGTTTTCTAACTAGCCAAGCCCTTGCAACAAAAAAACTAGTCAAGCCCTTTAAACAAAAACAGCCAAGTCCTGTCTTTACTAGACTTAGAAAATCCGTGCGTCTTCAATATTGAGGACCGCATTCAATCACTTGTAGAGAAGGGCCCTTTTCCAACTTGCCAAAACTCTTGGCCAATGTTGAGGACTTCGATTAAGGCTGCGGCTTTGTGGAATAAAGAAAAATCTCCGGAGAAAAAAATTTCTACAAAACAAGCTTGTAAGATTGACTTTTTTATTTCTATTTGTTGCTATAGAGCTTCTGATTTTCTTTATTCCCCAAAGCCGCGGCCTTGATTAAATGGCGAAAGTTTCAGATATTGTAATGAAGTAAAATGGGAGGTGCAGCAATAGAACCAGACTGAAATGGGCATAATAAAGGATACTACTATTTCACAATTGTAGGCCAGACACCATATACAACTTAAGGGGTCCGGGCAGTATAGAGGCCTAGCAATGAACGAAATGTGCAGGAATTGTGTAATGTTGAAAAATAATGTCTTTGAGATGAGAACTTTATCTTTCAAATGTATAATTTTATTACACTCAAAGCTAATTTACAAACACTTCACTTATATAGTTATGACTCACAACTCAAACACTCTTTTAAACACACTAACACGCACTCTTTCAAATGTGTCTCCATGCCTGAACGTATTTCCATGGCTAAGGTGTTTGGGTAGCCACGATTCTGTAGTATCAGACATATATAACTTATAGGTTCATTTCATCGAAATCAATCAAATCCAGACATCTAAAAGTATGAAATTGTCAGCAAACTCGATTATACACTTGTTCAAGAGAACCTTGTTTCTTTGGTAAAGAGTGAAGGAATGGGCAAAACTCTTAACTCTTATCGGCTTCACGGTGTCTTGGGAAGCTTTGATCGCAACATTGTAATTTTTTGCTCCTGCACGAGCATTTTAGTTTCGGAGGATTGCCTGACCTCCTAGACGCATTTTTAGGGCTTGCAACATCATTCCTTCCTGAATTTCGGCTATAACTTTTAAAACGATATGAAATTTGGTCACTGGTAGCTAGAGAAGTTCACGAGTGAACACACAAGTAATCCATATAGTTGAACATAAAAGTATTGACTAAATAATGGTTTGGTTAACCTTTGTGTTATATCTTGAACTTCTGTATCAACACAATTCCTGCATATTTTGTTTGTTATATTGCCTCTACACTGTACGGATCTGTAAACGATATCCGTGCTCTGGCCTATGGTGTTATTATAGTAGTATCCTTTACATATGGCCATTTTGATATGGTATGAGGATAAAGAACTGAGAAGGAGATCGATGTTGGTTCCAAATGAACTTTTATTAATATACAACAAGAATATCTTATTATGCGAAGAAGTTTTCATATAAAATTTTATATTGAATCATTTTACCAGTTGTCTCATTTTTTGAATGAGAGAAATGGTCAAAAGGATTCATTCATGAAAAGTCGTTTTTCTCCTACTAATTATATATGCACAACATTTCATTGTAATTGACATACAGACCCTACTGATGTGCTAGATACCATTCAACAATCTGAGCTCGGTTTTGTGATGCAAGTGACATTCGAACGAAAAACTAGAAGATAGTTTTCTCAGACGATAATGAATATGGACTAACCCCAGTACCTTCTACGTGGTTGCTATTGCCCACTATTTAGAATCTTATCGACACCTTTGGCAGAATAAATATCAACAGAGTAGTCTATACATACTTAAGATTGGGCATTGCTGCGCACTTGTGCTAGTTGCTGGCGGTGCAGTGCTAGCATTAGTGGTGCAGTGCTAGACTTTAGTGGTGCAGTGCTAGCCATGGCTAGTGCAATCATGCTATTATTACAGAAAGGATATAAGTCATAGTGTCATACCTAAGAAAACAGCTAGGTCGAATAATTCAGCCATCGCCCCTGTAAGACACATAGGGCACTCAGTGGACGATATATCTGTTTTGCACAGTACTAGACCATATACCTCATCAAAGTTTGTAAAATCAGTTTCTCTAATAGCAAATTTAGACCATAGAGAGGTAGCTAACTAGCTATATACTCTTATAAGATCATTCACTAACCCACCTAAACATTGATTAAACTGATTCGGGTTGCTAATGATTGTCAGATTCAACATATACACTTTTTTTTTCACTGTCTTGAACTTCTATACGAACACAATTTCTGCACATTTCGACCGTTATGTTGCCTCTATATTCCTGTAAATGACATTTGGGGTCTGACCAATGTCTTCGGACGCGATTGATGGGTAGAAAAGCCACAAAAGGGTCGACGAAGCTCTGGTATAGGCCATTAATGATCTCATAATCGGTGGTAGCGAAGCTACATTCTTGATCTAAGAAAACCCACATTACATAATTAAGTTCGAAAACGGGTATTAGTGAATATTAACGTTTGTGAAAAAGAAAAAGACATTTCAATTAAGAAGATGATGAATTGAGTAACTTGTAAATCCAATTTCATTATTTCATAAGCTACCCTTACATTTGAAATGCCCTAGAAAAGAAACTTGATGACTGAAAGAAGAAGAAAAAGAATGAAAAACAATCAAACCCAACCCTAAAACTACTAAACAAAGACAGAGAGACTGACAGAACTCAATTAGGGTATCCTTCTTCTTCTTCTTCCATGATTTCTGCTGAGAACTCAATCTTGCCCAGAATCAGGCTTACTCTTATGCTCATCATCAGTCTTCATCTTCTGCAATTGACCCCAAGAACAGAATTAGACATTGCAATTTTGAATGCAAAAAAAACAGAGACAATGTTAATTAAAGATAACAAAGATTTAATCTTTCCTTTTTCTTACCTAATCAGTATAATCATCTATGGTTGGTAAATCTTGCACAGAACCAGTCTTAATTTTATGCTCATCATCTGTCCTCAACTTCTGCGATTGACCCAAGAACAAGATTAAACAACTATTTTAAAGATTCCCATTAGACTATGTTAATAAAGATTTAACCTTTCATTTTTGTTACCTTATCATTTGTGGTTCGAATTGTTCCACCAGAGTTGGATAATAATGATGCCAGTATTTTCTGATTAGCAGCGTCGACATTAAAATTGGGCAAGATCTTTGGTGGAGTAACCGACGATCTTGGTGGTGTTGAAGGTGGTGCAAATGGTGATGTTGGTGGTGATGGTGGTGTTAGAAGAGAACCGAAGCCTGAAATCAAGTCATGGAAGTAAGCCGGTGATGGGTTCCTCTGTTGACGATCAAGTCCGAAGGAGGATAGCTTCTTCCCTAATTTTTTACGACAAATTTGTAGGGCTTCTTGAGGAATTGGGAGTTTAGGATCAACTCCATTGGTGGTGGCTGCAGTTGGGGCAGCGGTGGCGGCAGTGGGTGTGGTTTCCTGAGTTGCAGTGACAGTGAAGGTTGTGGTCGGTCCATTGGTGGTGACAGTGACAACTATCTTGAGGTTGTTAACAGTAGTGGTGGTGGTGGTGGTGGCAGGGCTTCTGAGGGGAAGGAAGCCATTGTTGGTGGTGATGGTGGCAGTGGTGGACCTTGTGGTGGTGGTGGGATTTGGAACCTGGTTGTTGTTCTCCATTTCTTTCTCTCTCTCTCTTCTTGACTCTTTCTTTCTTTCTTTCTCTCTCTCTCTCTCTCTCTCTCTCTTCTTGATTTTGTATTGAGCAAGAGAAAATGGAGGATTGAAGTAGAAAATGGATGTTATCTTTTATAGAGGAAGGAGGGGAAGGGGAATTTGTAAACCTAATTTTGGTTAGTTATTTGAGTGTAGTTTCAAGAATCTCAACTGCCTCTAACTAATAACTAACTTGGTTAGTTATTTGAATTAGTTTTCAGGAATCTCAACTGCCTCTAACTAACTAACTGTCATTATGACAACTATATGTATTTCTTTTTAGAGCAACACCACGAGTGAGATCTGACTTATGAAAAAACAATCACATAACTTGGAAAATTCAATTCGTGTGTCTTCAATATTGAGGACCCCATTCAATTACTTGCTAACACTCATCAGTCTTGACTAATGTTAGAAGACTTCGATTAAATGGCCAAAGTTCAGACATTGTCATTATAATTTTTTTTTATCTTTTTTCTGATCAAGAAGTTAATCATTCATTCTAATGGGTAGCTTTTTGATTATCACCATTATCGGTTGATTGTGGGCTTAATAATACAGTGAAGTAGGGTGGGTCCGTGGGTTAATTAGCTAAGTTGTAATGAACCCGTTCAACTAGTCACTAGAAACTGAATCTTCAGGGAAAAGTCGGATTAGAAAGTTACGACTAACAAATATGGCTAAAAAAGGTTAGAAATCTCCAAAACAAATAAAAAATTATTGATAATAGAGAAAGATATATACTAACCTTTGATTCAATACAATACAGTGCTGGAATTCATATTTTAACATGGTATCATGAGCAGGTTATTTGTTCGTGTTTTATGCTTCCGTAAATATCCGACGATTTTTTCTTATCGTTGTGATTACGTAACCGATAAAATCACTTTGTCGATATATTTTTTTTTCATTCAGCGGATGATATATCTGGTGTGCACAGTACTAGACCATAAACCTTACCAGTTTGTAAAATCAGTTTCTTTAGTAGCAAATTTAGACCATGTACTCTTATAAAATCGTTCATTATCACACCTAAATTTAGACCATATACCTAAAGTTTGTCAGATTCTACATATAAATTTTTCTTCGTTTTATTGAACTCCTCTATACGAACACAATTCCTGCACATTGCACCGTTATGTTGCCTCTATATTCGTGTAAACGAAAGGGTCTAGGAAGCTCCTAGTCGGTGGTAGCGAAGCTACAATCTTGATCTAAGAAAAAAATCTACCTCCCATCCAGTGTCTCCATGTTTGAATGAATTTCCATGGCTAAGCTACATATAGAACTTATAGGTTCATTTCATCGAAATCAATCAAATCCAGGCATCTAAAAGTATGAAATTGCCGGCAAACTCTATTATACACTTGTTCCAAAGGACCTTGTTTCTTTGGTAGAGAGGGAAGGCAACATAGTAGTTCAAGGAGATTAAACATGCTTACGGTGGGGCATCGTTATGCTAGCCATTGGTGGTGCAGTGCTAGCCGTTGGTAAGTGAAAAAGAAAACGATAAGTTGTTATAATTTGACACTTCAATTAAGAAGATGATGAATTGAGTAACTTGTAAATCCAATTTCATTATTTCATAAGCTACCCCTTACATTTCAAGATTGGGAAAACCCTATAAAAGAAACTTCATGACTAGAAAGAACAAGAAAAAGAACAAAAAAGAAAAATCAAACCCAACCCTAAAACTACTAAAACAAAGACAGAGAGACTGAGAGAACTCAATTAGGGTATCCTCTGCTTCTTCTTCTTCTTCCATCATTTCTGCTAAGAACTCAATCATCAGTCTTCCTTTTATGCTCATCATCAGTCTTCAACTTCTGCAATTAACCCCAAGAACAAAATTAAACAATGCCATTAGAATTGTTAATTAACAAATAGTAATAAAGATTTAATCTTTCCTTTTTTTTGTCTTACCTTATCAATATGATCATTTGTGGTTTCAGAATCAGGAATTGTTCGAATTGTTCCACCAGAGTTAGACAATGATGATGTGGGTATTGCCTGATTAGCAGAATCAAGATTGTTTTCATCGTTGACATTAGAATTGGGCAAGATCGTCGGTGGAATAGTAATAGTATCTGGTGAAAATGGTGGTGTTGAAGGTGGTTCAAATGGTGATGTTGGTGGTGGTGCAAATGGTGATGTTGGTGGTGATGGTGATGTTGGTGGTGATGGGTTCCTCCGTTGAGGACGGGATAGGATCGGCAATTCACCACCAAGCTCTATAATTGCGGGTTCAAAATAGGTGGAGGCAACCATGACAGTGTAGGTTGTGGTCGGTCCATTGGGGGTGACCGTGACTACTATATTGAGGTTGTTAACAGTAGTGGTGGAGGCAGTTGGGGCAGCGGTGGCGGCAGCTGGGGTGGTTTGGTGTGTTGCAGTGACAGTGATGGTTGTGTTGGGTGCATTGGTGGTGACCGTGACTACTATCTTGAGGTTGTAAACAGTAGTGGTGACGGTGGTGGTGGCGGGGCTTCTGAGGGGAAGGATGCCATTGTTGTCGGTGATGGTGATGGTGTAGGTGTCGGACCTTGGGGTGGTGGTGTGTCGAAGTAGAAAAGGGAAGATTGCAACCTGGTTGTTGTTCTCCATTTCTTTCTCTCTGTTCTTGATTATTTCTTTCTCTCTATCTTCTTAATTATGAAGTAGAGAAATGGTTAGTTATCTTTTATAGAGGAAGGAGGGGGAAGGGGAATTTGTAAACCTAATTTTGGTTAGTTATTTGAATGTAGTTTTCAAGAATCTCAACTGCCTCTAACTAACTAAACTAATTTTGGTTAATTATTTGAGTGTAGTTTCAAGAATCTCAACTGCCTCTAACTAATAACTAACTTGGTTAGTTATTTGAATTTGTTTTCAAGAATCTCAACTGCCTCTAACTAACTAACTGTCATTATGACAATTATATGTATTTCTTTTTAGAGAAAGACCACGAGTCAGATCTCAGATCTGATTTATGAAAAAACAATCACATATGTGAATTTTAATGCAATTAGATGGCACTTAACTTAATTACCCTTTATAAGCTTGTAGTTGGTCTTCTCAAAGTGAAGCAATTAATTATCTAACTAAGCCAAGTCTCAGTCTTCACTAGACTTGGAAAATTGGTAATGGTGGTAGTTAGAAACTTAACTGTTTGACGAGTGAACGGCTGACCACGTGGGGAATGGCTATTGAGTTCAAAGTTCCATATAGAACTGCTGAAGTAGCAATCTTATTAGTTTCAATCTTGAGCTATAATGGTACAAACAGGATTGAGGTAAGTTCCTCACAGAAAAAGATTAGGCGGTGGTGAGGGTAGTTGGAGAAAGGCAGAGTCGTAATTGAGCAAGTTGATGACCGAAGTAATAGTTAGCCTCTCAGATACGTCTTCCTAAAAACACATAATAGCCCAATGTAGATGCACCTTATATCTTCCGCAGTCGAACAATTGTCCCTCAAAGTTGTGTCTAACACGTATTGCTGTCCCTTCATTCCAATGTCCCCAAGCCTGTAAATTGGTAGCTAAGAACTCGTGTCACTCATGATACATAGCTTAGCAAGTTATTGAGCTCCTTCTGGTCCATAAAAAGAGTTAAACTCCCCCTACAAAAACCCAGAAAGGAAGAACTCTGCGCCTCCGCAAGGGAATGACCGAACAACTCCCCCTACAATGCTAACCACCCTTTATAGACTAGGCCAACATAACATAAATGGGTCAAGTCAAGAATATTCCGAGTGATGTAAAATGATGTTTCATTCATCTTCAAGCACTTTTAAGTCTTTCAACTTTTAAGATTAAGATTTTGGATAACGGTAAACTTCAGTAACAGATACCTCAATGTGGATGCACTTTAGTTTTTGTCAAACAATTCTCCCTTTGTAAGAGGCAGTTTCTAAAAATTGAAGAGGAGGTTTAAGAGGCAGCAATAGGCAGTTTCCAAATTGGGATGGTTTCCAATTTTTTGGCTCAATAGGCAGTTTCCAATTTTTTGGCTTATAATATATATAAATAGGGGTTGAGTGCTTTGTAATCAACATATCAACACAAGCAACAACAACTCTTCTTTAGAGAGAGCTAAAGAGAGAGAGCAAGTGAGAGAGAAATTTTTGTTCATAGTTTTGAGCGGTGTTTAATTTCTCGGTTGTCGAAGATCTAGTATAGAAGGTTAAATTCTATACGGTACCATCTTGGGACGAACTTGCGGGTTGTGTTAGTCGTCTTCATCTATCCTTCAATAAAGATTTCTTGTTCGCCCGAGGACGTAGGCTTTAAAGCCGAACCTCGTTAAATTCTGTTCACATATTTGATTTTGACTTAGCTTTTCGATTAATCTTCATAATCGGATCAATTTCTAGGATAGGTTCGATAGCTTCCGCGACTTTTAGTTATCACAATTGGTATCAGAGCCTTGTTGAGATTGAACGAAGAAGAAGATGGGATCGAGAAGTGGTACGGTCAAATCAGGGAAATATGAGATAGAGAAGTTCAATGGGAAAAACGATTTTTCTTATTGGCGGATGCAGATGAAGAATCTGTTAATCTCGCAGAAATTACACAAGACGTTGACGGGAAAGAAACCAGGAGATATGTCAGATGAGGATTGGGAAGAGTTAGATCTCGAAGCACGGGCTACCATTATGTTGTGTCTTGAGAGGGACGTGGCGTTCCTAGTAGACGGAGAAACAACGGCGGCGGGTGTGTGGTTAAAGCTAGAAAGCAGTTTCATGACGAAAACTTTAACGAATCGGGTCTACTTAAAATCTAAATTATTCACATGTAGAATGGAAGAGGGTTCTTCTATTCAGGAATATGTGAATAGGTTTGACAGGATTATCTCAGATTTGAAGGATATCGATGTTAAGGTTGAGGATGAGGACCAAGCCCTCATATTGTTACTTTCATTGCCTAAATCCTATGAGAACCTTGTTCAAACTTTGATGCTTGTTGGTGATAGTCTAAGCATGGAAGAGACGAGAAATTCGCTATTAGCGGATGACCTTCGTAAGGTTGCTACTAGCAGTATGGCGTCGGGTGGAGTAGACAAAGAACAAGCACAAGGGTTGTTTGTAACGAGGGGGAGGAGTAATGAAAGGGGAAAGGGAAAGGGCGGGAAATCTAGATCCAAATCTAGAGGCTCTTTCAAGAAAACGTGCTTTAGTTGTGGTGAGCTTGGCCACTTTAAAGCGGCTTGTCCAAAGAGAAAGTTGAAGCAAAAGAACGAAGGCTACAAGGAGAAACAAGAGATGCAAGAGGCGGGATATGTGTCAGAAGAGGCGGACGAATGTTTCTCGGTAACAGAGGTGTCTGAGAAGATCTTCGATAAGTGGATGCTTGATTCAGGGGCGCCACACCATATGTGCCCAAATAGGGAGTGGTTTACTACCTATAGGAGTATAGATGGTGGTACAGTTATACTGGGTGATGATAGTATATGTAAAACTGTGGGACTCGGAACAATACGGATCAAGCTGCACGATGGAGTGGTGAGAACATTGACGGACGTAAGACACATACCCGATTTGCGGAAAAATCTAATTTCCCTTGGTGTGTTGGAGCGGAACGGCTGTAAGATAATTATAGAGAATGGCTCCATAAGAGTCGTTAAGGGTTCTTTGGTGGTAATGAGAGGTACTCGTTACGGTAATTTATACAAACTTTTGGGGACAACAATTACGGGAGATGTAGCAGTAGGAATCAGTGGAAGGGATCCAACGGCTAGTACGAGGCTTTGGCATATGCGCCTTGGGCATATGTCAGAAAAGGGTATATCTCTGATGTGCGGGAAAGGCTTGTTGAAGGACATGAAGAAGCCTTGCATGGAGTTTTGTGAGCATTGTGTGTTCGGGAAGGCACACAGGGTGACGTTCTCTACAAGCAAGCACAGGAGCAAAGAGGTATTAGACTACGTACACACCGATGTCTGGGGACCGGCAAAGTTACCTTCCAAGGGTGGTTCCAGGTATTTTGTTACATTCGTTGATGATCATTCGAGATTTGTCTGGCTTTATTTTCTGAAGCATAAGAATGAGGTATTCAACACATTCCTGGTGTGGAAAGCAATGGTTGAGAACAAAACTGGTCGAAAGCTGAAGACGTTAAGGTCGGATAATGGGACCGAGTACACGGATGGGGCATTCAAGGAGTTTTGTAATCAGGAAGGCATTGTGAGGCACTGGACAGTAGTAAACACACCTCAGCAGAATGGAGTCGCAGAGAGATTGAACCGTACACTACTTGAGAAGGCTAGATGTATGCGCTCCAATTCGGGACTAGGCGTAGAATGGTGGGCAGAATCTGTTGCTACAGCTTGTTATATTGTGAACAGGTCTCCACATTCTTCTTTAGATGGCGGCATACCTTACGAGGTGTGGTCAGGTGAACATGCAGATTACGGGAGACTTAAGGTTTTCGGTTGTACGGCCTATTACCATTTTAAAGGTAACAAACTTGACAATAGAGCAAAGAAGACAATTTTCTTAGGATATGCTACAGGAGTCAAGGGTTATCGACTATGGTGTACGGAAGACAAGAAGTTTGTAATCAGCAGAGATGTGGTGTTTGATGAGTCATCTATTGTAGCTATGGCGAAAGCTACGGTGCCTAGTTGTGGTGATGTTGGGTCTACTAAAGCTCAAGTAGTGGAAGTAGAAGCCGAAGACCAACGGGTTTCTAGGAATCATGACCAGGTGGAGCATCAGGATAATACTCAGGATGAGAAAATTGATGAACCCGATCATGAGGAGGTTCAAGGGGAAGGTACACAAGTTTTACAACAACAACAGCAGGATGTTTCGGTACACACTAGGCCGAAACGGTTATATAAGCCGGTACAGAGGTTAGGGTCAGACAAACCTCTTAGGCATTATGGGCAGGCAAATCTTGTTGAATATGCACTCTCGGTGGAAGACGACGAGCCGGTCACCTTCAAACAAGCTATTACCGCGGAGGATAGAGAGAGTTGGTTGGTTGCTATGCAAGAAGAGATGGAGTCTCTTCACAAGAACAAGACATGGGAGGTTGTCCCATTGCCCGAAGGTAAGTCTGTTATTGGTTGTAAATGGGTGTACAAGAAGAAAGAGGATTCTTCCGAAATCAAGGGTACAAGGTATAAGGCAAGACTAGTGGCCAAGGGTTATGCACAGAAAGAAGGGGTCGACTACAATGAGATTTTCTCACCGGTCGTGAAACATACTTCTATTCGGGTGCTATTGAGTATTGTTGCTCACAGTGATCTTGAGTTGGAACAACTCGATGTTAAAACCGCCTTCTTGCACGGAGATTTGGAAGAAGAAATTTATATGGCTCAACCAGAGGGATACAAGGTTGAGGGCAAAGAAAATCAAGTATGTCGTTTGAGGAAATCTCTTTACGGATTGAAACAATCCCCTCGCCAATGGTACAAACGATTTGATTTTTTCATGCTAAAGCATGGTTTTCGCAGAAGTGACTATGATTGTTGTGTATACATCAAGAAACTTCGCGAAGGTGACTTTATTTATCTCCTTTTGTATGTGGATGACATGCTTATTGCTTCTCGGAGCATGGTGGAGATAAATAAATTGAAATCTCAACTCAGTCAAGAGTTTGAGATGAAAGACATGGGCGCTGCAAAGAAGATACTGGGAATGGAGATTAAGAGAGAGCGGTCAAGTAAGAAACTGTACTTGAATCAGAAAGGTTACATCGAACGAGTAGTTTCTCGGTTCGGGATGCAGGATGCGAAGGCGGTGTCAACACCTTTGGCACCACACTTCAGGCTCTCGGGAAAACAATCTCCCACTACTACGGTGGAGAAGGATCATATGGATCGTGTACCGTATGCTAGTGCAGTTGGCAGTTTGATGTACGCTATGGTGTGTACTCGTCCGGATATTTCACAGGCGGTCAGTGTGGTTAGTAGGTTTATGGCAAACCCGGGGAAGACACATTGGGAAGCTGTGAAGTGGGTCTTGAGGTACTTAAAGGGTACAGTTAATACGGGTTTGTGCTTTGGTGGAGACACATGTCAGGTAAGCGGTTATGTTGACTCGGATTATGCTGGCGATCTAGATAGAAGACGATCTACTACTGGTTATGTATTTAAGGTACATGGTGCTCCAGTTAGTTGGCGATCGATGTTACAATCTACAGTTGCGTTATCTACTACGGAGGCCGAGTATATGGCTATGGCCGAGGGTGTGAAGGAAGCATTGTGGTTGTGGGGTCTTCTGGATGATCTAGGGATTAAGCAGGAGTGCGTGGATGTATGGTGTGATAGTCAAAGTGCAATCCACTTGGCGAAGAATCAGGTTCACCATGCTCGCACTAAGCATATCGATGTCAGGTATCACTTTGTACGAGATGTCATAGAGGAAGGTGATGTTTCTCTCATGAAGGTACACACAGATGAGAATCCCGCGGACATGTTGACTAAAGTGGTGACGTGTAGCAAGTTTCAGCATTGTCTGGAATTGCTACAAATCGGCTCGTGTTAAGTTGCCCGAAAGGGCGTAATGGCGACAAGGTAATCTTTATGTGAAGGGTTGGTAGAACTACGGTAGGCTTGATCCTGTAAAAAGGTACGTAGGCAACCATGGTCATATGGTGCAGTCGGATGAAGTTACAAAAGGAAGATATATCTTACAAGGAGTATCCTGGTGTTCGTCCAAAATTTGAAGTATATCAAATTGTGTACGAGGTGGAGAATTGTAAGAGGCAGTTTCTAAAAATTGAAGAGGAGGTTTAAGAGGCAGCAATAGGCAGTTTCCAAATTGGGATGGTTTCCAATTTTTTGGCTCAATAGGCAGTTTCCAATTTTTTGGCTTATAATATATATAAATAGGGGTTGAGTGCTTTGTAATCAACATATCAACACAAGCAACAACAACTCTTCTTTAGAGAGAGCTAAAGAGAGAGAGCAAGTGAGAGAGAAATTTTTGTTCATAGTTTTGAGCGGTGTTTAATTTCTCGGTTGTCGAAGATCTAGTATAGAAGGTTAAATTCTATACGGTACCATCTTGGGACGAACTTGCGGGTTGTGTTAGTCGTCTTCATCTATCCTTCAATAAAGATTTCTTGTTCGCCCGAGGACGTAGGCTTTAAAGCCGAACCTCGTTAAATTCTGTTCACATATTTGATTTTGACTTAGCTTTTCGATTAATCTTCATAATCGGATCAATTTCTAGGATAGGTTCGATAGCTTCCGCGACTTTTAGTTATCACACCCTTAAAGTCGAATATATTAAGTCCGAAGCTCTGCCTTCCTTCCAGTGTCTTCATGACTGCAAAAGATTATAATTTACTCAAGATTATAGCTAGCAAGGTTAAGGAGGCCTATAATGATATAGTATCGAACACATACAAGTTAGGTTCATTTCACTAAAGTTAATCAAATTTAGATACCTAGAAAACATCAAGTCCTCGTAACTTATCGAACAATACTGAGTTTCACAAATAAGGTAGTTAAAAACTTAACATGTTGACGAGAGAACGTCCCACCACGTGCTTAAATCTTACTACTTTTAATCTTGAGCTATGTTAGTACTAAAAGTTCGCGGAAGCTATCAAACCTATCCTAGAAATTTATCCGATTATGAAAATTAGTCTAAAAGCTACGCCAAAACTAAATATGCAAACAAAACTAACGAGGTTCGGCATAAAGCCTACGTCCTCGGGCGAACAAGAAAACTTTATTGAAGGTTAGATGAAAAACGACTTACACACCGCAAGTTCGTCCCAAGTAAAATGATCGTAGACGTTTGTCGTCAACTAAGGATCACACTCAATTAGACATGAACATCAAAAAGTCAAGCCTCAGTAGATATTTGAACCAGGTGGGTCTCATATATATATATAAACTTAAACTTCTTTTAATGGGATTTCGAGGTTCAAAAGCGAAGATCATAAATGTGTAAACGACTATTTTTTCAGACTTTCATAATATACATTATCAAGTACATTATTTGTACATAAACGTAGGAATCGCTCGGATGTGGCCACTCAAGCTAAAACTAATTCTCTTCAACATAAACTCAAATTCGGCCTTGTTACTCATCAAGATGTGTAGGTCGATAACCATTAAATAAACTAAGATAAACAAATTATAAAGAAAATGTTCCAGCACAATAAAAGTTACATAGTCAAAGAAGTGACACATACCTGCGACCACCATAAAAGAAATCTTATGATATGCCAGTCTGAGTTTTCAATCCACCTCTGAAGCATAGGAAAGATAAAAAGAGTTGCTGCCAGTAATTCGGAAGCAAGTATATGGCCACTGCCATGATATACAAAGGCGGTATGCCTTTGACTCGACGAAACCAAGCCAATAAGTTCTTAATTTGTGCCGGAGTTGATGAATAGGACTGGAGGTAACACAGCAGAAGGATAACTGCCCATGCAAGACTAACTATAATCTTAAGAACATTTCGGAGCACACCAGTAAACCTCCACCTATGGTAGCCAGGGAAGTTTAAAACAAGGTTCAGAATACCTAACACCAAAAGAAAGGGAGCAAGAGAGATGTAAGAAGATACGAAATTTTCATTTGATCAAGAAAGTAGAAGCTTAGAATTCTTATTGTCGATGTTTTTATAACATCAGTTTCAGATACACTCATACAAGGATAATATAAAGCATGACAAAGGCACATAAGATATGCATAGGTCAGTAAACACATAACAAATGACATCTCAAAAGGCATCCACTGGTTACTGAAAGTTACTCGGAGTTGACAATTTGGAATAATGCACTCAGCGATACACATGTTCAATAAATCAAACCCAACTAGTAGATTTACCAATTGTTGTAACACTCACCGGAGGAGGAGGAGGAGGAGGAGGAGGAGGAGGAGGAGGAGGAGGAAAACTTTGCGCCATTACTTTCCAGATTTATTTGTCCCCAATATCATTTTACTAGGGACAAATATCATAATTTTGTCCCTATTACTTATAAGGTTATTTCCCTAATAGCCCCTAACTTTGTGACCAGCTTCCTGCCTAGTCCCTAACTTTAGCAATAATTCTCGTATCGCCACCTTTTTCCGTTATCTTTAACTCTCCGTTACTTTCTCTCCTCCACCTCATTTCCTCTCTCTGCCAAGTCACCTATCACGCCACATCATCATCTTCTCCGATAAGGGTCGCCGGCCAGAAATTTGTCCGGCCGGCGACCTACAAACATTAAAAAAAATCTCTCTCCTCTCTTTCTCTAAAAAAAACGGAAAAAGGTGGCCTTACGGGAATTATTGCTAAAGTTAGGGGCTAGGCAGGAAACTGGTCACAAAGTTAGGGGCTATTAGGTAAATAACCCTTATATATTGGGGACACACGTCAAAAAGTGTGTCCCTATTAGGCTTTTTTTTTTGTAGTGCTAGTCGACGATTTTTCACGTTGTACATGGGTATTTCTCATGCGTTGGAAATCCGAATCTAATTTGTTAATTAAGAATTTTTTTAATTACTTCTCTACGCAATTAAATTGTAAAATCAAGACTCTTCGATCGGACACTGGTTCCGAATTTATGAACTCTTCGTTACAACAATGGTTACTCGATATAGGAGTTATCCATCAACGTAGTTGTACTTATACACCCCAACAAAACGGGTGGTTGAACACAATTATCGCTACATACTTGAATTGGCCTGTTTTTTACGCCTTGAAGCTCACCTCCCTCTTCGATTTTGGGAAGAATGTGTATTAATCGCGGTCTACTTAATCAAGAAGTTACTGACGCCCATCCTTGATGGAACAACGATTCCCAATGTCTCCCTCCTTTTCGGCTTCCTCAGCCACGACGTCCCCCACTTACTTCCTCTCGATTTCTGACACGAGACGTTTGATTTTCCGACCGGCGTTCATCCTTCAGCAGTTCTGCCGACCACTCATTCCACTGTTGTTTCTCCTCGGGTTCTGCCCGACGCAACACTTGACGATACAGCAGCGGGGGTGCCTACAGAACTCCCTGCTGGATCGTCTCCTGGTCTTGCGACTTTGGGCCCCACTTCAGGGCCGCCTTCAGACCGCCCTTCCTCTATCTCTGGAGCAGCGACCTCTAGCTTCTGTTGAGCATGCATGATACCGACACTATAACCACACTTCCTGATCCCGTCGAGTGTGACCTTCCGAATTTCGAGTCATCGGATTCCAGTCGATTCCATAACTATGTTTGTTCTAATACAAATCCAACCAAGTCTCCGCTTGAGAAATTTTTTTCCACAACTCGTTCTCTAAGATGCATCAAAAGTTTCTATCTTCGGTTCTTACGACTACCGAACCCCCTTCATTCACTCAAGCAATGAAATCCCCTAACTGGAGGGATGCGATGGCCACAGAATTCTCCGTTTGAGAAAAGAAGAAGATATGGTCCATCACGACATTGCCACCCGAGAAACGACCTATAGGTTGTAAATGGGTGTACAAAATAAAATTCAAGTCTGATGGTTCAATCGAACGATACAAAGCCCGTCTCGTGGCTAAAGGATACACTCAAATAGAAGGTTTGTACTACAATGACACTTTTGCACCAGTTGCCAAATTAGTCACGGACTTACTGCCGCACATCCCTCTGAATTCTCAACGGAGTAGAAACTCCGTCTCAGTCCCACTGACGGTGATCCCTTACCAGACCCATCGGTGTATCGCCGCCTTATCGACCGCCTACTCTATTTAGCGGTTACGCGTCCGGATATTACTGTAACATCCCAAGATTTTATGTTAGATGAGGGACCATTCTGAACTCAGGCCAAGTTAAATGCATGGACTAAATGTACAATCAGCACAAATTCAGAGACTAAACTATTATTTCGGGTGTTTAGAGGAAGAAATCAGGTTAGGAAGGAGTTGCTCGCCGTTTTCTCTTTACGGTTACTGTTGGAGATGAGTAGCGGGAAAATGGGGGGGATTTGTCTAGGGTTCTTGTTAATTCAAGCTTCCTGAGTGAAATTAAACTAGTTTGATAGTGATAGGAAGTTTGGGAGGAATTGATGAAGATATGAAGAAACAAAGCAAGAACATCCAAGTTAAGGTAAGAATTTTATAGTTTTGATGATTTAATTATCTTATTCTAAAACCTAGGGTTAAATGGTTAGAGATTTGGGGTTTGAATGAGTAATAACTTCATGTAGTTTTAGTGTGATGCTTGATTTAAGAGTAATGGTTGAACCTAGCGATGGAAATGAGTCCGAAATTAATGAGTTGTATAGACCGAACGACGATTTCAGGGGACTGCATAATGCAGTCTGTTGCGATGCGTTTCTGTGTTATTTGAGTATCCGGTGAAGTTTTACAGAAGATATACGTTGTAGCTTGAGATGTTATCTTTCCGAATTGTTATGGTATATGCCATTTGGAGTACGGATGAGAGATTTATGACTGTCGCGTAACGCACCGTTAAGAAATTCACATTCGCTGTTGTTTGTATATTGCTATTTCAAGGTCCGTACACTTTGAATTTGACCGAGACACTAAGGAATGAAATGTTAGAAATTGATTTATATTTCCAACGATGTATGGTAGGATAAAAATGGATCAGAATCGTGACAGGAATGAATCTAAGACGGAATAGGGTCACTCGAGTTCTTCTGACGTCAATGCGAGTCAAGTCTCTTTTGTTATTTCTTTTCGTATGGTTCTTTCGAGTTATTTGTGTTGTTTTAATATTATTGTCGAAGAATCTAAGCTTTAAACTTGTCTAGGTTGTCGGAATGAAAGCCGAAACGAGTGGGTGCGAGTTGCTCGAGGCAAAGCGAAGAAGTACGGAGTCCTAAATCGCTAGGTAGGGGTGATCTCTTGTTTTCTTTTATACTATTGTCTATATTCATGCTAGAAGTAGGATATAGGCATGCATCACTATCTGTAGATTGTAGGCGATCATATATGCATGATTTAAACCTTTGATTTCAATGAAAGTTGTATCGTTGATCTTGAATATTGATTATTGATGGTGTTAATGATTTAGACTCTGATTTCGATGAGATTTGTATCGTGAACGTTATTTTATTGATATGATGGTTTTATATATGCAAACATGTCTTACAAATGGTTTCTAGAGAAATGGTGTTTGAAACGGATTGTGATAGTCGATGTTTTAAAAACATATTGATTTCGTATGTTGTATGTGATTGATGAAGTGGGTTGAGACGAGTCATGAGGGTTTTGGCAGTTGTAGTGCTCCACTCTCTCGCAGGATTCTCGTTTAGGTTGGACTCTCGAGGCTCAGGGATTTGCTACCCTTGACCGCTCGATTAGACTGTAAGCCTGTTTATTCTTACCCTCGGGGCTCAGAGGCTGTACGCATCGGGCCGCCTGACTAGTTTGGTGATTGGTATCCCTCTGCACGTTATCATATGACTCTTGGTTGTGCCATTTCTGTATGATAAGATAAGTAATATTTTAAAAAACCTATCTCAGTCGAGGGCGTAATAGGCGAGTTCCGAATCTGGTGAGCTTGTGGGTGAATGTTGTTTTCACAAGAAAAGAGTAGTATTTATGTTTTTGACACACTAAATACTTTTCAAAAATTATAAAAAACATTTGCATGCTAGGATAACGATGAGAATATGCTTTTCGTCCCAACACGAATACTGGAGGGAAGACCTGAATATTCGACTTCGGTGAAGCTAAAACTTATCAAATTAAGCTAGGTGTATATATTTATCACAAGGTTAGCTTTCCAATGACTGTGGAATCGCCTAGTGGGAGAGGGGATTACCTACCTAGGGGTAAGCCACTTTCTCGAGAGAACTTGAGTACCTTGGTTAGTGCCGGTATGGGACGGTACTACCCAAAGTACTATAGAGTTCTCTGGGTAACTCCCTGTTAATTGAAAGACATATGTGTACATGTTACTTGCGAAAAGGGTTTTATCGTAGTTTTATTTTGGAACTCCTCTACCAGTTTAACTCGTGTAGGTGAGTTACTGACCCCTTACCAGTTTTTAGTGTGCAGGTACTTCTTTAGTAGTCAGGTTAGAATCATCTATGGTGGCCGAGTTAGCAGATAGATTGCAGTGGTTGTGGCAGGGTGTCACTTTGGTGTTATTCTTTTCACTTTGGTTTTCTTTAGTTTCAAATTATACTTTTTTTCACGGAGAACCATATAACATATATAAGTATCACATAGGTTGATGTATGGATTGGTGCAGGATGAGTTAAGTGAGTTCTGGGGGTTCGGTTTTGAACCAGAGTTTGTTAGAGTAATTATGTTTCATTTTAGCTTCCGTTGTGTTTGTGTATGCGAATGTATGGTTTGCATGACAAGTTACAGGTACGACCGATTCGATTTATAGAGGAGATGCTGCCGGATATTCGGCTTTTCTGTAGGTTGTCGGGGCGTGGTCATGTCTATTTTAGGACACGGGGCGTCACAAGTGGTATCAGAGCATGAATTCTGGTGACTAAAGTTTCCCGTTCCTCTCACGGAATCTTTCTTTGTCAAAGGAAGTATGCCCTCAATATCATTAAGGATTCTAGCCTCACTGCATCCCGTCCTTCAAATTTTCCGATGGAACAAAAGGTTGGCTTACTTCCAACGATGGAGTTCCTCTTTCTGATTTGTCCATTTTTTGCCGCCTTATTGGTCGTCTCTTATATTTAATTGTGACTCGGCCCGACATATCTTATGTCGTTAACAATTTGAGTCAGTTCCTTCAATCTCCTTCCACCATTCATCTTGAGGCAGCTCATCGGATTCTTTGTTACCTTAAAGGATCTCTTGGTAAAGGAATTTTTCTTTCTGCCCACAGTCCTTTACATATCTCTGGAACTGTAATTCCGACTGGGCGGGCTGTCCTACCACACGTCATTTCACCACGGGTTACTATACTATTCTAGGTTCCAGTCCTCTATCATGGAAATCTAAAAAGCAACCTAAGGTTGCCCGTTCTTCTACCGAGGCCGAATATCGGGCTCTAGCTTTTCTTACATGTGAGCTCCAATGACTCAAGTATCTACTACACGATTTTGAAATTGATCACACATCTCCAATGACAGTTTATTGCGACACGCTACTTACCATCTGAAAATCAACTTGCTCGTATTTTCACCAAACCCCTGGATGCTGAACCTTTTCAACGTTTACTTGGCAAGTTGGGCGTCGTTACTCTTCCGGCTCCAAGTTGAGGGGGAATATTAAGGATCCACACGTACCCAAACCGGTTACACTCGGTCATCCGAGTAACTGGCGCATGAAATGTAGTTTACTTAGAGGGTGCTTGATTTTTTAGCACTTGTAAGTTCTATGGCGTTTGTTTTCCATCATTTCTAAGTGCTTGATTTTTGTTTTTATATTAATTCTAAATGTAGAAATTGTCTATTTTGACCTTAAAGTATTTACATATTAGTATTTCATACTAATTCTTTTACTTGCAAGTTTGGATACAAGAGAATTACGGTTTATGAATACTTTGTGTTGAAAACATTAATCTCAAATAATTAAAAATTATGAAGGAGATCGAACTTACGTTGCATCATGGAGTTTGGGTGGTCCCGTGATTAATGAGGGAAGGGACGGAAAAAAAATTAGGAGAAAAGCTTGGGTGAAGGATGAGTGAAAAAGGAAAAGAATCATCGCTAAAGTCATAAAAAGACTTTTTTACTTATCAATTGTTTAAGAATTTCTTTTTAGTAATTATTATATTCGGAGAAGTATAAACATGTCCTTTTTAGCACTTAGAAAGTAAGTGCAAAAAAATAAGCTCCAATTTGGAGCTTACTTTTTTACACTTACTTTGGCCCCACTTACAAGTGATATTCACTTATTAAGTGAAAACACAAACGGCCTAAAATTGCTGACCCGCGCTTATTAAGTGAAAAATACGAAAATCAAACACCCTCTTGGATAGATATAATTAGGATTCTATTACTTGCTTATAAATACTTGTTACTATCTCTGATTTCTCTCTCTCTGCTCATCTCTCCCTCTGCTCCATTCGGTTTCATCCATTAATAAGAAGATTAATCCTCTTCACAGGAAGAAGCTATCCTCCTTGGGAACTGAAGAAAGACTTTGTCGTCAACAGAGGAACCCATCACCGGCTTACTTCCATGAAAATGATTTCCGAAGGCTTCGGTTCTCTTCTAACACCACCATTACCACCAACATCACCACCTTCAACACCACCAAGATCGTCGGTTACTCCACGGAAGATCTTGCCCAATTTTAATGTCGACAAACACAATCTTGATGCTGCTAATCAGAAAATACTCACATCATTATTACCTAACTCTGGTGGAACAATTCGAACAAATCATATTCATAAGGTAAGAAAAAGGAAAGATTAAATCTTTGTTATCTTTAATTAACATTGTCTCTGTTTTGTTTGCATTCAAAATTGCAATGTCTAATTCTGTTCTTGGGGTCAATTGCAGAAGATGATGACTGATGATGAGCATAAGAGTAAGACTGATTCCAAATGATGGAAGAAGAAGCAGAGGATACCCTAATTGAGTTCTGTCAGTCTCTCTGTTTTTCTTTAGTAGTTTTAGGGTTGGGTTTGATTGTTTTTCTTGTTCTTTCTAGTCATCAAGTTTCTTTTCTAGGGCATTTCAAATGTAAGGGGTAGCTTATGAAATAATGAAATTGGATTTACAAGTTACTCAATTCATCATCTTCTTAATTGAATTGTCGAATTATAACAAGTTAACGTTTTCTTTTTCACTTACACTAGTATTCACTAATACGCGTTTTCAACCAAGTTGCTATCTTTGGTATGATTTATATCTTTTTCACCACCAACGGCTAGCACTGCACCACCAATGGCTAGCATAACGATGCCCCACCGTAAGCATGTATAGTCTCCTTGAACTATCCAGAGCTTCGTCGACCCTTTCGTGGCTTTTCTTCCCATCAACCACGTAAAAGACATTAGTTAGGCCCCAAATGTCATTTATGGTAATATAGAGGCAACATAACGGTCGAAATGTGCAGGAATTGTGTTCGTATAGGAGTTCAAGACAACGAAAAAAAGTGTATATGTTGAATCTGACGATCATTAGCAACCCAAATCAGTTTACTCAAAGTTTAGATGGGTTAGTGAATGATCTTATAAGAGTATATATCTACTACTCTTATAGGAAACTGATTTTACAAACTCTGATAAGGTATATGATCTAGTACTGTGCAAACCAGATATGTCGTTCATTGACTGCCCTATGTGTCTTACCTGGGCGATGGCTGAATTAGTAGACCTAGTTGTTTTGAGACGGTTTTTGGCCGTCCCTAATGGCAATATTTTTTGTAGTGGAGGGTTAGAAAGTATCGACAACCGGAATTGGAAGAAACTGAAAAAGGTCCCCATAGGTCCGCATGTACTAATTCAAATATGTGAGAAGAAGAGTTTGTATGAGAAGGAAAAGTCAAACGAGATTGTTTTGAAAGTGGACAAACATCGCACGACACTTTATTAGATAAAATTTTTAAATTCATTCATGAAAGCTTAGAATTAAAATATTGAAAGCGAGTAAAAGATGGGTGGCCCAAACGCCAATGCCATAAAACAAACGACTCATGACTAGAACTATCTAAACATGAAATTGAAAGAATGGGACGCTCCATGCGGAGGAAATAAAGGTCGTCATGAAGACTACCATGCCGAATCCTCTTCTTCGTTGCTGGGTCCTGAAAAAGACACAAGTCAAGGTCAAATAAGACGGTACAACGAAGTGATTTGGATATTTGAGATACATATATGAGATTGAATTGAAAAGATGGTATATAAAGAACATCTTGTAAGTAAAAGCTATCGGAGAAATAGACTGAACTAATATGAAGCACCTTAACCCGTGAACCGTCGGGTAAACAGACGCAGAAATCCGGTGGTGCAAGAGAGTATGTAGAGAATCGTGAAAGTGCCAAACAAATATGTTTGGCAGCTCCCGAATCAATAACCCAAGGCGGGTGAAAAGAAGATGTGTACTTACCTGTGAGATTGACAAGAGGATCCATGTTGGTGCCGTTAGAATTAACGTTGGTGGGATGCTTGTTCTGATCTAGGAGTGCCAATAAGGATTGGTATTGTTCGTTTGTTAAAGAAGTTTCTGCAGGAACCCCCGAACTCGACTGGTCCGTGACCGAGGCAACCATCGGTTATTGCCGTGAACAGCTTCGGTTGCGTTGACCATAATTTTGTGGGTATCCTTGGATTTTGTAACACATTGAAACGTGATGACCAAGGGTTTTACAATTGTCGCAATAAGGTCGAGGTCGCTTGGATCGATGTCTATGGAGTCGTTAATCCGAGTATGATCATAATCATTTGTTCCAACGGCAGAAGCAGCACTATGTGAATCTATATTCATAGGAGTAAGGAGACTTTGTTGGACTTCTTCTTGTTTAACAAGTGAGTGAATCCGAAGAATGGATGGAAACGGTTCCATCAATAAAATTTGGGTCCGAGTAGCCGAAAATCGGTCATGAAGACCTTGAAGAAATTACTTAGCTCTATCTTGATCAGTCCGATCAATCAAAGATCGACCATGACCACATATACAAGGTTTTGAAACCATTAGGAAATTAAGTTCATCCTGAAGAGCTTTGAGATTTGGAAAGTAGGTAGAAACGTCAAAACATTCTTGTTTAAGACATGAGATGGCCCTCTTAAGGTGAAAAACTTTAGGAGCATTCGTTTGGTGAAAACGATCAAAGAGATTCTTCCAAATATCGAAAGCATTATCATCGTATAAATAGAAAAACGTAGAGACGGATCAATCGAATTGATAAGCCAACTTGAAATGAGATCGTTACATCGTCCCCATAGATGTAACTCATTAGGATCGTTGGTTTAATGATGCTTCCATCAACGAATCCTAGTTTATCTTTAGATGTCATTCCTTGAGACCATGAGTAGTTATTGCCAGTTAGAAGAAGCGTGATTAAGATCGTGGTGGGAGAACCCGAATGATGAACGTCAAACGGTCCACCAGAGATAGGAGGAGTAGCATGAATAGCTTCTGAAGTATCAGTAGAAGTCATTGGAAAAAAAAAGGAATTGGCTCTTATCCCATGTGAAGAGGTATTAACCTCTTTATGATTAAGAGAGGGAGGACTCGGATGAAGCCAAGAGAGAGAAGTAGTGAGCTCGGGTGAAGCCGAGAGATGGTGATCGTGGAGATGAGAGAGAGAGAGAGAGAGAGAGAGAGAGAGAGAGAGATGTTTACAGTGAATACACTTTATTATTGATCTCTATTATGTATATTACAATGTATATGGGGTTCCTATTTATAGGAATACAAAGATTAGTGTGTAGAGATAATATCTCCACTAATGTTTATCTAGTAGAACTTCTCATTAACTATTAATTGATACAACAATCCTTATGTTAATACATCTCCTTGAGTGACCCGATCCACTCGGATTGGCCGAGTGGAGTGGACCCGTTGGACCTCTTAACAGTTTGTAAAATCAGATTTCTTTAATAGCCAATTTAGACCATAGAGTAGTACTGTAGTAGCTATATACTCTTATGAGATCATTCACTAACCCACTTAAACTGATTTGGGTTGCTAATGATTGTCAGATTCAACATATACACTGTTTTTCGTTGTCTTGAACTCCTATACAAACACAATTCCTGCACATTTCGACCGTTATGTTGCCTCTATATTATCGTAAATGACATTTGGGGTCTGACCGATGTCTTCGAACGTGGTTGATGGGTAGAAAAGCCACGAAAGGGTAGAAAACCCACATCACATAATTAAGTTCGAAAATGGTATCAGTGAATACTAGTGCAAGTGAAAAGAAAACGATAACTTGTTATAATTTGACAATTCAATTAAGAAGATGATGAATTGAGTAACTTGTAAATCCAATTTCATTATTTCATAAGCTACCCCTTACATTTCAATATTTGGAATTCCCAAGAACAAGAAATTTCATGACTAGAAAGAAGAAGAAAAAAGAATGAAAAACAATCAAACCCAACCCTAAAACTACTAAAAGAAAGACAGAGAGACTAACAGAACTCAATTAGGGTATCCTCTGCTTCTTCTTCTTCTTCTTCTTCTTCCATCATTTCTGCAAAGAACTCAATCTTGCCCAGAATCAGTCTTACTCTTATGCTCATCATCAGTCTTCATCTTCTGCAATTGACCCCAAGAACAGAATTAGACATTGCAATTTTGAATGCTAAAAAAACAGAGACAATGTTAATAAAGATTTAATCTTTCATTTTTTTTGTTACCTTATCAATATGATCATTTGTGATTTCAGAATCAGGAATTGTTCGAATAGTTCCACCAGAGTTAGATAGTGATGATGATGTGGGTATTTGCTGATTAGCAGAATTAAGATTGCTTTCATCGTTGACATTAGAATTGGGCAACATCGTCGTGGGAGTAGTAGTAGTATCTTGTGAAAATGGTGATGTTGGTGTTGAAGGTGGTGCAAATGGTGATGTTGGTGGTGATGGTGGTGTTGAAGGTGTTGGAATCGGAGCTTATTTTGGCTCGAGCCGACTCGTCAAACTCAGAAACGGAACGCGCCATTGCGTTCGTCTCGTCGAGCTCTTCAATTTAGAGCCAAGAATCACTCAAATCCGATTCCGGATGAATGAGAAATTCAAGGTTAAAGTTTGAACGAAGATCGGTTGAAATAGGTACTAAAGCGTCAAAGAGGACAAGTCAAGTTGAGGGGCGTTTGCGCGAAGAGGACGCGTGCCAATCTGGACGGTCAGCGTTCATCGCGCGGGATTTCACGCGATCTGACGTCAGGCGTTCCTTCCGCGTTCGGGCATGCTCCGGGCTATGATCTAACGGTCATTTGATCAACTGTGGGACAGTTTCGGGACAGATCACGATCATCTAAAGGCTGCTGTTTCACCCGAGTTGTGAAGGCAGATCCAACGGTCTAAAACCCACCCGAAATTCCCAGTTATATAACCAACTCTCCTCAAAGAGTTGTGTCCCTAAAAACCAAGAGTTTTGTCCCCAAAACTCTAGAGATGTGTCCCAAAAGCTTATACCTATTCAATTCCTATATAAACCCACCAAACCCACTTCATTTTTCATCAATTCATTTTCTTCTCTTCTTCTCTTCCCTTCTAACAATTAGAGGTTCTGGTTAGCCTAGAATATCTAATTAAAGGAGTATTTTCTAGAGGTTCTGGATAGACTAGAATATCTAGAAAAGGAAGAAAGAAGTTCTTCATTAGTCGTCTAGAACATCAATTCAATTCATTCTCTTCTTCTCTTCCCTTCTAACAATTAGAGGTTCTGGTTAGCCTAGAATATCTAATTAAAGGAGTATTTTCTAGAGGTTCTGGATAGACTAGAATATCTAGAAAAGGAAGAAAGAAGTCTCGAGTGAACTTGAATTTCAGAAGCGTCTAGAAGATCATTCGCATTAGTCCAAGAGCTCATAATACTGACACAGGTTCGTCCGCTTTCAGAATATAGAAGTACCATCTTAAAATTCTGAAAGGTTAGTCGTTGTATCCCGAAGGCATTCACCCCAACGTTTGGTACTGTTACGGGGGTGTAAAATGTCTTAAGGAAAGAGAATTTATTCTTGCCTCGACTAAATTAACACCTATCACGGTTAGCCCGAAAGAAGGAATATTAATTATTCTTTATTAGTTTATCTCTCTATAAGTTAGAGAAAGGAAACTCTGTCTAAATCAAGCCAAGACAGAGAGAAATCGACTTATCGATTAATAACCAGAGAACAACAATCTTAAGACATTTTATATAACAATTATTTCTCTGGTTATAAGATATTGATCTGGGTTATTTTCTGTGTGTTTCAGAAAAAATGGCAAGAACAAGAACAACCCTACGGGTTCTTCAGCCTAACACCACATACGTGGAAAACCCAGAGATGTTCAAGGGAACTGACTTCGCTCTGAAGCAGAAGCGAGGCAAGTCGAGGAAAAGGCAAAGGCCTGTCGAATGCTACAAATGTAGAAAGCGAGGCCACCTAGCCAAAGATTGTCACTCCACATATGACAGTCAAAGGGAAAAAGCCGATAACCAAGCTTTATTAGCAAAAGACACCGAAAATCGGAATCACCGTCTAATGATTACTGAGTTCGAAAAGGCGTTTGATCTACTTCATAAAATGAACCTCTGTGCAGAGGCACATGAAGATAACCTGGTTAACAACCAGAGATGGTGGGTCGATTCTAAGACAAATCATCACGTTTGTAGTGACAAAAGCCTATTTTCTTCCTATACAGAGGTAGCCGAAGGAGAAACCTTATCCAAGGTAAACGGCTCGACCACCCAAGTCAAAGGAAGGGGAAAGATCGTGTTAAAATTCACTTCCGAAATAGAGGTGACTTTGACCGATGTACTCCATGCTCCAGACAATCAAAAGAACTTGATTTCTGGTTCTCTTTTAAGTAAGAACGGGTTCAGACTAATCTTTCTGTCAGACATCGTTATCATATTGAAGAAAATGATGTATATTGGAAAGGGCCACTTATGTGGGGGGTTATTTCAATTAAATGTTACCCATGTAATGCCGAAGGCACCTATTATTAATAAAATTAATAATTATGCGTATGTTGGTGAGTTCTCCAATGTTTGTCACGAAAGATTAGGACATGTAAGTCATTAAAAGAATTAATGAGCTTGGAGTTAAATTCCGAAACTCGAAATTTACTCAAAGACGTACATGTCAAACATGTGTATAGTCAAAAATGACTAAAACGTTGTTCAAGTCTTTAGACTTAATTCACAATGAACTCTGTAACCTAAAAACGGTTCAAACATGAGGTGGAAAAAGGTAATTCATTACCTTTATCAATGACTCCACTTGGTTCTGTTACCTACTAACACGTAAGGATAAAGCAATCGAAAAGATCGAGCTTTATAAAATCAAAGTAGAAACTCAACTTTGTAAAAAGATTGAGGCTTTGAGAAACGACTGAGATGGAGAGTATGAATCTCCCTTCGCCGAGATATACGCCAAGAATGGCATAGTTCATCAAACGGCGACTCTTTTGGGTATAATAAAAGCACAGAACATTAGAAGGGATAAAACTCTATCAGTGGAGATTAAAATCGATGATCAATCTAATCTCGATGGATTTTGTGAAGTATTTCACTAAAATCTATTACCAGCCATGAACAGAAATAAGGTTCAACCCATGGTGACCATAAATGTTGACTTAGGTGATGACTCCTAAAATATCTTCTCGATAATAGAGACATCGAAAAACTAAGCGACACCTTGACCACCAAGTATCGACATAAATACTGGGTGTGAAACCATATATCGAGAATACATAGAGCGATCAATGATGAATACATGATCCTAAAGATTCAATTCGATGACAAATCGAAGATGACAACCGCATAAGTTAGCGGAAAAGTATGTCAAGACAAATGTCAAAACCTAAACGGTTAGACAAGGTCGATGACAGAATGTTCTCGTTATACAAATAGCACGAGACGATGAACTGTTCGAAAGAAATCATCGGTCTGAGATAATGAAAATTCCGTGAAACATTTCTCGAATACAAAGTTGACGAAGAATGCAAAATTCTGAAATTAAACTTGTCTTCGAGAAAGTAAGTTATTTCGTATAACATATTCAGGCGGTAAAATAATTCTCTAGAAGGTCCTTAGGCCTGTCTAAGAATTACAAGGAATCCTCAGATGTGTTAAACGGAAGGACCTTGGCTGAAAGATCTCGAAATCAGGAGTTATTATAAATAAATCCTTAAGTCTTTGTAAGGAGGTCCCTAGTTCTGTATTATTACAGAATAGTCCTTATAAATCCTCATGGCAACCTAATCTTCTTGGATAGACAAGAGAATTAAGGTTGACAAGACGTAAAATTGAATATTACATCATTCGGTCTAGACGTGACTCGAATAGTAAATTCAAGGGTCTTGGTAAGATTTTCGATTCAAGAGTATGAACGAAATCTAGAGACGATAAAGGACAAAATAATGAATGATAACTTTGATGATCATAGTCTATCAAACGAGTATATATGATTAAGACATATAACTTAAGAAAGAGTTAAACGAGAAACTCGCCTTGTATTATATCTCAAGGTTTTAATGATCATAAATCATCATGTTATAGAACAAAACTAAAGACACTACACTAAAGTATTTGTGTACGAAAATAGTTTTGTTAAAGAGGAGAATCCAATGGTTACCCTAGAACTGTGGGGGCAGATATTATCTGAACAGTACCCTATATGGAATACTATAAAATTCCACCCAAATTGACGAATAAGAGAAAATACTCTTGAAATGTGGGGGGGACCAAAAGGAACCAAAATGCCAATTATAAATGGCATAAAAGTCTCTATATTCTCCTAACGATACAACATCATATGGACGTGAAAAGAGGGAAATTATAGAGTACCTCGGAAACCAGATTTAACCAATAAGAATGATTGGTCAATAAGGTTTCATTGAGTTAAGAACTATAGTTATATTCACTAAGTTGTGACAAGAGTCGGAAATCAAGAGTGTGAATATAAGTGATGACGTGAATGTCCAATTCACTCAACAAATCTGGAAAAACACAAATGGAAAGAACTTCTCTTCCTAATCCTAAACTAAGTAACGAGATTCAACCGTGAATCATCTGTTCAAAAGAACAGACAATACTAGTTAGGAATAAGAAAGTGTTTAAGAAGATATGATTCGATGCTTTTCCAGATTGAATCGTTACTCATGATTGATAATCTAAAGTGCATGGTTAGACAGAGAATGGTAGAATAACCACTCAAAAACCACGATAAGCATAAATACTTGAATTTGAACAAATTCAAGAAAGAGTTGTCATAGTAACAAATAGTTCTTAGGTATCTGAGCAGACTCGTATTAAGTGGGTGTACATATCATAAAAGAAAATGAAGATATGTGGACAACACTCGAGTCTCAGATACAAAACAGTGGATATGACAAACCACTAAGGGCTAAGATATCACAAAATCCTCAGAGGCAGACGTGCATAGCTGGATCAATAATGTAATCCTAAAGGCCTTGATGGATACATTGTTTTGGAGAAAGCAAAGGAAGTAGGTGAACTTCCTGGAGGATATTTGTTTGTGATTGAAGCCAGTGCACGCAATAAACCTAAGTAGTTGTTGCGTAGGCACTAATACGGTAAGTCTAGAGAATTCAAAATAAATAGACTAGCACCGTAAAGCAATTGCTCTCAAGGAATGCATAAATTAATTATGCTCAATCCTAAGTTACCTGGCGGATCCGTAAAGAACAAGGGTGAACAAGAGAGTTGAAATTGCATCATCAAGGGGAATGTGGCAAAAACGCCTAAAGTAAATGAGTAAAGGCATGGTGAAACCCTACCTAGATGACTGGAGATCCCACGATCTAGGTTCAAAGGGCAACTGAAGCTATATCCTGACTCGACAGTAACACTGTAAGAGATTTCTATCTCTTACCCATTCCTAGGATGACAACAGTGTTACCTGCGTTGAGAGGTTAAGCATTAAGCTTTTAATGAATCCGAAAACTTAGAACTTGATTCTAACGTGAGGTATAGCAGGATACCTTATTACGGATAACCTATATGTGTGTGAATTGATGCCGGTTCCGTGGGAAGGTCGTCTAGGCCGACTTCTCTAAAGCACACATGAATTCGGGAATGTTCAGGGCCGAAATGAACACAACCGAGAACCTAAGTCGGTAAGGGATTAGCTGTGTGATAGCTATTCAGGTTTACAATTTCCAGGACTCAGTTCAAGACGATAAGTTCACTGCCGTCCTTGTAGACCTTGTAGTTATTCACTAGGAAAGGTTCAAAGTCGAAAGACTACCTTCTTCCGATGCAGCGAAGTTCCGCATATGAGCTCTTTTAGTGTCAGTATGTCAGTATAGTATGTTTGTATAGTAAACCTCGAATTTTCATTCATGTGGGGGATTGTTGGAATCGGAGCTTATTTTGGCTCGAGCCGACTCGTCAAACTCAGAAACGGAACGCGCCATTGCGTTCGTCTCGTCGAGCTCTTCAATTTAGAGCCAAGAATCACTCAAATCCGATTCCGGATGAATGAGAAATTCAAGGTTAAAGTTTGAACGAAGATCGGTTGAAATAGGTACTAAAGCGTCAAAGAGGACAAGTCAAGTTGAGGGGCGTTTGCGCGAAGAGGACGCGTGCCAATCTGGACGGTCAGCGTTCATCGCGCGGGATTTCACGCGATCTGACGTCAGGCGTTCCTTCCGCGTTCGGGCATGCTCCGGGCTATGATCTAACGGTCATTTGATCAACTGTGGGACAGTTTCGGGACAGATCACGATCATCTAAAGGCTGCTGTTTCACCCGAGTTGTGAAGGCAGATCCAACGGTCTAAAACCCACCCGAAATTCCCAGTTATATAACCAACTCTCCTCAAAGAGTTGTGTCCCTAAAAACCAAGAGTTTTGTCCCCAAAACTCTAGAGATGTGTCCCAAAAGCTTATACCTATTCAATTCCTATATAAACCCACCAAACCCACTTCATTTTTCATCAATTCATTTTCTTCTCTTCTTCTCTTCCCTTCTAACAATTAGAGGTTCTGGTTAGCCTAGAATATCTAATTAAAGGAGTATTTTCTAGAGGTTCTGGATAGACTAGAATATCTAGAAAAGGAAGAAAGAAGTTCTTCATTAGTCGTCTAGAACATCAATTCAATTCATTCTCTTCTTCTCTTCCCTTCTAACAATTAGAGGTTCTGGTTAGCCTAGAATATCTAATTAAAGGAGTATTTTCTAGAGGTTCTGGATAGACTAGAATATCTAGAAAAGGAAGAAAGAAGTCTCGAGTGAACTTGAATTTCAGAAGCGTCTAGAAGATCATTCGCATTAGTCCAAGAGCTCATAATACTGACACAGGTTCGTCCGCTTTCAGAATATAGAAGTACCATCTTAAAATTCTGAAAGGTTAGTCGTTGTATCCCGAAGGCATTCACCCCAACGTTTGGTACTGTTACGGGGGTGTAAAATGTCTTAAGGAAAGAGAATTTATTCTTGCCTCGACTAAATTAACACCTATCACGGTTAGCCCGAAAGAAGGAATATTAATTATTCTTTATTAGTTTATCTCTCTATAAGTTAGAGAAAGGAAACTCTGTCTAAATCAAGCCAAGACAGAGAGAAATCGACTTATCGATTAATAACCAGAGAACAACAGAAGGTACTAGTGCAAATGGTGATGTTGGTAGTGATGGTGATGGTGATGTTGGTGGTGATGGTGATGGGTTCCTCCGTTGAGGACGGGATAGAATCTGCAATTCACCACCAAGCTCTAAAAGTAGGAGTTCAAAATCAACCCCATTGGTGGCGACAACCATGACAGTGAAGGTTATGGTGGGTCCATTGGTGGTGAGCGTGACTACTATCTTGAGGTTGTTAACAGTGATGGTGGTGGTGGTGGCGGTGGAGGCAGTTGGGGCAGCGGTGGCGGCAGTTGGGGTGGTTTGGTTTGGTAGAGTGACAGTGATGGTTGTGGTGGGTGCATTGGTGCTGACCGTGACTACTATATTGAGGTTGTAAACAGTAGTGGTGGCGGTGATGGTGGTGGGGCTTCTGAGGGGAAGGAAACCATTGTCGTCGGTGATGGTCATGGTGTAGGTGGTGGACCTTGGGGTGGTGGTTGATTGAAGTAGAAAAGGGAGGATTGCAACCTGGTTGTAGTTCTCCATTTCTTTCTCTCTCTCTTCTCGATTCTTTCTTTCTCTCTCACTTCTTGATTTTGTATTGAGCAAGAGAAAATGGAGGATTTAAGTTGAAAATGGTTGTTATCTTTTATAGAAGAAGGGAAGGGGAATTTGTAAACCTAGTTTCAAGAATCTCAACTGCCTCTAACTAATAACTAACTTGGTTAGTTATTTGAATTAGTTTTCAAGAATCTCAACTGCCTCTAACTAACTTTCATTATGATAACTATATCAAGACCACGAGTCAGATCTCAGACCTGACTTATGAAAAAACAATCACATATGTGAATTTTAATGCAATTAGATGGCACTTAACTTAACTATTTGACGAGTGAACCGCTGACCAGATGGTGAATGGCTATTGAGTTCAAAGTTCCATGTAGAACTGCTGAATTAGCAATCTTATTAGTTTCAATCTTGAGCTATAATTATTACATTGTACATACTCGACCCACTCGGGTCTCACCACAACCGACGGAATCAGCCACACATCAACCCACATGGACTCTGTCAATAACTACTTAGATTTCTTTAGATTGTATTTATCCTTTTGTACTTCTATAAATACCAAGATGTAACCACTTATACTAATTAACAGAGAATCAACTTCAAATCGATTTCCCCCCTCTCTCTCATTCGGTTTATGCTTCTCTGACTCTCGATCTCTCTTGCTCACTTGATAAACCAATTGGTTTATCATCTCCCTCTTCTCTTTTGATATTTCATATGGTATTAGAGCAACATCTTTTTTAAGCAATGACTTCTTCAACTGTATCGGCCATTGAAGTTCCCCCAACTCAACAAATTTCACCCTTGTTTGATGTTCATCACTCCGACTCCCCGACGACTATATTAATCACACCATTATTGTCGGGTGACAACTATCCTTCATGGTCTCAAGCCATGAAGATGGCCCTTAAGGCTAAAGACAAGTTTGCTTTCGTTGATGGTTCAATCCCTCGACCAACATCTCCGAGTGATTTACACTCTTGGAATCGTTGCAATGACTTGGTAACTAGTTGGCTTCTCAACTCGATTGATCCGGATATTCGTCAATCCATCTTATATGATGAAAGTGCTGCAGAAATTTGGCGCAATTTGGATGAAAGATTTCACCAAACAAATGCACTAAAAATATTCCAACTCAAACGTGCGATCTCTTGTTTAAAACAAGACGGTTCTGATGTTTCCGCCTACTTTACTCGTCTAAAGTCCATTCAAGATGAGCTCAACTCTCTGATTTCTATTGAACTATGTATTTGTGGCCATGGTAAGTTTACTTTTGAACGATATAATCAAGACCGAGCAATGGAGTTTCACCAAGGTCTTCACGATCGGTTTTCCTCGATTCGTAGTCAAATCTTGCTTTTGGAACATTTTCCTTCATTGCTCCGCATTCATAGCTTAGTTGAGCAAGAAGAGGTTCAACAAAACCTCTCAAATGACTCATCCATGAGTAATGAAGGTGATGTCCTTGCCGTTCAAAATAACAATTATTGCTCTTTTAACGGGAAAGATTGATCCGATCAACCCGATAAACAACGAGCCAAGAGACCACGTCCATTTTTTGACCATTGTCGAATGCATGGACGCTTGATTTCTACGTGTTACAAGTTACATGGATGCCCGACTTGTCCACGATCGGGTCCTCTCACTGCTGCTGTCCAGAACGATCAAACATCCAATGGGGTGCCTCTAGCTATATCCATGTCGGCTGAATAGTACACCAACTTATGTAACATGCTGGCCCAGCAACATTACTCTGAAGGCACTCCCACTAATGCCACCACATCGGCCCTTCCTATTAATTCCTAATGGACATGACCACTCGGTGACTCTCACAGGAACGTTTTCTACATCCACCCCATGGATAATCGACTCGGGTGCTTCAAAGAACATTTGTTCCGACTTATCTCTTTTCTCCGCTTATTTTCTAGCACCCACCGATTATTATGTGTGTTTACCGGATGACTCACGGATCAAAGTCTTACATATAGGCACAATTTGTTTTTCTAACAATTTTATCTTCATGATGTTCTCCATATTCCGTCTTTTAAGTTCCACTTAATTTCGGTTTCTCAAACGTCTAATTCGCTTTCGTGCGATATAACTTTCAACTCTTTTTCCTGTGTCTTTTAGGACCCAGTGACGGGAAAGACGATTGGACGTGGTGATCCTAAAGACGGCGTTTATTATTTTCGCACGGAGCCTAGAATTTTACTTTCCGCAATTTCTAGTTGTAATTCCGTTTCAAATTTATGGCATTATAGATTTGGTCATCCTAGTATTTCCCGATTCAAGTATTTAGCAAAGAATATTTCATGTATTCCTTTCAATTTGATTAATAAATCTCCGTGCGATTTCAACCTGGTTTTTTTGTTTGATTATTTTAGTGGATAAAATTTAGTCATAGGATAAGCCAATAAGGAACAAAGATACATGGATTAAAAATCTTAGAACCCTAAACTATATAGCGATGAAGCTGGCACTGTCCTTCATAAATTGAGGAAAGAATTCATTTCATAATCAACTGACTGAAGATCGAACCACAAAGATGTTTCCAAACACAATCATTTCAACTCAGATTACGAATCAGATTTTATGTCTGACTTGCAAGAAAACAAACACATGTGAATTTTAATGAAATTAGATAAAAATCTAAACTGCTTAACTACTTAAGAGTGAGACTTAATTTAATTCCCCTTTAAAAGCCAGTGGTTGGTCTTCTCAAAGTGAAAGACTCCTTTTCTAGTTTTCTAACTAGCCAAGCCTTTAACATAAAAAAAAAGAGCGATAAACTAGTCAAGTCTTTTAAGAAAAAACAACAGACAAGCATTTTTTTTTCGTTCAACTGTGAAATATTTTCGATTAACCAGAGTATTATTACAAGACATATTCACTAAGAAGTAAGGTACATTTTTCCAAGTCTTCGTTCTATTCTTTTTTCGTGCCCATTTTGCTAACTTGTCAGCCTGGATATTCAGAGATCTCTTTGTGTGGATGAATTTAACAATGTTTAATCTCTTTTATTTCTTTAATTTTCTGGACGTGGATCTTCGGTTGCCATTGAATTTTGTGTATCGAGTTCTTCAAGTGTTTCATGGGGTTGATGTTGTCGCTTTCCAATATGATCGATTTATGATTGTTTTCTTCTGCCCATAAGAGACCATTCAGGATAGCAATGACTTCACTTTCTTCACTAATTCAAGCTCAAGTTGAAGAGGCTTTAGCCTCCACAAAATTTGCCTGATCATTATGTACTATCAGACTTGTGCCTACATATGAGTTAATATTAGTAAAAGATGCATCAACATTAATTTTTAAGTAAGGATTCATCAGAAGTTGCTATTTTCCCTGATTAGTCGGAGCATGTTTTGTGGTAGCTTTGCTGGTTTTTGGGAATGCCTTAATTATTTTTTATAACTGAACTGATTTTGTTGATTGAATGCTGGAAACAATGATCGCATCTCGTTTTCCAGATGTACCATAGAATAGTTACAAAGTAGATGTCATTTGGAGTGCTGCTAAACAGACAAGTCCTTGTCTTTACAACTTGCCAAAATTCTTGACCATGTTAGAGGACTTTGATTAAATGGCCAAAGTTTCAAACATAGTAATGAAGGTGCCTATAGCAATAGCACCCCCATCTCATTCAACCTATCCAATAGTGAATGAAAAAAGTTTATTTCCTTTTAAAATTATTATTAGTAATTATTTTTTAGTTTCTTCTGTTACGCAAATTTCTTTCTTGTAAACCTCTATATACCATATCAATAAAATCACCTTAGATTTTATTTTTCTATTTTAAATGAAGGATTTTTTTAGCTTACTTCCCCAAAATTAATTGGTAATTAAGTTTACTCCGTTCAGTAATTGGTAATTGAGCTTACTTTTTTGAATTTAGATTTTTTGTCAAAATTTCTAAGGATATGTTTTGGTGTGTGATAATGAAAACATAAAGTAAATAATATATATAAAAAAAAATCAATCTTTACTAATCATACTCCCGATCAAATCAAACAATAAAATGAGGTAGAATCTCCACTAGGAATCATATTGAAGAATAATTGTTCTCGGTAGTCGCAATTATTTCACGTATGCCAAACATAACTTTTGTATTTTTGTCACTAATAGTAAGTCCAAGGGGGTAAACTCAATTATCCATTATTGAGGGGGGTGACGAGGGGGTAAGCTCAAAAAACCCTTAAATGAAAAATGTGACCTCTCAAAAGAAAAAAAATGAAAGATGTGACAAAAAGTTCAATAGATCATGGATTTTAAAAAGATGCTAAATCACCTTTGATTCTCAATTCTATGTGCAAAAGGTTTTATTTTTACACATTATCATTGCAGTTTTTTTTCTTTTTTCAGATCAAGAACTTAATTGTTCCCTTCAACAAAAAAAAAACATGGGTAGTTTTTTGTTTTTTATTATCACCATTATCGTTCAGTTATGCAGTTTTACCATGACTGCACAAGATTCAGAGAAAATTATATTGATAACAGTATATCTGAGCCTAACATAAATTTCCTTCTTAGTGGTCTATCTTTAAACCAGAATCCGAGCAAACTGCAGGTAAAGGATACAACTAATTCACAACTGTAGGGCAGACGCCAGATACAACTTAAGGGTCCGTGCAGTGTAGAAGCTTTAGAATGAACGAAATGTGCAAGAATTGTGTACTGTTGAAAAATAATGTCTTTGAGATGAAAACTTTATCTTTGAAATGTATACTTTTATTCCACTCAAAACTAGTTTACAAACACTTCGCTTATATAGTTATGACTCACAACTCAAGCACTTTTTTTTTTTATTTCAACAAAAAAAAAACTCAAACACTTTTTCAAACACACTAACACGCACTCTTTATATACTCTCACTTAGACACAACTTCTCAAGTTGCTAGATCTTGTGATTTAAAATGAGAGGGGGTATATTGCTATTTGTACTAAACTTGGGATATCTTGAGTTGTAAGACTCTTTGTTAGGAATTAAGAGAAGGGTCTCTCCGATCCCCTATTCTCTTCTCTCCTTCACTCTTTGATGTATTTTCCTTCTTCCTCTATTCAATCTAAAGTTATTCCTGCTTTAGCTTGAGGGAGGATGTTAGGAATCAAGAGAAATTAAGAGTGTTAGTTGAGTGTATTCGAAGTGTAATAGGAGTGTAAGAATAACTGAGAGGAGGAGTGGTTTTTAAAGTTTGTTATAGTTGTTAAGACAGGATAACAAACTTTCCCAATCTCTTTGCCTTAACCATATTCTCACTCTCTCTCTATTCAGATAAATGGGCTATATATAGCCTTGTAATCGTGATGATCAAGTAATGAGAATACTATCACTTGATTCATTTTCTCTCTCTAGAAACATCTCTCTCGATCCCTATTTCGTTTTCTCACACAAGGCTAGATGGCCCAAAATAGGGGTCGGGCCACTTCCAGAAGCAGATGTGGGTGGCCCTTATTGGTTGAGCAACTTCCGGTTGTTAGTCAGGGTCGAACACGTTAGTCTGACGTGTCGGTCCACCACTCTTTTCGTGTCATTTAGCATTTGTTTCATGTTTACCCATGATTTGTAAGCAACCCAATAAATTCGCCAACTAGAAGAAGTTAATCCATATTCTGTACGAAGAGTCAGCATTGTCCTTCATGAGCATTAATTTTAACGGGAATGCTATGTTCACGGATAAATATGACGGATAGAAATTATGAGGTGGCATGGAAAATTTGAAAGTTTGACCACATCTTAGCCGTCAAATCCGAACGGTCCAGATTTAATTGTCATTTAGTTTTCCCACGTCACCCAATTCTTTCCCACCTCATTCAATGTTTTCCCATTCACACTTTAGAGAGAGAATACGAGAGGGAGAATACTGAGCTTCAAATTCTTCTTCTCCTTCTTCATTCGATCTAATAAGGGGGAAGACGGAAGAGTACCGAGCTTCAAATTCGGACACCATGAAAGGCTGAAGTCTTTGCAAAAGCTATAATTCCATTAAATTGAGAGAGAGAGAGAGAGAGAAAAACTCCAAACTTTAGAGAGAGACAGAGAGAGAGAGAGTACTAGCACTTGCCCTAACTCTAACTTGGGCATTTTTTTTCTCTCCTTCTTAACTCTAACTTGGGCATTTTTTTCCTCTCCTTCTTCATCAAATCAAATAGGAGAGGTTACCAAATCTGGGTGATGATTATGAGAAGGAAGACTGATTACTTTGCTAGAAGATGGATTTGATTAACATCTTAGCACTTGCCCTAATTCTAGCTTGGGTGATTATGGTGAGGCTGCATGAGGACCAGACTTCAATTTAATTTCTTTTCTAATTAAAAGTTCATAAAAACATGGAGATTCAGTCTTCTTACTAAGTTGAGATTCAATCTCTGTTGGGACTTAATTTGCTCAGCTGTGTGAACCTAATAAAGTGTGAATGGGAAGGAATTGGGTGACGTGGGAAAGCTAAATGACAATTAAATCTGGACCGTTCGGATTTGACGGCTAAGATGTGGTCAAACTTTCAAATTTTCCATGCCACCTCATTCCGTAATTTCTATCCGTCATTTTTTGTCCGTGAACATAGCATTCCCGTAATTTTAATTCATGCATCTTGTTGTTTTTCATTTTACATAGGCTTGCAGTGGATATATGGCCCCAGAGTACACAATGCACGGGCACTTCTCTGTAAAATCGGATCCTTCTAAGCTATCAATTTTACACCCACGTCAATTCCCAACGTTGCGGGGTTTTGTTCTTCACGAGGACTCCAATAGCCCACCTAAAAGGCCTCGACACCTGATAAGCATGAGCTCACATCCCACATTGTTTGGGAAAGTGTATACAGGCTGGGCTACATGTAAGAGTTCAAACTTAGTAAGTGTCGAGGCCGTCTGGGTGGGCTCGTGGAACCTTCACCCAAAATAAAACTTTGTATCCGTAGATCAAGGTGTCAACGGTGTGGACAACATCGGTAACTGCTAAAGATTGAGTAGTCCTATAATTAATTGAAATGAGTTCACAATAACAACCGCAAGCAAACAAAAAAATTATTTGCAGGCTTGGAGACATTGGGAGGAAGGGACAGCAACAGACTTGTTAGACTCAAGGCTGAGGGAGAATTGTTCGACAGTGAAAGTGATAAGGTGCATCCACATTGGGTTATTATGTGTCAATACCTTCACCACCACCTACTCTGTTTATGCATAACTCAGAGGAAGTTAACACCAATTAATCAATATTGACGAGAAACTAACCTTTCATTTCATTATTTGGGATGCACATGAAGAAAGTCGAACCCGACCACCTGTGTTAGAGGTGCCCATTTGCCAATCAGCATCACCATCTTTGTCGTCAGATTGGGACAAGATCTATTAGGAAACTACAGACGACTTATCCTTCGTTACAGTCCTGCTCATGAAACTTCTATATCACAACGGTTGCAGAAGACGAACTGGATGGTAAGAACTAAATAGTAGGAAAATTGCTAATCATTTCATTTTGTTTCATAATGATACTCCAAAACCCTCATTACTCACAAAACTCTATTGTTTTTTCTTCTACTAAAGGTGTTGATAAGATTCAAAGTGATGGATATTTGTAGCGGAACTTTGTTACATAAGAGCTGCAACAAATAACTTCTCCAACGATAATAAGCTTGGACAAGGTGGATTTGGTCTTTTGACAGCGATCGGTACTCTACCTGACCGTCAGGAAATAGCAGTGAAAAAGCTCTCTGAGAATTCCTGTCAAGGTGAACAAGAGTTCAAGATGAATCTATTTTAGTTGTGAAACTTCAGCACCGGAATCTTGTGCGGCTTTTAGGTTTTTGCTTAGAGCGAGAAGAACGATTACTGATCTACGAACTCATGCCAAACGCAAGCCTCAACCACTTCATCTCGTACCTAAGGAAACAACTAGGCCGACTAATTCTTGCAACTTGTTTCCCAAAAGAACAACTGCAGTCAGTGGATGATATATCTGGTGTGCAGAGTACTAGACCATGTACTCTTATAAGATCGTTCATTGTCCCACCTAAACTTTGATTGAACTGATTTGGGTTGCTAATGATTGTCAGATTCCACGTATAAAATTTTCTTCGTTTTCTTCAACTCCACTATACGAACACAATTCCTGCACATTTCAACCGTTATGTTGCCTCTATATTCCCGTAAATGAAATTTGGGGTCTGACCAATGCCTTCGAATGCGGTTGATGGGTATATGCCATTAATTATCTCCTAATGGGTGGTTGCGAAGCTACATTCTTAATCTAAGGAAACCCACATCACATAATTAAGTTTGAAAATGGTATCACTGAATACTAGTGCAAGTGAAAAAGAAAGCGATAACTTGACAATTCAATTAAGAAGATAATGAATTGAGTAACTTGCAAATCCAATTTCATTATTTCATAAGCTACCCCTTACATTTCAAGATTGGGAAACCCTAGAAAGAACAACAAAAAGAAGGAAAAACAATCAAAGCAAACCCTAAAACTACTAAAGAAAGACAGAAAGACTGACAGACAAATCAGTGAGCAAGTCTTGACTTCTACTTCTTCTTCCATCATTTCGGCGATGAACTCAATCGTCTGTCTTCAACTTCTGCAATAGACCTAAGAACAACAAAAAGAAGGAAAAACAATCAAAGCAAACCCTAAAACTACTAAAGAAAGACAGAAAGACTGACAGACAAATTTGTGAGCCTTGCCTTCTTCTTCTTCTTCTTCCATCATTTCTGTTAAGAACTCATCGTCCTTCTGCAAATGGTGAAAATGGTGGTGAAGGTATTGAAAATGGTGATGTTGGTGGTGAATGGTGATGTTTGTGGTGATGTTGGTGATGATGTTGGTGATGATTGTGGTGTTGGAGGTGGTGCAACTGGTGTTGGTGGTGATGTTTGTGGTGATGTTGGTGATGATGTTGGTGATGATTGTGGTGTTGGAGGTGGTGCAACTGGTGTTGGTGGTGATGTTTGTGGTGATGTTGGTGATGATGTTGGTGATGATGTTGGTGATGATGTTGGTGATGATTGTGGTGTTGGAGGTGGTGCAACTGGTGTTGGTGGTGATGGGTTCCTCCGTTGAGGGCGGGATAGCATCGGCAATGTAAAGGTTGAGGTGGGTCCATTGGTGGTGACCGTGACTACTATCTTGAGGTTGTTAACAGTAGTGGTGGCGGTGGAGGCAGTTGGGACAGCAGTGGCGGCAGTTGGGGTGGTTTGATGTGTTGTAGTGATAGTGAAGGTTGTGGTCGGTCTATTGGTGGTGATCGTGACAACTATCTTGAGGTTGTTAACAGTAGTGGTGGTGGTGATGGTGGTGGCGGGGCTTCTGAGGGGAAGGAAGCCATTGTTGTCGGTGAGGGTGATGGTGGCGGTGATGGACGTTGGGGTGGTGGTGGTGGGATTTGGAACCTGGTTGTTGTTCTCCATTTCTTTCTCTTTCTCTCTTCTTGATTTTGTTTTGAGCAAGAGAAAATGGAGGATTGAAGTAGAAAATGGATGTTATCTTTTATAGAGGAAGGAGAATTTGTAAACCTAATTTTGGTTAGTTATTTGAGTGTAGTTTCAAGAATCTCAACTGCCTCTAACTAATAACTAACTTAGTTAGTTATTTGAATTAGTTTTCAGGAATCTCAACTGCCTCTAACTAACTGTCATTATGACAACTATATGTAGGAGTATTTCTTTTTAGAGCAAAACCACGAGTCAGATATCAGATCTGACTTGTGAAAAAAACAATCATATGTGAATTTTAATGCAATTAGATGGCACTTAACTTAATTACCCTTTATAAGCTTGTACTTAGGTCTTCTCAAAGTGAAGGAATTAATTTTCTAACTAAGCCAAGTCTCAGACTTCACTAGACTTGAAAAATTCGCGTGTCTTCAATATTCAGGACCTCATTCAATTATTTGTAGAAGAGGAACCGTCTCCAACTTGCCAACACTCATCAGTCTTGACTAATGTTAGAAGACTTTGATTAAGTGACCAAAGTTAAGACATTGTCGTTATAGTTTTTACTTTCTTTTCTCAGATCAACAACTTAATCATTCATTCTAATGGGTAACTTTTTGTTTTTGATTATCACCATTATCATACAATTATGCAACTTTACCATGACTGCACAAGAAATTGTATCAACAACAAATGATAATTACTTCTGTTTCGGAAAAAATTATATCGATAACAGTTTGTCTGAGTCTAACATAAATTTACTCCTCAGTGGTCTATATCACTACAAAAATACGGCCTATTGGCGACGGGATGTGCCGCCGGCATATAAAAAACCGTCGGCGATAAGAGCAGGGCTGACGGTTTTCAAAAAAACCGTCAGCATAGGTGATCATTGCCGACGGTTTTATAATAAAACCGTCGACACATGACCCCAAGGTGGCCTCCATCCTCTTCTTTTCACCGACGACATGGCCGACGACCTTAATAACCTTCGATGGTAGGACTTCTTAAAGGCCGACAGAAAAAAAGTTTCCCATGATGGTAGGAAAAAATTCTGGAAATTCATTTGCCGACGGAAAAAGTTTTCTCGAAGGTGAGAAATGGTTTGGCGGAAATATTTTCCGCAAAACGATTTGGCCGTCGGACCATACCCCTTTTATGCCCTAGCTAACCCGTTAACTGTTGTTCCTTCTCTACTCACGTATCTCTCTTTTCCCCTCTTGCTCGATGGTGTTCCTTCATTAAACGCAAGGTATGAATGCTTAATTGTTCTTGCCCTGTCGAAATTCTTCATTACCAACTCCATTATCTACAGCATTATCTGAAATTGTTCCTCTTTCTCAGTACCCAGGAAATCGAAGGTGATGATTTTTATAGTTCTTATTAGTAATTTATCTTAATCTAATTCGTATAAGTCTGGCTTGTTTAACTAACCCAAGGGAATAATAGCTGCTTCAGAGTATTATATGTCATTTCAGTATCTTCATCCAGACTTATTTTATGTCGGACCCAGAATCAGATTGAGTATAAGCCATTTAGACGAGTCATATGCACAATCTAGAAATCCCAAAACAGAAAACAAATATTATGAAATTTGATTCGAGCCATCAAGATGTTTTTCGTAACTTTATTTTGTTGTTTGTAGTAAACTGTGACGACCGAAGCCTTAGCAATTATTGATATTTTACACGACGCCAACACCTAACATTACGGCTTTTTGTTTCAAAAAGACTCCACTAGCCCACATGATAGGGAAGCTGGTTTTCAATGCCTTTGTATCACATTTGGCTAGAGAGAAACAGGAGGATCTTCATAAGCAAAGTATTGACGCCCCAAGCCTCAGGCAGTTAACGATATTGTCCCCCCTTTTTACACCACACACGGGTAGAGGGTTTTGTTCTTCGTGAAGACTCCACGAGTCCCCCCAAAAGGCCTCGCCACTTACCAAGCTTGAGCGTACACCTATAGCCCAGGCTCCGAACACTCTCGTGAGCGATGTGGGACTATCACAATCCCCCACCCTCAGTGAAGAGCCGTCCTCGGCTCTGATACCACTTGTGACGCCCCAAGCCTCCAGGCAGTTAACGATATTGTCCCCCCTTTTTGCACCACACACGGGTAGAGGGTTTTGTTCTTGGCGAAGACTCCACGAGTCCCCCCAAAAGGCCTCGTCACTTACCAAGCTTGAGCGTACACCTATAGCCCAGGCTCCGGACACTCTCGTGAACGATATGGGACTATCACAAAAGTTGAACTTGAAAGAGAGATTCTTAAAAGAATTGTGGAAGATGTTAGAATGAGAGTTGTTGGGCTACATGTTAAGGCTAAAGATTCTTTCAGGAGCAGATGTGTTGCCAAGAATTTCAATATTCAGTTTGAGTTTAGAGCAACAAAGGTGGTCTTTTGTTCTATGCAAAAAACCAGACTTTGAGTTTGTGATGATGAATGTTGATGGTTCTTATTGTGTGAGTCAGCAGGGTATGGTTGTATCCTAAGGGATCATAGAGGGCATGCCATTGTTGCTACTAGAGGGGCTGCTAAGCCTATTTTTGTGGTGCATCATGAGATGCAAGGAATTGAAAAGGGGTCGGAGCTTTCTTTGAGGCATGGTTTTACCAAGATCATTGTTGCCATTGATTCTAAATTGGCATGCTCTTTATTATCTAGCAGTTGCACTCTTCCTCCTTGGCAATCCAAGTTTTTGTTGCTTAATATAAAGAAGTTGTTGGTGCAGTTTGCTGAATACAAGGTTATTCATGTGATCAGATAGATTAATAGATTAGTTGATCTGTTGGCAGCTACAAGACCTGTTAGTGGTGAGGAGCAGCTCGGGCCTGGAGATTTGGGTGTTGAATTTCAAAGAATCTTACATGAAGAACAGCAAGGAGTAGTTCAACAAAGGGTTAAATAGAGATTGTGTGTATGGTTTGTTGTTTTAGTTTTTTTTTGTTCTTTCTTGGGTTGTTAGGTTTTCTTAATGACATGTTGGTGTTGGGACTGGCTGTTTAGCCTTTTGTGTTCTTGTTTTTGTTGTTTTTGGGTTCGGCTCCCCTTAAACCCGTTGATTTATGCAAGAGAAAAAACGACACAACCTGTGCATATTTCATGTGTTATCGTGTCTCTGCATTACGATATCACTTCTCTGAGTTTGGTATTACTAGTATCCTTTATCTATTGGAATTCTAATGTGGTATTACGTAGAGAACTGAAAAAGGATATAAGTCAAACCTAAGAAACAACTAGGTCAAATAATTCTTGCAAATTGTTTCCCAGAACCACAAGTCGGAAATTCAGCCGTCGCCCCAGTAATATACATAGTGCAGTCCGTGGATGATATATTTGGTGTGCACAGTACTAGACCATATACTCTAGTAAGATCATTCCAAATTTTGATTAAACTGATTTGCTTTGCTAATGATTGCCAGATTCCACATATACAATCTTTCCATTGCCTTGAACTCCTATATGAACACAATTCCTGCACATTTCGAAAGTTATGTTGCCTCTATTTGATTAAACAAATTTGCATCATTAATGGTCTGCCCGTTTGATGCGGTTGATGGGTAGAAAAGCCAGGAAAGGGTCTAGGAAGCTCCTAATCGGTGGTAGCGAAGCTACATACTTGATCTAAGAAAACCCACATTACATAATTAAGTTTGAAAAGAAAAGGAAAAACAATTGAGAAGATGGTCAATTGAGTAACTTGTAATCCAATTTCGCTATTTCATAAGCTACCCCTTACATTTCAATATTTAGAATGCCCTAGAAAAGAACAACAAAACGAAGGAAAACAATCAAAGTAAACCCTAAAACTACTAAAGATAAAGAAAGAGAAAGACTGACTGACACATCAGTGACCAATTCTTTATTAGGGTATGAGTGGTAAGAGGTATAATCTTCCACCTGAGGTCGAGGGTTCGAGGCACACGCTTAACAATTAAAAAAAAATCCTTATTAGGGTATACTCAATACTCAGTCTTGCCTTCTTTTTCCATCATTTCTGCTGAGAACTCATCATCAGTCTTCAACTTCTGCAATTGACCCCAAGAACAAAATTAAACATTTCCATTAGACTATGTTAATTAACAAATAATAAATATTTAATCTTTCATCTTTTTTGTGGTTTCAGAATCAGGATTTGTTGAATTAGCAGAATCAAGATTGTCTTTGTCTACATTAGAATTGGTCAAGAATGTCTGTGGAGTAGTAGTACCTGGTGAAAATGATGGTGTTGGTGGTGAAGATGGTGGTGAAGATGGTGGTGAAGATGGTGGTGTTGAAGGTGGTGCAAGTGGTGATGTTGGTGGTGATGGTGGTGTTAGAGGAGAACCGAAGCCTTCGGAAATCATCTCATCAAAGTGAGCCGGTAATTGGTTCATCCTCCGTTGAGGAAGGGATATCATCTGAATTAATTCTTCATTATTAATGGGGAGGTTAGAATCAACCCCATTGGTGGTGGTGGTGGTGGTGGTGGTAGTAGTGGTGGTGGTGGTAGTGGTGGTGGTGGTGGTAGTGGTGGTGATGATGGTGGTGGTGGTGGTGGTGGTAGTGGTGGTGATGATGGTCGTAGTGGTGGTGGTGGTGGTGGTGGTAGTGGTGGTGGTAGTGGTGGTGGTGGTAGTGGTGGTGACAGGGCTTCTGACGGGAAGGCCGACATTGTTGGTGGTGATGGAGGCGGTGGAGGACCTTGGGGTAGTGGTGGGATTTGGAACCTGGTTGTTGTTCTCCATTTCCTTCTCTCTTTTTGATTCTTTCTTTCTCTCTCACTTCTTGATTTTGTATTGAGCAAGAGAAAATGGAGGATTGAAGTAGAAAATGGTTGTTATCTTTTATAGAAGAAGGAATTGGTACACCCTAATTTGTATTAGTTATTTGAATCGGTCCTCAACTGTCTCTAACTAACTATCTTGATTTATTCACACAAAGTGGCATGCCACATTTTCAGTATCACAACTAGATGTAGTAACTTGATTTGTTCTCTTAAGAACAGGGCTAGAAGGCCCACAAAAAAGGTAGCGGGCCACTGCCCCAAATAGATGTGGCTGGCCCTTGTTGGTTGAGCCACTTCTTTCTTAATAGTGGTTGTTAGTCGGGGTTCTTGTACAAGTTCTACAAGAACTATCTATTGGCATCACTATTTAGGAGCTAATGAATTCAAAAAATGAGATAAGTAGACACACCAAAAAATATTTCGAAAATGATGGACATATTGATTTTACATCCTTCGACATAAAAAAGTGTAAACCCTGAAATAGAAATATTTCAAAATGAATTAGCAACAAGAATGGCTTGCCTGCATCTAGCTTTAGCTTGCCCAAGTCTCTCCTCAAGAGTTTCTTCTTCCACAGAAGCTTTAACCATTGCTAAATCCATCTCCATTAATCTCAAAACCCTAAAAAGCTCAGTAATCAATCTCTCTTCCACTTCCCCATCTTCTCTTAACACTTCTGCTTCTTCTCTTGCTCTCTCTGCAACTATCTCCCCTGTTTTCGCCAATAATTCAGTCGACCCAATTATACATACACAACATTTCATCGTAATTGACATATAGACTGAATCGACGTGTGCGAGATCGTTCAATGATATGAGCTGGGTGTTGTGGTGTCAGTGGCATTCGAACAAAAAAACTACAAGCTAGTTTTCTGAGTTGATAATGAATATGGACTTACCCCAGTGCCTTTTCTGTGATGGGTAAACGGTGGTGGAGGTGGTGGTGTGTAGCTAGAAACCTAGTAAGTTTAGAAGTAACATAGAGCTGTTAAAAAAGCAAACTTAAACTGCAAAGACTAGTTGCTTGTAGTATAACATATTGCTTAAAGAATACATATTGGTTACGGTTGGGCATTGTGGTGGTAGCCGTCGTTGGTGCAGTGCAAGCTGCTGGTGGTGTAATCATGTTATTATTATAGAAAGGATGGACTAACCTCGGTACCATTTCTCAGGTGGTGGGTAAACAGGGGTGAAGGTGGTGTTGGGTACGCTAGAAACTTAGTAAGTTTACAAGTAACATAGGCGGACATGTGGTGAAATTTCCATGTAGAGCTGTTAGAAAACTGCAAAGTCTAATTACCTTGTATCTTATCGGCACCTTTGGTAGAATAACAAGCGAGAGAGTAGTATTGTGTGCTAGCCGTTGGTGGTGCAGTGCAACCCGTTGGTGGTGCAATGCTACCGTTAGTGGTATAATCATGTTATGTTATTATTATAGAAAGGATATAAGTCATACCTAAGAAACAACTAGGTCAAATAATTCTTGCAAATTGTGTATTACTGGGGCAATTCAGCCGTCGCCCCAGTAATACACAGTGCAGTCAGATTCCACATATACACTTTTTTTTTTCGTTTTCTTCAACTCATCTATACAAACACAAGTCCTGCACATTTCGACCGTTATTCTCGGGAAAAGGTTTGGGCCAATGGTCTGCCAGTTTGATGTGGTTGATGGGTAGAAAACCCACATTACATAATTGAGTTCGAAAAGAAAACGACAACTTGTTAAATTAAAAAAACAACAACTTCTTCAATTCGAAAAGAAAACGACCCTTATTCAGTCTTGACTTCTACTTCTTCTTCCATCATTTCTGCTAAGAACTCAATCGTCGGTCTTCAACTTCTGCAATAGACCCAAGAACCAAATTAAACATTGCAATTAGAATTGTTTAATGTTAATTAACAAATAATAAAGATTTAATCTTTCCTTTTTTTTCTTACCTTATCAGTATGATCATTTGTGATTTCAGAATCAGGATTTGTTCGAATTGTTCCACCAGAGTTAGACAATGATGATGTGGGTATTGCCTGATTAGCAGATTCAAGATTGTTTTCGTCGTTGACATTAGAATTGGGCAAGATCGTCGGTGGAATAGTAATAGTAGTAGTATCTGGTGAAGATGGTGGTGTTGAAGGTGGTGCAAATGGTGATGTTGGTGGTGATGGTGGTGTTAGATTAGAATCGGAGCCGCCTGAAATCAATTCATGGATGTAAGCCGGTGATGGGTTCCTCTGTCGAGGACGGGGTAGTATCTGCATTAATTCTTCACTAGAATCAACCCCATTGGTGGCAGCAGCGGTGGCGGCAGTTGGGGCAGTGGAGATGGGTTCCTGTGTTGTAGTGAGAGTGAAGGTTGTTGTGGGTACATATGCGGTGGCCCTGACTACTATCTTGCGGTTGTTAACAGTAGTGGTGGTGGTGATGGTGGCAGGGCTTCTGAGGGGAAGGCCGCCATTGTTGGTGGTGATGGAGCCGGTGGTGATGGTGGACATTGTGTTTGTGGTGGGCTTCTTTCTCTCTATCTTCTTGATTCTTTCTTTCTTTCTCTCTCTTCTTGATTGTGTCTTGAGCAAGAGAAAATGGAGGATTTAAGTAGAATGTGGTTGTTATCTTTTATGGAGGAGGGAATTGGTAAACCCTAATTTTAGTTAGTTATTTCAATCGATCCTCAAGAATCTCAACTAACTATCTTGATTTATTCACAGATAGTGGCATGCCACGTTATCAATATCACAACTAGATGTATTCCTCTTTAGAACAGGGCTACATGGCCCAAAAAAAAAAAAAGTAGTGGGCCACGGCCCGAAGCAGATGTGGTCGGCTTCCATCGATTGAGCCACTTCTCTCGAAATCAAGTTGTTCCTCACTAATGAACATGATAGGAATGTCATCTATCGCTTTTTATTTGTACAAGTACTACAAGAACTATCTATTGGCATCACTAGATGCATTTAGGAGCTAATGAAATCAAGCTATAATGATTTGCAAATAAAAAAGTGAGATAAGTAGACACACCAAAAATATTTCGAAAATGATGGACATATTGATTTTACATGGTTCGACAAAAAAAAACATTTATCTACAAACGGTTTGGCGTAAAATCTTTGAGCGCACTTGATTAAGATGAGGTACGTTTTAATGTTTTTCTTTGTGGGTCGTATGTTTACACCATTGCCCTCAAGATCAGTTTGGAAACTTCTTTTTTTGTCAAAATTCTTTGTGATTCTAGCACCTCGGAATAGAAAATTATTCAACCGCTTCTATCCTATCGCGATTCATATGATTCATCGTAATTTGTATTTTAAACACTTTTGCCAATATATTTGTTGAAATTTGCACAAGAAAAAAATGAAGATAATTCACAAGAAAAAAATGAAGATAATGTAAAGCCTGAAAAGGAAATATTTCAAAATGAATTAGCAACAAGAATGGCTTGCCTGCATCTAGCTTTAGCTTGCCCAAGTCTCTCCTCAAGAGTTTCTTCTTTCACAGAAGCTTTAACCATTGCCAAATCCATCTCCATTAATCTCAAAACCCTAAAAAGCTCAGTAATCAATCTCTCTTCCACTTCCCCATCTTCTCTTAACACTTCTGCTTCTTCTCTTGCTCTCTCTGCAACTATCTCCCCTGTTTTCGCCAATAATTCAGTAGACCCAAAACCTCCTCTCTCCATTAAACCTTCTAACTTCTCCAAGAAATCAGCAATCACATACCCTTTTGGCTTTTCCAATTTTATCTCCTTTGTTCTTTTCCATCCTATTTCAAAATTCTTCGGTTCGGGTTTTACTAAACCCACCTTGGATTTCCTGTCCCTGATTATTTCAGATTTTCGACGTTTCACTATTTCGGCAAATTCATCTGGTTGATTATTTGGTTGGGGTTCTGAGATTGGTTCTGTGAAATTGAGTTGAGGATTTGGATTTGAAGTGCAGTTAGTAGTAGTTAGTTTCAAGTGTTTTGAATGGAAATATAAATGGATGAGAGAATTTAATTGGATTGAAGAACAGGGTTTTGAGATTAGGGTTTTGGATAGATTGAGAGGTTTTGGGTGAGAGAGGAAGTGAAGAGATGTAGAAGCCATTACTTGAGAAGAAAACCTCTCAGACTAATCTTAGTTCAAAGGAAGAAGATAAGGTTTGGTAGTTGGTCCCTTCTTGTGGTTGGATTCAATCTGGTTTTGGTGTAGCTGAGCCTTTTAATGTTCGGTCCAGCCACAACGAGAACTCTCGAATTGGACCAGTCCGAAAGTATGCTTACCTTCTTGGATTGTCCAGAGTGACTATAGGTACACCGCTCCATTACAAATGCAATATTGTCTTTAGAATAATACAAGTTGTATACATATTCATGAAAAATATATAAGTTGTTGGAAAAGGAAAATGCATAAACGAAAACAAATACAAGTTGACGTTTACTTGACAAAATCTTAGGTTAGTTCAATTAAAATTTAATTTCAGTCCATGATTTATAGATTCAAATTAGAAAAGATAAATAAAAAAAATGTATAAACAAAGACAAAAAGGAATAATATGATAAGGTTAAAAAAATAAGACAATCATATAAATTTTCTGTCATCTGACATATGACCATATGTGCTTGTTGCCATAGTAGCCAGGATTAGGAACATGCTAATATTCTTTTTGAAATTCCAAGTAAACCCTAATATAACACTTAAAAACTACAAAAGTACAGGCTAAATCATGTCGGATAGTTGATTTGAACATTGAGATCCAATACGAAAAAGAACATTGAATCTGTAGTCTAAAAAGTGTTTGTTCATTATTAGAGTATCTATGATAATTCTATGTTGTTTGGGAGAACGTCATGAAGTCTAAGTTCTAATTGCTTTCTCAAATTTAGTAAGTGTCGGAGTTTCTCAGATAAACCTGTGGAGTATCTGCAAAACTTTGTATAATTTGAGTTTTGGTATCAGAAGCTGAGACAATATTGATAACTGTTAAGGCTTTGAGAGTAACACTGCGCCAGTTGATTTATTGTCAAGTTGATCGTTTAGTACTTATACTACAAAAGAATTTGATGCTCACATAAGGTAAGGAAGAATTCATGAATAACTTCTTTGATCTTCTCTCTATATTCCTTACTACTATTTTAATCACTCAAATCTACCATAACCATGGCACAACTGCACAATCCACCTCTCTTTACCATATCTGTTATGGAGAAAACTACACTTCCAACAGTCTATATCACTCCAACCTCGTCAATCTTCTTCTCCCTTCTCTCTCCTCATCCCACGAAAACACTAGTCTCTCCTCATCCGACGAAAACTATACTTATCGATATCGTAGTGTCACAGTCGGACGATACCCAAACACAATTTTCGGGGCTTTTCAGTGTAGAGGTGATATTTCATTAGAATCATGTAAAGTTTGTGTTGATAATGCAGCAAGAGATATCTTACAGTCTAGTATGTGTTTAAACTCAAAACAAGCTATTATTTGCTATGATGAGTGTATGTTAAGGTACTCAAATCTACCCTTTTTCTCAACTCTAGAACTAAATCCTGCAGTTTTTGATGTAGCAAGTTTTAACAATATTAGCAACCCAGATCAGTTTTTTCCTGTTTTGACTAAGTTGCTTAATGATCTTTCAACCAAAGCTATTGTTTCTAATGGTTTTTCGAAGAATTTTGCTACTGGGGAGAGAGATTTTATGCATCATTTGAAAGTATATGGATTAGTTCAATGCAACTCTGATATATCAATGAGTGATTGCAAGATTTGTCTTCGAAAATCGATTGAGAATTTACCAAGATGTTGTTATGGGAAACAAGGTGGAAGAGTAATCTACCCAAGTTGCTATTTTAGATATGAGATGTATCATTTCTATGAATCTAATATGACCATGATGACTACACCAAATGTTGTACCTCCTCTAGCACTATCTCATCCCGAGCCACCATTATCGAAAACAATCACAAGAAGTAAGTCCGATATATATGCAGAAGTACTAATGTTATTTGTCTAAGATATTCATATTAAGCGATATGGATTACTTATAGAAGCTCTCATTTCGTGCAGAAACAGGGAAGATTTTGTCAAAAGTTGTTATTATGGTAGTTGTTGTTATGTCGATTATCGTACTTATAATCGTAAACATTTGGTTCTTCTTTTTAACAAGAAGGAGAAAGAACTTGAGGACCTTTACGGGTAAGTAGCATCTGATTTCAGTCTTGGGTTAATACCACTTGATTGTTCAATCTTAAACTTGTTGTGTTGTTTTGTTTTGGTGAAGATGTAGAAGAGATTCAAACTGGTGATTCTATACAATTCAATTTTAGTACAATAAGAGCTGCCACAAATAACTTCTCTGATGCAAATAAGCTTGGGGAAGGTGGATTTGGTTATGTTTACAAGGTACTAAAAACATGAATTATCGAAGCAATTTGGGTTTTTTGCTAAAATAAGAGTTTAATTTTGATTTGATATGTCGATAGGGTACCCTTTCTAATGGACAAGAAATAGCGGTGAAAAGACTCTCTAAGAATTCGGGTCAAGGTGAAGAAGAATTCAAGAACGAAGTTCGGTTAATAGCAAAACTTCAACATAAAAATCTTGTGAGGCTTTTAGGGTTTTGTTTAGATGGACATGAAAGACTACTCATATACGAATTCATGTTGAACGGTGTTATAACTAAAAGTCGCGGAAGCTATCGAACCTATCCTAGAAATTGATCCGATTATGAAGATTAATCGAAAAGCTAAGCCAAAATCAAATATGCGAACAGAATTTAACGAGGTTCGGCTTTAAAGCCTACGTCCTCGGGCGAACAAGAAATCTTTATTGAAGGATAGATGAAGACGACTAACACAATCCGCAAGTTCGTCCCAAGATGGTACCGTATAGTAATAACCTTCTATACTAAATCTTCGACGACCGAGAAATTTAACACCGCTCAAAACTATGAAAAATTTCTCTCACTCTTGCTCTCTCTCTAGCTCTCTAAAGAAGAGTTGTTGTTTGTGTTGGTGTTGATTAGATTGGACCCAAGACCCCCTATTTATATTATAATATATAAGCCGGTGGGGGACAAATTTTGGAAACCTTTCAATTTTGGAAAATTGAATCCAAAACCGCCTATTGCTTAAACCGCCTATTGAGTTTTGGAAACTGCCAACTAAACCCAACTAAACCGCCTCTCACAATTCTCCACCTCGTACACAATTTGATATACTTCAAATTTTGGACGAACACCCGGATACTCCTTGTAAGATATATCTGCTTCTTGTAGCTTCATCCGACTGCACCATATGACCATGGTTGCCTACGTACCTTTTTACAGGATCAAGCCTACCGTAGTTCTACTAACCCTTCACATAAAGTTTACCTTGTCGCCATTACGCCCTTTCGGGCAACTTAACACGAGCCGATTTGTAGCAATTCCAAGCAATGCTGAAACTTGCTACACGTCACCACTTTAGTCAACATGTCTGCGGGATTCTCATCTGTGTGTACCTTCATGAGAGAAACATCACCTTCCTCTATGACATCTCGTACAAAGTGATACCTGACATCGATATGCTTAGTACGAGCATGATGGACCTGATTCTTCGCCAAGTGGATCGCACTTTGACTATCACACCATACATCCACGCACTCCTGCTTAATCCCTAGATCATCCAGAAGACCCCACAACCACAATGCTTCCTTCACACCCTCGGCCATAGCCATATACTCGGCCTCCGTAGTAGATAACGCAACTGTAGATTGTAACATCGATCGCCAACTAACTGGAGCACCATGTACCCTAAATACATAACCAGTAGTAGATCGTCTTCTATCTAGATCGCCAGCATAATCCGAGTCAACATAACCGCTTACCTGACATGTGTCTCCACCAAAGCACAAACCCGTATCAACAGTACCCTTCAAGTACCTCAAGACCCACTTCACAGCTTCCCAATGTGTCTTCCCCGGGTTTGCCATAAACCTACTAACCACACTGACCGCCTGTGAAATATCCGGACGAGTACACACCATAGCGTACATCAAACTGCCAACTGCACTAGCATACGGTATACGATCCATATGATCCTTCTCCACCGTAGTAGTGGGAGATTGTTTTCCCGAGAGCCTGAAGTGTGGTGCCAAAGGTGTTGACACCACCTTCGCATTCTGCATCCCGAACCGAGAAACTACTCGTTCGATGTAACCTTTCTGATTCAAGTACAGTTTCTTACTTGACCGATCTCTCTTAATCTCCATTCCCAGTATCTTCTTTGCAGCGCCCATGTCTTTCATCTCAAACTCTTGACTGAGTTGAGATTTCAACTTATCTATCTCCACCATGCTTCGAGAAGCAATAAGCATGTCATCCACATACAAAAGGAGATAAATAAAGTCACCTTCGCGAAGTTTCTTGATGTATACACAACAATCATAGTCACTTCTGCGAAAACCATGCTTTAGCATGAAAAAATCAAATCGTTTGTACCATTGGCGAGGGGATTGTTTCAATCCGTAAAGAGATTTCCTCAAACGACATACTTGATTTTCTTTGCCCTCAACCTTGTATCCCTCAGGTTGAGCCATATAAATTTCTTCTTCCAAATCTCCGTGCAAGAAGGCGGTTTTAACATCGAGTTGTTCCAGCTCAAGATCCCTGTGAGCAACAATACTCAATAGCACCCGAATAGAAGTATGTTTCACGACCGGTGAGAAAATCTCATTGTAGTCGACCCCTTCTTTCTGTGCATAACCCTTGGCCACTAGTCTTGCCTTATACCTTGTACCTTTGATTTCGGAAGAATCCTCTTTCTTCTTGTACACCCATTTACAACCAATAACAGACTTACCTTCGGGCAATGGGACAACCTCCCATGTCTTGTTCTTGTGAAGAGACTCCATCTCTTCTTGCATAGCAACCAACCAACTCTCTCTATCCTCCGCGGTAATAGCTTGTTTGAAGGTGACCGGCTCGTCGTCTTCCACCGAGAGTGCATATTCAACAAGATTTGCCTGCCCATAATGCCTAAGAGGTTTGTCTGACCCTAACCTCTGTACCGGCTTATATAACCGTTTCGGCCTAGTGTGTACCGAAACATCCTGCTGTTGTTGTTGTAAAACTTGTGTACCTTCCCCTTGAACCTCCTCATGATCGGGTTCATCAATTTTCTCATCCTGAGTATTATCCTGATGCTCCACCTGATCATGATTCCTAGAAACCCGTTGGTCTTCGGCTTCTACTTCCACTACTTGAGCTTTAGTAGACCCAACATCACCACAACTAGGCACCGTAGCTTTCGCCATAGCTACAATAGACGACTCATCAAAAACCACATCTCTGCTGATTACAAACTTCTTGTCTTCCGTACACCATAGCCGATAACCCTTGACTCCTGTAGCATATCCTAAGAAAATTGCCTTCTTTGCTCTATTGTCAAGTTTGTTACCTTTAACATGGTAATAGGCCGTACAACCGAAAACCTTAAGTCTCCCGTAATCTGCATGTTCGCCTGACCACACCTCGTATGGTATGCCGCCATCTAAAGAAGAATGTGGAGACCTGTTCACAATATAACAAGCTGTAGCAACAGATTCTGCCCACCATTCTACGCCTAATTCCGAATTGGAGCGCATACATCTAGCCTTCTCAAGTAGTGTACGGTTCAATCTCTCTGCGACTCCATTCTGTTGAGGTGTGTTTACTACTGTCCAGTGCCTCACAATGCCTTCCTGATTACAAAACTCCTTGAATGCCCCATCCGTGTACTCGGTCCCATTATCCGATCTTAACGTCTTCAGCTTTCGACCAGTTTTGTTCTCAACCATTGCTTTCCACACCAGGAACGTGTTGAATACCTCATTCTTATGCTTTAGAAAATAAAGCCAGACAAATCTCGAATGATCATCAACGAATGTAACAAAATACCTGGAACCACCCTTGGAAGGTAACTTTGCCGGTCCCCAGACATCGGTGTGTACGTAGTCTAACACCTCTTTGCTCCTGTGCTTGCTTGTAGAGAACGTCACCCTGTGTGCCTTCCCGAACACACAATGCTCACAAAACTCCATGCAAGGCTTCTTCATGTCCTTCAATAAGCCTTTCCCGCACATCAAAGATAGACCCTTTTCTGACATATGCCCAAGGCGCATATGCCAAAGCCTCGTACTAGCCGTTGGATCCCTTCCACTGATTCCTACTGCTACATCTCCCGTAATTGTTGTCCCCAAAAGTTTGTATAAATTACCGTAACGAGTACCTCTCATTACCACCAAAGAACCCTTAACGACTCTTATGGAGCCATTCTCTATAATTATCTTACAGCCGTTCCGCTCCAACACACCAAGGGAAATTAGATTTTTCCGCAAATCGGGTATGTGTCTTACGTCCGTCAATGTTCTCACCACTCCATCGTGCATCTTGATCCGTATTGTTCCGAGTCCCACAGTTTTACATATACTATCATCACCCAGTATAACTGTACCACCATCTATACTCCTATAGGTAGTAAACAACTCCCTATTTGGGCACATATGGTGTGACGCCCCTGAATCAAGCATCCACTTATCGAAGATCTTCTCAGACACCTCTGTCACCGAGAAACATTCGTCCGCCTCTTCTGACACATATCCCGCCTCTTGCATCTCTTGTTTCTCCTTGTAGCCTTCGTTCTTTTGCTTCAACTTTCTCTTTGGACAAGCCGCTTTAAAGTGGCCAAGCTCACCACAACTAAAGCACGTTTTCTTGAAAGAGCCTCTAGATTTGGATCTAGATTTCCCGCCCTTTCCCTTTCCTCTTTCATTACTCCTCCCCCTTGTTACAAACAACCCTTGTGCTTGTTCCTTGTCTACTCCACCCGACGCCATACTGCTAGTAGCAACCTTACGAAGGTCATCCGCTAATAGCGAATTTCTCGTCTCTTCCATGCTTAGACTATCACCAACAAGCATCAAAGTTTGAACAAGGTTTTCATAGGATTTAGGTAATGAAAGTAACAATATGAGGGCTTGGTCCTCATCCTCAACCTTAACATCAATATCCTTCAAATCTGAGATAATCCTGTCAAACCTATTCACATATTCCTGAATAGAAGAACCCTCTTCCATTCTACATGTGAATAATTTGGATTTTAAGTAGACCCGATTCGTTAAAGTTTTCGTCATGAAACTGCTTTCTAGCTTTAACCACACACCCGCCGCCGTTGTTTCTCCGTCTACTAGGAACGCCACGTCCCTCTCAAGACACAACATAATGGTAGCCCGTGCTTCGAGATCTAACTCTTCCCAATCCTCATCTGACATATCTCCTGGTTTCTTTCCCGTCAACGTCTTGTGTAATTTCTGCGAGATTAACAGATTCTTCATCTGCATCCGCCAATAAGAAAAATCGTTTTTCCCATTGAACTTCTCTATCTCATATTTCCCTGCTTTGACCGTACCACTTCTCGATCCCATCTTCTCTTCGTTCAATCTCAACAAGGCTCTGATACCAATTGTTATAACTAAAAGTCGCGGAAGCTATCGAACCTATCCTAGAAATTGATCCGATTATGAAGATTAATCGAAAAGCTAAGCCAAAATCAAATATGCGAACAGAATTTAACGAGGTTCGGCTTTAAAGCCTACGTCCTCGGGCGAACAAGAAATCTTTATTGAAGGATAGATGAAGACGACTAACACAATCCGCAAGTTCGTCCCAAGATGGTACCGTATAGTAATAACCTTCTATACTAAATCTTCGACGACCGAGAAATTTAACACCGCTCAAAACTATGAAAAATTTCTCTCACTCTTGCTCTCTCTCTAGCTCTCTAAAGAAGAGTTGTTGTTTGTGTTGGTGTTGATTAGATTGGACCCAAGACCCCCTATTTATATTATAATATATAAGCCGGTGGGGGACAAATTTTGGAAACCTTTCAATTTTGGAAAATTGAATCCAAAACCGCCTATTGCTTAAACCGCCTATTGAGTTTTGGAAACTGCCAACTAAACCCAACTAAACCGCCTCTCACAAACGGGAGCCTTGATCAATTTATATTCGGTTTGACTTTAATGCTTTATTTTTCATTATTCATTCACAGCCCACAGGTAAATCTCAGTTTCTAACATTTTCATTCGATTAATTGAATTTGTAGATCCGAGTAAACGTGTAAATATAAACTGGGAAACACTATACAATATTATCAGAGGAATTGCTCGAGGTATCTCCTATCTTCATGAGGAATCTCGACTTAAGATTATTCATCGAGATCTTAAAGCAAGCAATATACTATTGGGAGCAAATATGAACCCCAAAATATCAGATTTTGGCATTGCTAGGATTGTTATGATGGACCAAGCTCAAGCCAGTACAAATAAAATCGTCGGGACATAGTAAGCAATTAGAGATCATAAGAAGGATTACTAGTTCGTAAAAACATATCGAACAATTAGATTACTACTCGAAAAGAATCTTTTTATTTGAAACTTGTACATCTTTGCAGTGGATATATGGCTCCAGAGTATGCTATGCATGGGCACTTCTCCGTGAAGTCAGACATATTTAGTTATGGTGTCTTAGTTCTTGAGATCCTTAGCGGACGAAAAATCAATTCCTTGTATGAAGCAAACGGCGTTCATGACCTTTTAAGCTATGTGAGTATAAGATGATTTTAACTTCTTGTTTTCGTTCTTTTTTTTCTTATCGCTAAACGGTAGTTTTTGCAGGCATGGAAGCAATGGATGGAAGGGACAGCTTTAGAATTGTTAGATCCAAATTTGAAGGAGAATTGTTCGATACACGAAGTTATGAGATGCATTCATATTGGATTATTATGTGTTCAAAAAGACATAGATGATAGGCCAACAATGGAGTCTGTCATTCATGAGCTCAATAATGGTACTATAACTCTGCCATTACCTTCATCTCCACCTGCATTTTTTGTGCAAACTAGAACACAGCCCATCATGAGCCCTATGGAAGGGACTGAAACACAAGTACCCTTGATAGCATAATTTTAGACAACATTTCCATATACAGTTTCGATTAAAGAATAGAGACTATTGTTTGGTAATTATTTCTTCTATGCTTATATATATTGTCTTGCGCGTTAGTGTAGCCACGGTGTAAATATCTAGGCACGATTGATAACTTTATAAACCGTTAAAGTCATTGTTCATCTAATGTTCGTAGTGATTGTATCCTACCCTCTCCTGATGGGAAGTCGACGCGTTCTCAGTATGCTCAAAAAATGGTGGTGGCAATGATGGTGTCGCAAGAGTCAAAGAGTAGTCATTGAGCATATGAACCACTAACGTCATTGTGGGTCTCTCGGAAACATCTTCTTGAACACATAATAACCCAATGTGGATACATTTCATCACTTCACTACTCGAATAACAGTCCCTCAATACAGGATCCAAAACCTCTAAAGATGTCCCTTTCTTCCATTGTCTCCATGTCTGCAACAAAATATTCACTAGTTTGTTAGTATAAAGAATTTAACTTAGTAATTTCTTGTTTGCGAAAAGTACCCGAAAAATTGGTTACTCACATAGCTGAGAAGATCTTCAGAAAATCCCGGTCTATGGAAAGAGTTGTTCTTTTGTCCACTGAGGATCTCCAGAACTAAGACACCGAAACTAAAGACGTCTGATTTCACAGAGAAGTGTCCTTGCATTGCATACTCTGGTGCCATATATCCACTGCAGGCAAAACGAACCAATTCTTGTTAGAAAAAAAATGAAGAATCTTCGAGTTCTTATTGCTCATAGATTAAACAGACACAGACTTACTATGTTCCGACAACTTTGCTTGTACTAGCTTGAGTTTGATCGACCGTAAAAATCCTAGCCATACCAAAATCCGAGATCTTGGGATTCATATCTGTATCTAGTAATATGTTACTGGCTTTGAGGTCTCGATGAATAATCTTAAGGCGAGAATCCTCATGAAGATAAACAAGACCTCTTGCTATCCCACCTATAATGTTGTACCTTCGGTTCCAATCCAGATGTGTGTGCTCGCTTGGATCTGCACCGTTTATCCAACCAAATGGTTAGATAACTAATATGATGCATATCTTAACTCTGTCTTTGTGTGATATAAAGAAATAGAAGAGAATATAGAATACAAACTGAATATGAATCGATCGAGGCTTGCATTTGAAACAAATTCATAAATTAGTAGTTTTTCTTCTCCATGTAAGCAAAATCCAAGAAGCCTCACAAGATTCTTGTGTTGAAGTTTGACTAATAATAAGATTTCGTTCTTGAATTCTTGTTCACCTTGGCCTGAATATCTACATAGCCTCTTCACAGCTATATCTTGCCCGTCCGAAAATTTTCCCTGAGATCGAATTAAAAAGCTTTAAAATATACAACACGAATTTCTAACAATTCTAGCTCAAATATAATGAAATTTTCTGCTTTACTACCATAGTTTTTATAGTACCTTGTAAACAGGACCGAAACCACCTTGGCCGAGCTTATTATCGTCGGAGAAGTTATTTGTGGCAGCTCTTATTCTACTGAATTTGAATCGTAAAGATTCAGCACTTTGAATCTCTTGAACATCATTAGCTTCCAAAGAACAATAACAAAAGAAATGTAAATCAATTAACTAAGTCTTTCTATGTAGTATAGTACTTGGCGAATTTCAGATGTCATACTTACAATCAAATTTCTTCATTGCTTTTTTTCTTCTTTTTCGTAAGTAAAGAAACGAGATGATTAAGGTGGATAAGAATGTAGTCGTGGGAACAACAACTATAATAACGAAAACTTTTGTCGATCTCTTTCCCTTTGCTGCAATAAAAGGGTATTAGCAATGCACTTAAGTTTTCGAAAAGCAGTGCTTCAAGATCAAAATAACTTACATTTTGTTATAATAGTATTAGTCAATGGTGATTGCGGACGAGATGGTTCTAGTTCATCAATCACCTTAGATTGAAAAAATGGGTATGTTTCATACCGAAAATTACAACTCGGTCGAAGAACTCTCCCACCTTCCCTCACATCACAACATCTTGGTATAACGGCGATCGCTTTCCGGAGACACAAATTGCAATTACTCAAGGATATATCAGGAATACATTGTACTAACCCATATACCTTATCAATAGAGTTTGTTAAATTTCTTTCGCCCATTGCAAACTTAGTAGAAGAAGAACCATTAGAAATAGATTCTCTCACAAGATCATTCATTAACCCACCTAATACCTTAAGAAACTTGTCTGTGTTATTTGAGAATTTATAAATACTTGAGATATAAATTTGAGGATCTTCTTCCATGATAGAGAAATATGGTTGATTTGAATATCTTAACATACATTCATCATACCATATTATTGCTTTCTTAGAGTTTGGACATCTATAATCTTGTGTGATCTCTTTTGATGCTATTTCGACATATTCTTGACATTTTTCTTCTGTAATGTCACCTCTACACTGAAATGACCCGTAAACGGTATCTGGGCCTCGACCGGCTATGGCTTTTCCATACCCATTCTTGATAATTGTCTTGTTGTTTGATGTAGATAGAGAAGGAAGAAGGATGTTTATGAGATTGGTTTGATATGTACTGTTAGAAGTGTAATTAGCTCCATAACATGTATGATGATTGTAGATGGGCTGTCCAGTAACAGAAATACACCCGTAATTCAGTATGATCATCGATATAGTACTGAAATATAAGAAAAACCCCATACAACCCATCAATGAAGAACTTCTTTCTGCAACTTTTGGAGCTTGGTTAAGTTATTCAACATGGGTTTTTGTTGAAAATGATGCCATCTTATTGTGGAAATGAATGAAAGGTCCATTTAAAAGCAATGGGACTAGTTACTACTAATGGGGCCTAGTTGAAAGTCAATTTTAGACAACAATTTTTCGAATTTTTGCTCTGATTGTGAACTCAAATGATGGAAACATTGAAGATGACTTTTATGGGGTCAAGATTTCTAGTTTTGATATTTAGGGCAATTTTCAAAGTTAGCTCCACCACTTATAGTGTTAGAATTCAAATTTGTATGGTTGACGGTTGACTGAAGGAGATGGATGTTATATCGGCCGCTTTTTAGAAGCAAATAATTCAACTAGGATGGGCCCGTTGATATCCTTCCTACGGACCATGTAAAAAGAGAGAATAGGACGGCCCGATTAGGACGGCCCGTTCATATCCTTCCTAAAGGAGTATTATAGACCACATCCACTTGCATAATAAAACTGTAAATGGATTATTCTAAAGTTGGTCGTTTTTCTGTGTTACAATCATTTCTGTATTTTTTTTTTTTTTGTTGAGAGACAATCATTTCTGTATAATTTTCAGTAATTTTAGCCTGTTTTTATTTTTGGTCATGAGATTGTTTTCGTAGTCAGTATGACTATCCGCATGCCAGGGGTGGTCCTGGGCCAAAGCGAACAAAACGTCGTTTCGGCCCAACGGCTTTTAGGGGTCACCAAAATATTAGTGATTTCTTTATATATAAGAAGTCTAACTCTCTGAGAAAATTATAAGGCTTTATTTAACAAATGTTAAGTCAAAAGGGGCACCAAATTTGATGATCTTTAAATGAATGGCGGGCGCAACTGTTTGTTTGACTTATGGAAGTACAGTAGAAAGTGTGAAGGTTAGGTTTCAAGCTCCACAACTACGAAAAGTTTTAGAAGAATTGGTGGACACAAGTGATAATTCAAAAATAGTTCATGATGCCGAAAATATATAAAAGGTGTTGTAGCGTCTTTTACCAAATGAGATTAAAAGACCAATTGAAGTGCTAGATTTTTTGAAAGATATGAAAGGTTGTTACCCGAACGCATGGGTTTCTTATGGAATTATGTTAACGATACCAGTAACGATACCAGTTACTGTTGCCTCTGCAGAAATAAGTTTTTTTAAGTTTAAGTTGATTAAGTCATATATTCGATCTACTTAGGGGTGGGAATCAGTTCGGGTCGGTCGATACCGATATGTAACTTCATCGGATCGGTCGACTCGGACATAAAATGTTGGTGACCACCTATTTAATCTGGCGGTCCCGAGCGCTCACTTTCAAGAATTGTTTGTCTATTGACCGTCCAAGACCATTTATTTTATCGGGCTGGACACCAGACTGTCTCAGTCCGGACTTTTCAGTAAAATTTACGTAAGCTTGTAACTTTTTTTTTATTAACACAAATAAAATTACAATTGCAAATTACAAATGAAAATGAAATTGTTTAACTAAGAAAACACACTATTCATGAAAAAAATTGATCATCATTTGGCAAGATATAATGAAGACATACACTAATCATGGAATCTACCTTCATATTTCCGATAACATACATTGTCTGACACTACAAGGGCCAAGGAATAAAGTTAGCTCCACAACCATCATATGTCTACAAAATCTGACGGTCTATAACCTCTAAAAACGAAGACGGTTTATTCGGTCACTCGTACCGGTCGGTTAGCGGGCCACATTTATACGTTTTACGGTTTGATAGAAAATATTTTGCGGTACTTACAATTTTCATGTATACATTTATACGTTTTACAATTTGATAGAAAGAGCCACATTTTCAGACCTCGCTTCGGGACACCGAAAAGTCAGGGTCGGCCCTGCCTCATGCATAGGGGGTGGGGAATGGATCAGCCCCCGCCAGAGGGTACTAGTAGGTCGGGCAGGCAACAAGTTCAATTACGCATTAGGGTTATTGGGTGGGATAGGATTGAATAGAAGCTAAACCTATCCACCTATGAATACCATATTCACCGGGCTAGCCGGGATCGCTTATTGTTAGTCTGTCAAACCTACAATAACATCAGGTTTTCAATATTACACAAGAATAACTATAGTAACGGACATAGACTAAACATGCTTATTCAACATGCATCAAGACAAGCACTTAGGAGAGACTCAGATTCAGAGTTCATCACATAGCTAGTAGCTGGACAAGGTAGGGTATGCCTGAGTGCCCGACTAGGAGTTTGGTTACTCACATGTTCAGACCGGGTCTGAAATAACATGCTTTCTTCCCATGCCTACACCCCAAGTATTTCACGTGTGGGTTTAGTTTTAATACCATATTAATATTATTATTATTTTTATTGTTTTTTTTTATCGTACCACTTATCTCATTATATTATCCTTTTATTCTTAACTATACTCATCAACGAATCACATCTAATTCAATGAAAAGCAAGAAAACAAATGGAAAAAATTTACACTCTCAAAACAGCATTCGATCGAATCAGATTCTTATATGCGCAACAAACGGCCGTAGCAAGATGGAGTAGAAAGAATAATTGTAAACGGATTTGGAGTGAGGTGCTAGAGATTCAATGCGTTGTGTAATCTTTGTTTCTTTCTCAACACAAAAAAAAAAATGCTGTATAGAGCGAAATATGAAAAGTGAAGGAAAAGCGACCAAATCATTGCCAGACACGTGGCTCGTCACGTGAATCTTTTTGACAAATGCTAAACAAAGTTGCATAATTGCCTCACACAACTGTTTACTCGACACAACCTCTTTTTTTCTATTAAATTGCTAAATAAAACTAAAACGTGTTATGTTAGTTTTATTTAGCAAATACTGTCTTGAATCTCTTAAATTGCTAAAGACAGTTATCTTTTAATTCTATAAAACTATTTACTTGACATAACTTTTTATTTATTATTATTAAATTCCAAATAAAACTAAAATTTATTTTATTGGTATTTTCTAGCATATCATATTTTGATAATCTTAAAAAAATATTACTCCAAATTAAACCCGAAAAATAATAACTAAAGGGAAGATAAATATTTGTTCCACGAGCATTTGGGTGGTGATGATCAATATCGATATATTGTAGGAAGACTGAATCATTATGAAGAATAATGTTGCAAGGGTCATTGGTTCACATTATCTTATATGGGTTGTTTATTTGCTACTACTTTCGACTGTGTTTTATGCCTATTCTCAGATAAATATAATATAATTTATATACTTTTAAGAGAGTGTGTCCCAGTACAACTAAAAATTAGTCCACTTGTTGAATTTGAGAGGCCAAATCACCTTGTAAAGGAAATTTAATAGAAAATGTTCAAGTTCAACTTATATGTTGCAATCGATATTGTCAATCGTGTGCAATCGAAAGGGGCTATTGGGTTCTAGCTCTAATTACAACATTGGACGCTTATATTAGAATATAATTTGTTTCAATTTTTGTTAATATTTGGTTACCTTTTTAGCTTAACGTTCAATTAATTTTTTTTTATGAACAATTAATTGTAGCAATTTTGTTCAAAAGAGAAAATTGAATCCAAAATTATTTAGAGGAGAAATAAGGTTATGTTTGATTTTTTGCTTTTAGTGTTGGTTTAGCAATTTAAAATGTCAAATAAATTATGTTCAGTTATTTTTGTCCAGTAAATTTTTGAGTAAAATGTAGTGGTGTATAGCATGAAATAAAAACTCGGTTATACTTGATTTTTATTTTTGGTGTTGCTTAGCCATTTAGGACATTATTTTTATTAGTTTTATATAGTTATTTTTGTCCAATAGTTGTCTTTAGTAAAACCATAATTGCATATAGCAGCATCCATTTTTTTTTTACTTTCGAAAACTCTAAGTTCAGTCCGTCAAATTCAAACGTTTACAGTTAGGTCCACTGTGAAATTCATACCTGGACTGTTGCCTAAAAATCGATCAAATCCCCTCAAAACAACTTCCTCTCAACTGAAGCATCCCCCCTCTCTCTAGAAAACCTCTCCTTGCCAAAACCCACGGATCAACCATCCATACGGAAATCTGAGTGGAAAGATCATACCCAAGAAGGGCTTTTGGGTGAAGCTGATACTTCTTATCATCTTACCCAATACCCACCCAAGAAGGGTTTTTGGGTTTTTGGATTAATTCAGAGATTATTGTGAAAATCACAACGATCTTATTTACGTGAGAGAAGTAGGTCTGTATGTCTAATTTTTTTTCTCCTTATGGAAAAAAATTGGTACTTGTACGGTGGAGGAAGGGCTTTATACCACAACAAACAAATTTATTGGTACTTGTATGTCTTATTTACGTGAGAGAAGTAGGTCTGTATGTCTAATTCAAATATTGAAATTTCAGCTCGTAAAAGATTTATTGTTGCCCTAACAATGTTCTTTAAAAAATCAAGTCAAATAGATAAGTAAAACACCTAAAAATAAAAATCATTATAGCTTTTATACCACAACAAACAAATCAACAGAAGTTACAAAGAACCCAGATTAATAAACAACGATATAATGTAAAGGAGGAATTCAAGATTTGGGTTAAGCTTTGATTGGATCAAATGTCCCTTTAAAGGTTTCTAGAGAGAGAAAGAGTGTGAGGGAGATTTGTTTTGGGGGGATTTCAGAGATTATTAAATCTGGACCGTGTAAATAATAAACGGTCCAGATCTGAGTTGTTAGAGGACCTAATCGCAAACGTTTGAGTTTGACAGACTAAACTTTGAACTTCCAAAGGTCTGAATTTTTTTGCGTGATGAGCCACGTGTCCTCCACTGATTTGGTCGCTATTCCTTCGCTTTTGATATGTCGCACTATACAACACTTCTGAAATAAGTTGGTTGCGATTTACACACCTGAATAACCAGATACCACCGTCATCACCAAACCTTCCGACCAATTCTCACCAAACTCGGTTTCTCAACTCAGTAATCAATCACCAAAACCACCACAGATTCTCTACTTCTCCACAGGAAATTCAACAATTGAACAATTCAAACCTAGTAAGTTTCGAGGTCTTTTGGGAGTTCGTGGAGTCTTTGCCAAGAACAGAATCATGTACCTGTGTGAGGTGTCTAAAGCGAGGAAAGTAGCGATAAATACTAGGGTTTGGGGTGTCACAAGTGGAATCAGAGTTGAAGACTGCTCTTCGTTGAGGCTGGAGGAATTGTGATAGTCTCATATCGTTCACGAGAGTGTCCGGAGTCTGAGTTATAAGTGTACTACGTTCAAGATTAGTAACTGTCGAGGCATTTTTCGGGAGGCTCGTGGGTCTTTGTCAATAACAAAATCTCGTACCTGTGTGAGGCGTCTAAAGGGTAGACAGTATCGTTAATTGCTGGGGCTTAGAGTGTCACATAAAACGTAGAAGGATTCCTACTACCGCCAATCCTTTTCCGTAGAAAATATCTTCTTTATGAACGAAAGTGAAGATATTTCTTCATGATTCAAGTAAATCGGTTTGGAATCAAAATTAAATCAGTCAACTCAAACCGATTTAGGTTGCGATTTACACACCTGAACAACCAGATACCACCGTCATCACCAAACTTTCCGACCAATTCTCACCAAACTCAGTAATCAATCACCAAAACCACCACAGATTCTCTACTTCTCCACAGGAAATTCAACAATTGAACAATTCAATGGAGTCTGACACACTTGTAGTAAAGGCAGATCTTTTTCATAGAAATTACAATAGTACCATATAAAACTTAGTTTTAATGGGTTATTTTGTTTGCCTTAAAACTTGGAGGAATGAAAGGAAAGTGAGCCGTCAATAATTAGAAAGTTTATAAAACACAAAAAGGGAGATACTAATTAACGGCAGATTTAATTGACGGCAGAGAAAGTTTATAAATAAGGGAGATACTAATTACTCCACTAAAACACAAAAAGAAGAAAAACTAGGTCAAATATCAAACCCTAATGGACCCAATGGAAGGAATTGAGAATCAAGATGGTGATATAAACATGTCCTCGACTGGATCATGTTGCAGTGATGATGATGAAGAAGTAAACAGCACCATTAATCCTTCTCGTCCTCGAAAGAGAGTATCATGTTACACTGATGATGATGAAGAAGTAAACAGCACCATTAATCCTTCTCGTCCTCGAAAGAGACTCTTTCCGACTGGCCGGAGAGGGTTTCGACCGAAGTTGTTGATTTCGCATTCCAAGGACGATGATTTAGCCAAAGAGTACCTATTACAAGCTACTCTAGACAATACAGTATATCATCATGATCATGACCACAAAGTTCCTATTCCTTTAACTATTTCGGTGAGCTAGTTGGTCTTCACTTTCTTCTCTCTCTCTCTCTCTCTCTCTATATATATATATATATATATTTAAAACAATTATTTACAACCCTAATTTTCTCTTTATATGTTATTTACAATTATTATATATTTACAATTATTTAAATTTTGATATTAATATGACACTTTTGTATGGAAAAATTGCAGAAAAGGTCTTTTCGATGTAAACGTTGCCTGAAGAAATACATAATCGCCGAAGAAAAAGTAAAACCATACCATGTAATTATGGAAAGTTATGATTTAATGGAAGACATCATCTTTCATTGCACCACATGTGGTCTAAAATACCATTTTGAACCCTACATCAATTTTGATTCCTTACCATGTAATTATGGGTGACCCTACAAACATCTCTAGATTTCCATTTCAGTGCATACTTCTTCTACTTAATTTAATATTAGTTTTTTTTTTGTGGTCTTTTCTGCTTTGCCGTTTTTGGTATGGATTTATGTAACTCTCTATTAGAAATTTTTAATATGTCTACTTATTATCTGAAATCCAATTCTCGTTATTTGAATCATCTAACTTAGTTATTTGGCCGAGTCAGACATAAACAAACAACAACTCTAGAATTTGATTTCGAGCAAAATTTGAAACAATTACTTCTCTTTCTCTAAAACCGAAACCTCTATTCAACCTCCATTTTTGAGTCACGAAATCTGCTTCATCTTCATTAGACCAGCTGAAACGTCCATCGTTTAGTTGGATTTCCATCATCAAAGACTCGGTTCGTACCATTGTAACCACCAAAAGCTTCTTCTGAGGTTAAAGTAAGAAGTTTAATATTTCTTTTTAATGTTTTTCATCATCATCTTTAAAGATATTTATGATTTTCATTATAATTTGTTTCATCTCTTTATCATCTTTTCAAATATTCATCATTATTCATGATTTTCTCTTTCTAAGATCTTCATATTTATGATATTAATGTTAAAACGTTATTTATTAATTCATTATCTTTAATTATGTTATGTTTGTCTCCATGTATTAATTTATTTTTCATTAGATTTAGGTTACAGATGTTGATTTGTAGAACACTTCTTCATATCGGATCCAGTAACCATACCGTTTCTGAACCAGAGAAGATTTCGTACGTTTTTTTTGTAACAGAATGTAAACTATGTGTAATTTACATGAAAGTATGATTAATTTAAAAGAAATTATGTGTAATTTATTGAACATGACATATTTGAACTAGAGAAGATTCCGTACAATGTTATTGTAACAGAATGTAAACAATGTGTATTGTTCAAACAATTATATGTACTTTATTGCGCTTTACATATTTGAACCAGTGAAGATTCCGTACAATTTTATTGTAACAGAATGTAAACAATACATATACTTTTTCCTCATAACAAAAACAATAAATATACTTTATTAAACAGTATTGATAAATCTCTTGCCCTAGTGCATTACCCGAGTACATAGCCCGAAACTCGTTCCCGACTCATAAGGTCCGTTAGATTAGAGATGGATGGACATATATAGACTTCTAATCTTTGGGTTTTGTAGGTATAAAAACCTATTTTTTCCTTTTCAGTCTCAACTGGCCAAAGTGAGAAAGGAAAAGAGGAAAACCTATTTTTTTCCTTTTCAGTCTCAACTGGCTAAAGTGAGAAAGGAAAAGAGGGGCAGGCAGAGAGAGATAGAGAGAAAGAGAGAAAGAGAGAAAGAGAGAAAGAGAGAGAGAGAGAGAGAGAGAAAGAGAGGGGGAGAGAGAGAGAACTAGAGATCGAGAGAGGGAGAGAGAGAACAAGAGATCGAGAGAGGGAGAGAACAAGAGAGAGAGAGATCGAGTGAGAGAAAATGAGAGATCGATAGAAACAGGAAGAAATGAAGATTGAAGAAAGAAAATCAAAGATACTGAGTTGTTGGTTGAAAACAAGTTATGAAGAGTAAAGAGTACCATTATGGAAGATCTTCAAGAAATAGATTTTCTTTTTCTTTTTTCTGCAAATATTCTCTATATTCTTATCTTTTTCCTCCGTAAATATTTTATTTACAAGTAGATCTGTATATTTGTTTTTGGGTAAATCTAACTATCGAAGAAGAAACAACAAGTAAATTTTTTAGAAAGTTTTGACATAGATCTGTGAAAATAATTTCATGTATACAGATCTGATACATATCTATCTTGCTCTCTTTGTCTCTCTCTCTCAAGATAAAGTTGCAGAAGATTAATATCTTCGTTCATGTCTCATATGCGTTTAGATCTGTATTTTTTGTTCATGGTGATGTTAATCTATAAAATGTTTGGGATCTTCCTATGAATTAAGTTTAACAAACTTAGGGTTCATAGTGATATCTATGTTCTACCAAAAAAAATAACAATAAAAAAATTTGATATTTGAAGATGGTTAGCCCGTTACCCGGCCCGCCCGATGCCCGTTATGGGCTAGTACCCATGGTGGGCTTTGTGCAAGAATGCTTGACTTTTACCCGACCCAAGCCCGCCCGAGAAGTCAACTGTTTATTAGTATATGGTACCCGAAACGTCCGAGCCCGGAATAGAGGTGCCCACGGGTACCCGAGCCCGGCCCGTTTCCCACCCTTAGTTCTGGAGAGAGCTGAACGGATAGTCTCGCACTCACATCAAAGCCCTTCCGCCATGTGTCGTGGTTTAGTCAGTAAAGTAATGATCGAAAAAGAGAAAACCTGGTTCTTTCATATTCTTACTTATCTCTTACAGATCCATTGACCTTTTTGTTAAGTATTTGAAATAGGTACAACACAGTATAGTAATCAAATAGAGATTCATGGGTTGAAATGGTTCAATTGGTCCGTTTGTTACGTAGAAATGTCTGAGTAAGAAAATCCAACTTTTTCTAATGGGTAAGAAAATCAATTCCTTAACATGTCAAATCAAGTATTCAAGTGTTTGGTAGTGTTGGTAAGAAAACATGATACCTTTAGAAAATCGTGTTGGGTGCTTGTAGAAGGTTATATAATGTTAAGCATTTGAGGAGTGCCTTTAGAATTTCGGGTTCTTTTCTTCCCCAAATCCTATCGAATTTCAACAAATCCTAAAACCCCTTGTGTTGACAGAGATGAAGAGAGAGGGAGAGTTACGGTAGGAGAGAGAAATAGAGAGAAAGTGTGTGAGGTATCAACTTTCCCATCTAAAAGGTGGGAAAACAAAATCAGATCATTTGCACATTTTTTTTCTTAAGAAATAAAGAGAGATGGTTTGTCCCCACGCCTGGTCAGACCCACAATACGCGGGTCTGGCGCAGGCGGGGTTGGGTAGGCCGACCCACTTGCCACCACTACAGTATAGTGTTTTATAACTTTAGTTGTTAAGTAATTTTCACAATAATTTTTGGGCTTGTAGTCCAAAAAATGACCCTTAAACACACTTTTAATCCTCTCTAATCCTAAAATGGGTTTATAAACCAAAATATTAACATAAATGGAAATCTAGTCCATTTGTGTCTATCTCTAGACAAAACACAAATTCTTAGATTTCATATTAAAATATAATACCTAAACTAACCTTCTATATAAACAAAAATTTCATTTCTTTCAAAATCTCCAAATATCATATTTCTAGTTTTATCTCACACATTTTCTCTCCAATTACGATCCTATTAAGAGAAACCATTATCTTTATTCTTCTTCAAAACAGAAACAATTACTTCTCTTTCTCTAAAACCGAAACCTCTATTCAACCTCCATTTTTGAGTCACGAAATCTGCTTCATCTTCATTAGACCAGCTGAAACGTCCATCGTTTAGTTGGATTTCCATCATCAAAGACTCGGTTCGTACCATTGTAACCACCAAAAGCTTCTTCTGAGGTTAAAGTAAGAAGTTTAATATTTCTTTTTAATGTTTTTCATCATCATCTTTAAAGATATTTATGATTTTCATTATAATCTGTTTCATCTCTTTATCATCTTTTCAAATATTCATCATTATTCATGATTTTCTCTTTCTAAGATCTTCATAACCGATTTATGATATTAATGTTAAATCGTTATTTATTAATTCATTATCTTCAATTATGTTATGTTTGTCTCCATGTATTAATTTATTTTTCATTAGATTTAGGTTACAGATGTTGATTTGTAGAACACTTCTTCATATCGGATCCGGTAACCATACCGTTTATGAACCAGAGAAGATTTCGTACGTTTTTTTGTAACAAAATATAAACTATGTGTAATTTACATGAAAGTATGATTAATTTAAAAGAAATTATGTGTAATTTATTGAACATGACATATTTGAACCAGAGAAGATTCCGTACAATGTTATTGTAACAGAATGTAAACAATGTGTATTGTTCAAACAATTATATGTACTTTATTGCGCTTTACATATTTGAACCAGTGAAGATTCCGTACAATTTTATTGTAACAGAATGTAAACAATACATATACTTTTTCCTCATAAAAAAAAAACAATACATATACTTTATTAAACAGTATTGTGAAATTTATTAAACAATACATATACTTTATAACATTTTACATTGTAGTTTTTCATAAATGATACGTAATGTTGACAATTATTTACATTTTTGTTTTGTAGTTTAGCTGTTACTGACGGAAATTCCTACAGAATCATCCAACGTAGGGAAAAAGATAAAACTAAAGTATTTCGATTCGCCCTTCAACAGTATAGTATAAACACAGGACATGATTTCAAGTTTGTCAAGAATGATTTAAAGCGTGTAACTGTTGTTTGTCGAATGGTTCAGATAGTTGAGAAGATATTGTAGTGTACCTGTGCAAAAAAACATTAAGTTCTGGTACAAATAATGTGAACCATTCGATAAATTACGTTGTATACATGACAAATGATGGGTTCCTCGTCATAAATACCACATAATTTACGAACTTGTTTCATAAGTTGTATTTTGATGTGTGGTTATGTACGAGTAGAAACGAAAACAAATGTTGCTGTAATGTTCGTAAGTTGTACATAATTTAGGAACATGTTTAAATGAGAGAAAGTGATATATACGTCATGTATATTAACCCCCAAATCACGCTAAATTGATCCCAGAAAAATATACTCTTTCCAAATATGAAAGTTAAGTGAGAGAAAATGATATATACGTTTTGTATATTAACCTCCAAATTACGCTAAATTGATGCAAAAAATCGCGATACACAAATTTAATACATTTTTTTTTGAAATCTGACGGTCACGAGAGCTCGAACTCAAAAAGATATGTATGAGCTATTTGTTTGAGCTCGAGCTCATTAAATCACACCTTTCTTCTAAATAATTAGGATGCCAACCAGGGGCGGAACCAGAATTTTGACTCAGCCAGGGCAAACCTAGAGTTACAAGAAATAAACTTTACGCAGTATTTAAAATCACGATAGCTACACAGTTTCTGTTGATATAATATATAGTTAATTCCTATATGGTCCCCTACTTTGTGACCAGCTTCCTTTATGGCCCCCTTTTTTTCGTAAATTCAAATATGGCCCCCTATTTGAATTTACGAAAAAAAAAAAAAAAAAAGATAGATGGGTAAAAATAGATAAAGAAAAGAAATTTGGGGCGAAGAGACTTGAACCCTGGTCACACACGCGGCCGAGCATGTCCCAAACAAGAGAAGCTATTATACCACCATTGTTAAAGTCCATCTAATATTCTACTTAAATAAACTCCAGATCGGCCCCTGACGCCAACGGCCAAGCAATTTTATTTATAAATTTTTTTTTTATGAAATTAACCCTAAATTCAATTACTCTACTAAAAAATGTTTGGAAAAAAAAAATACTCTACTAATTAATGTAGGGATGTTTCCTAAGTGGGATGAAGGTGGGGACCAAGCCGAGGTAGTTGAAGGGTAAGCACTCGAGACCTAATAGTTAGGAAAGAGAGATAGGTTACTTGATCTCAAAGTTGGGTTGCCCTAATTATTAGGAAATAATTAGGGTATGTATAAGGAAACAGTCTTTGAAAAAATAATATTCACGTAACGAAAACCTAGGATGTAGTAGTGGTTTGGGTTTTATGGTACAAGTATATATATTTCCTAAAAAAAAACCCTAATCAGACATATAGTAATTGACGGCAGAGAAAGTTTATAAATAAGGGAGATACTAATTACTCCACTAAAACACAAAAAGAAGAAAAACTAGGTCAAATATCAAACCCTAATGGACCCAATGGAAGGAATTGAGAATCAAGATGGTGATATAAACATGTCCTCGACTGGATCATGTTGCAGTGATGATGATGAAGAAGTAAACAGCACCATTAATCCTTCTCGTCCTCGAAAGAGAGTATCATGTTACACTGATGATGATGAAGAAGTAAACAGCACCATTAATCCTTCTCGTCCTCGAAAGAGACTCTTTCCGACTGGCCGGAGAGGGCTTCGACCGAAGTTGTTGATTTCGGATCCCTTCAACGATGATTTAGCCAAAGAGTACCTATTACAAGCTACTCTAGACAATACAGTATATCATCGTGATCATGACCACAAAGATCCTATTCCTTTAACTATTTCGGTGAGCTAGTTGGTCTTCACTTTCTTCTCCCTCTCTCTCTCTCTCTCTCTATATATATATATATATATATATATATTTAAAACAATTATTTACAACCCTAATTTTCTCTTTATACGTTATTTACAATTATTTAAATTTTGATATTAATATGACACTTTTGTATGGAAAAATTGCAGAAAAGGTCTTTTCGATGTAAACGTTGCCTGAAGAAATACATAATCGCCGAAGAAAAAGTAAAACCTTACCATGTAATTATGGAAAGTTATGATTTAATGGAAGACATCATCTTTCATTGCACCATATGTGGTCTAAAATACCATTTTGAACCCTACGTCAATTTTGATTCCTTACCATGTAATTATGGGTGACGCTACAAACATCTCTAGATTTCCATTTCAGTGCATACTTCTTCTACTTAATTTAATATTAGTTTTTTTTTGTGGTCTTTTCTGCTTTGCCGTTTTTGGTATGGATTTATGTAACTCTCTTTTAGAAATTTTTAATATGTCTACTTATTATCTGAAATCCAATTCTCGTTATTTGAATCATCTAACTTAGTTATTTGGTCGAGTCAGACATAAACAAACAACAACTCCATAATTTGATTTCGAGCAAAATTTTAATGAAAGTAAAATGAGGCTCTAAGTACAGGTGTTTGGGTCGTTTGAACGCTAACAATAGAACCTGATAGTACATTGAGAACCCGATTTCTACCTCTATCTGAATCCTAGCATGTGTCTAATTCTTTGGAATGTCTAATGAATATATAGTATATTATGTCGAATGAACAATTCTTGTCATTATGAGAAAAAGTTTGGTTCTATTGTCACTTTTAACATGATCTTCCATTAAAAAATCCGCAATACATACCCTTGTGGCCAAGCAAGACTTAATTGGTTAAGAAAAATGATAGAAGAGGGCTAAAAGTTCTTTTCTAATTTGTGATGTCCCGTGCGTATGAACGATAGTCTGGGTTGTTTTTGGGCCTATGTAAGTCAGACAAAAGCAAACACCACGAAAAATAACTTTATTTGCTTTTAACCTTTGATAGATGTAAATCATTTGCTATTACAAACACCATTATATCGCCAGTGACAGTAGTGGTACAAAATATAAAAAGTAGTAGTAAAATAACTATGTTATGTACTCTTATTCGCTTCATGGTAAAAAGAAGAGAAAAAGAATCAAAATCTAGCTATTAACAATTGCACATCGCTTTCGAATCTCACCAGCCGATCCAATTTTAACCTCAATTCGACCCATTTTCTCCATGGATTTACCAAATTCTTCGATAAAGTTAGATAAATCTCCATTAACAAGTTTTTGAATGAAAGATCTTGAAGCTGAATCAGTGATTAGAGCTGCATTTGATTCGAATAAACCCCGTCTCTTAATTACTAATTTGTAGTAGCTAAGATCAAAAGTCCTAAAACTTCCAGGATCCATCTCAACTAATGTAGTATTATCACTCGGTATTTTACGCTTTCTTGCCTTCAAAATTGTATAGACGATTTGAAAACGAAGGGCAATGAGAGATCCCGATGGTATGAGCACCTTGTTTATAAATAATATGTGAAAAAGTTAGAGCTTATTATCATTCTTCGATAAACCACATGAAGTATAGTGGTTGAATTTCTTACCAGATAACAAAACAAGATCTTTCACATTTAGTCCTCTATTTGCAAAACTTGTTCTTAGGGTAGTGAAATTGTCGAATGGGGCAGGAATATCGCATAAAGCTTCGGCTAGGAGCCTAAGTTTTTCCATCTCTTCGCCCTGTAGGAACACTCCAAGATCGACCTCCCTGTTAATATTATGAAAGTAAGTACCATTTCCAATCTAAGAATCAAATGCGTTGAGTGGTTCTAGTGTTGAGGTTCTTACTGCAACGGAAACGGAGTCTCTTGATACTAAAGCAATAATATCGGCGCAAGAAATGATTCCAGGACATTCTGCTTCTACTAAGCTTTTAACTCCATCGATAAAATCGAAACCTTGGAATGATAGATTAGGAGCAGCATCTTTTTGGTGGCCAATACATGAACAATCAATTTTCTTATATGGACAACTATTTTATGTAGACAAATGAAAAAGTTACAAATCTTATATGGACAACAACTTTTAGGGGGACATTAATCTAATACGTTTCACTCCATGCTCACTAAATATTAGAGTTTTTACTTTTAGTCCTTCTCCTTTCTTCTTCCATAAACCTTACATATCCTCTTCATCCCCAACAACTAAACTTGTAGAGAAATTGTTTATCAAGTCCGAGATTATCAGAGTAAAAGTCGTCATTATAGACCAATGGATTTCTTATGTGGACAATAATTGTTGCTTTAAAAGTATTAAGGTTTTAATATGAAACCCTAACTGGTTCTTCTTCCTTGTCATCACGCCATCATTGCCTCCTGCATCTACATCCACATCCACCTTCTCCAACTACCTCCACTTTTTTGAGGCATCATATCCATCTTATATGTGTTCTCATTCTTAGGATGGTTTTTCAATATCAACAACTAAAAGATATATCAGATAAAATGGTAAAGATTGATAAAGATAATAAAATGTTCCATAATTTTTAACTGCAAAAAGATTAGAATCTAAATATGTCACACTATGGATACAGAGATGAGTATAGATAAGTAATCACTTGTGTATTGCGTATTTAATGAATTTTCAAGACCTTGACAAATTGAATATGAAATCATATTCTTAATTAGATCACCTCTGAAAGATAAACCTTAACTGAAGCTAAGAGAATGGCAGTAGATCAAACCAATTAATTGAGTTAGAGGCATTAATTTGGATGAGTAATTATGCAACAATGACATTAACACTCTGATGACCATTTTTCTCTTAACAAATTAATAGGTTCCTGATTTTGTTTTATGTTTTTGTTGTCTTAGAGAGAGAAATAAAAGAATGATATTGAATTCTGAAATTAAAGATTGAGAATGGTTGTTTGTTTGTGGTGGTCGGATAGGAGTATGTAGTGGTGAGTCTCGGGGAAGGTGAAGGTGGTGGTGGTGGTGGTGATTGATCGAAGAAGTGGTGTCTTGAAGAAGAGGAAGAAACAACTAGGGTTGGCAAACCCTAATTGTTAGGTTTTACCTATTGTATTCGTTAATGGTCCTTAGAATAATTACGGTTAATATTCAGATCCTTGTAGAGTTGTCCCCTTATTAAATTCAAGTCAATTATGTCAAACATAATTGACTTATACCGGATCCAAAAGTAGTTGTCCATATAAGAAAATTGGTTGTCCACGTATTGGCCACCATCTTTTTCTGCATTTCTTGATGTTCCATTCAAAAGAACAGAAGCATCACATCCCTTAATTAAGAAAAAAACAAGAAATATCACCAAAACAAAGCAAAAACAGAGAAAACAGAGGATAATAGGGGAACCTGGAAATCTCCATCAATTGCTATATGGAAGAAAGAAAAATTGTATCTTACCCTCACAAAACAGTCATGAAATTGCATTCTAATAAATGATCGGGGCATGAGGGACGTGTTCCTTCACGTAATCAAGAAGGATTTTCTCAGCCAATGTCGGGGCATGAGGTTCGATCATAATAGCCCATCTTTAATTCACCAAAGCAGATCCTAATGACCCAAAAACAAGCAAAATCAAAATACAAGAATAATCCATTTTATGAGAAATGAGAAGAAAACTTCAAGATGTAGTTTGAGTACAGTGTGAGCAAATGAGGGATATTGCTTTATGGTATTTGTTAAGTTTATGGACATCTAACTCAAAATCAATTGACAATGAGTGGAGGAACCTATACATTATATTCTTGGGTGTCAGAGCGCATTTCTCCCATGTGAAACTATTCTCACACACCTCCTTACGTGTGGCATTCTTTGAGCCTAACACACGTTTTATTTTTTTTCTTTTCAGATGATGTGGAGCACGTGTGGCTTTTAAACCTATCGCGTGTGGGCCTAACTCCGATATCATGTTAAGTTTGTGGTCATCAAATTCAAAACAAATTGACAATGAACAGAGATAACCTAGACATTATATTCTTCAATGCTAAACCGCCTGTCTCACAGTATTCTGAACTCTCACTCCAAAGTAAGGTGACGAAACATGAATAACTTGGGTCAAGGAGATCCGACGCAAAGATGAGGTCGTCCTCGGACATTGCACATTTTAACCAAGATTTCTTTTATTAGTGAATACAAACTATTGGATGTGGGATTGAATTATTGTGCTTGGGTATTTATTTTAATGGATTAATGTGGCATAATTAGTAGAGAATGCACCTAACTGTTTTTATTTATGAGTATGCTTCTGCCATAGAAACTATAATTCAAGTGTAAATGAGTTTCTTTTAAAATCAGGATTCAAATTTTTCTATGCTTGTGCTGCTGTGCATAATGTACATACATGTTTGTAATTTAGTAATTATATAAGAATCAGTGTTCGAAAAAAAAAAGATTGTGTTGCCAACAACCCTTGGTTGGAGTGGTAAGAAGTATAATCTTCCACCTAGAGGTCAAGGGTTCGAGGCACACGCTGGATAATTTAAAAAAAAAACAAAAAACTTTTGTGAATTTTATTTGTATAAAAATGTGAAATTACTGTATCATGTGTATTTTTGGAAATCAGTAGTGTATTAGCGTGTAGCTGTGTAGTATGTACAAAATATAGTTTTTTTTCATATTTGTGTGATTCTTTTTGGTATTTCCTCGACCTATTCCGACACCTAGACCCACATCTCCATAGTTACCAGTAGCTTACCCAAAGAAAACAAAACCTAATGGTCACTACACAAAATCTCCTATATTCTCAATCATATGGGGAAGAAAATTTCTGTATAGATCAAGTTCAATTCAGTTCATATCTTTTTAAGTTGAAAGAATTAGTAAAAATATTTCTAACCTTAAAGTAGTACTACTATATTGGTTCCATTTACATGCACTCATTTTTAATGTATAAATAATAAATTTCGTGTTCGGAAATGTAGGTGTGAATCAATGTCTACTTATCCAAGAACAGACGATCTTCTACATGCAGTCTAACATGGACTTAGTGATGCTAGAACTTCAAATTTTCAATTGACAGACAATTCAGTGGAGTCGTAATGTATTAGTTGGTTCGAGTTTTTTTTTTTTGTTGTCGCAGGTTTAGCATTTCGGATTTAGCAAGAGATGTGTTTTATTTTGTCATATATGTATTTCAGTTGTTGTATCAATTTATGTACCTTTGACACTTAAGGTCGTCATTAATACGATATTTAAAATTCAAGTTCACGAGTCATATACAGAAATAAGTAACTTGCTATCTGAATTTCCATTCAGATTATTTGTTTGTCTTTCTTTAACATATAAAAGAACCTTCCCAGTTTATTTCGGCATTGACTTTCAAACGACGTGTTTATCATATCGGAGTTATCGAGTTTATATTACCTTCGATGCAATAGAATCATGATCTCTTATAGATACCTTGCCTCCCAAAGCAACATATTCTCCAATTCTACAAACCAAAAGTACATTAGACTAACTAAATGAATAGTGAAAAGATGGATCTTTAATGATTCAGACATGGTAGGAAATTACATACGTTACTGAACCTGCAACGCCAACTTGTCTACAAAGAATGCAACATTTTCCTATAACAACATTGTGACCTATCTGAAACTCAAAGTAGTAGGTTATTATACCACCCAGTGAATCGAAAGGCAAGTGAGAAGGATAAAAACAAGACAAGGAAATCAAGTAACACACCTGAACAGAGTTATCTCTTCTTGTTTTTGTGTCAGTTATCTTTCCGTAACAACTAACTAGTTGGATAACAAAGACGTAAAAATGGTTTAAAATGTTCTACCATAAGATGTGATGATATGAATAATAAAGCTAAAACAATACACCTCTTACCTACCCTTGCATACAATACCTGCCATGGGAACACTCACCAAAATTACAACAAAACATTCAACATCACATCTTATGTTAGAACATTAGTTCATGAGATAACTCTGTCATATTGAAATAAACATTCAATAGTGAAATAAACATAATGTTAAATAGTTAGAATTTTATTTGTCAATTTTGATATCATTTGCTATCATTTTCTTATATTAGAATACTTTGTTGCAATAGAAATGCATCCATCTCATTTTGTCATGTTTTGACCCAACAAATCTCTTTAGAGATTGATGACATTGTAAATCAGATAGCTAAGGGAGAAACTCAAAATCTAAATCCTGTTCCAAAGGCAGAAAAATTGTTGAATTCAATTAAGATATTTCAGCAAGCTAATTTCACATACAAAAGTTTCAATTCGTGCAACTCAAAATGATCTTCTTCTTTTTCTTACTTGTACTCTCCGTTCCGATCTTCAAATCCCAATTGTTCGACCGTCCACGATACAAACCAATCAAGTGATTTCTTGATTTCGTTTAACAACATATTTTCTTTCCATGGACCTTTTGGCTCATTACAAACCAAGGCGCGGACCATGGTAGAGTCGGTATAGACGATTATACGTTTTAGACTTAGCTCTTTGGACCTTTTTGGCTCATTACAAACCAAGTCGCGGACCATGGTGGAGTTGGTATAGACAATTATACGTTTTAGACTTAGCTGTTTGGCTAAGGCCAACCCCATACGCACCGCCTCTAGTTGATAATGAACAACGGAATCGAGGGCTGATCTTCCTTTAGCTGCCCCTAGAACTGCCCCGTTATCGTCTCTTATAATGCACCCGAACCCAGCCGATTGAGAGAGAGGTAAATATGAACCATCTATGTTTATGTCAGCGAACCCTTGAGGTGGTTTTTGCAGCATACATAAATATCTTTAAAGATGACGATGAAAAACATTAAAAAGAAATATTAAACTTGTTACTTTAACCTCAAAAGAAGATTTTGGCGGTTACAATGGTACGAACTGAGTCTTTGATGATGGAAATCCAAATAAACGGTGGAGGTTTCAGCTGGTCTAATGAAGATGAAGCAGATTTCGAGACTCAAAAATGGAGGTTGAATAGAGGTTTCGGTTTTAGGGAGAGAGAAAAGTAATTGTTTTCGTTTTGAAGAAGAATAAAGATAATGGTTTCTGTTAATAGGATCGTGATTGGAGAGAAAATGTGTGAGATAAAAATGAAAATCTGATATTTGGAGATTTTGAAGGAAATCGAGATTTTGTTTATATAGAAGGTTAGTTTAGGTATTATGATTTAATATGAAATCTCGGGATTTGTGTTTTGTCTAGAGATGGATACAAATGGACTAAATTTTCATTTATGTTAATATTTTGGTTTATAAACCAATTTTAGGATTTGAGAGGATTAAAAGTGTGGTTAAGGGTCATTTTTTGGACTATAAGCCCAAAAATTATTATTGTAAAAATTACTTAACGGCTAAAGTTATAAAACATCATACTGTAGTCGGCCTACCCAACCCCGCCTGCGCCAGCCCCGCATACTGTGGATCTGACCATGCGTGGGGACAAACCCCAGGTGGGGCTCCCTTTGCTTGCCGCCAACGTAGGTCCCACCTATTTCAGTTCGGCCCTGCTTCGCTCGCGCAAGCGTTTACACAAGCTAGCCCGTGCTGGGTGGGTGGTTTGTGAAAGGTAGACCCAACTCCTGTTTGGGGCAGGCTCGTGTGAAGAGGTCCTCAGTGGCATCGGGGTAGTCAGACATACCAAAGTCTCCCTTTGCCCTACCCGCCTACGAAGGTCCCACTTACTTCAGTCTCCCTTTGGCTCAAACAGTTATACCACTACCGTAAAATCGTAAAACTAACTGAATGCATTTTTGGTTTATTTTTCAAACTAAGAACGCAACTCTTCCTCCCTCTGGAGTCTAGTCTAGTTAGATTTTGAATATGATAGTCTCACATCCCTCATAAGAGTGTCTGGAGCCTAGGTTATAGGTGCACACTCAAACCTAGTAAGTTTCGAGGTCTTTTGGGAGTTCGTGGAGTCTTCGCCAAGAACAGAATCATGTACTTGTATGAGGTGTCTAAAGCGAGGAAAGTAGCGATAAATACTAGGGTTTGGGGTGTCACAAGTGGAATCAGAGTTGAAGACTGCTCTTCGGTGAGGCTGGAGGAATTGTGATAGTCCCATATCGTTCACGAGATTGTCCGGAGTCTGAGTTATAAGTGTACTACGTTCAAGATTAGTAAGTGTCGAGGCATTTTCGGGAGGCTCGTAGAGTCTTTGTCAATAACAAAATCTCGTACCGGTGTGAGGCTTCTAAAGCGTAGACAATATCATTATTTGCGAGGGCTTAGAGTGTCACATAAAACGTAGAAGGAATCCTACTACCGACTGAAAAAAAATGATTCCTACTACCGTCAATCCTTTTCCGTAGAAAATATCTTCTGTATGAACGAAAGTGAAGATATTTCTTCATGATTCAAGTAAATCGGTTTGGAATCAAGATTAAATCGGTCAACTCAAACCGATTTAGGTTGCGATTTACACACCTGAACAACCAGATACCACCGTCATCACCAAACTTTCCGACCAATTCTCACCAAACTCGGTTTCTCAACTCAGTAATCAATCACCAATACCACCGATTCTCTTCTTCTCCACAGGAAATTCAACAATTGAACAATTCAATGGAATCCGACAGAAGAATTTCGCCGGAATCCGACACACTTGTAGTAAAGGCGGATCTTGTCCAAGATCATAATCATCCGGATACTGTATTTGTAAAAACGGAAGAGGTTTCGACTTCTAACCTATCTCAAAACCCTAATTCTGAAGCTGAAAATGCTAAATCTGCATCAATGGAAGGAAATAGGGTTTTGCCAGAGGAGATTTCCAGAGGAGTGGTGATCTTGGAGTGTGATTCTTCTGCTGAAGGTGGTTCGTGCACAGTTCATTTGGTCGGTACTGCTCATGTTTCAAAGGTAATTCATTTCTTGATTGTTCTTCGTTACTACAAATTTCATTTCTTGATTGTTCTTAGTTACGAATTTCGACTTTGGTAAAAACCCCTAAATAAACAAGAAATGAGATTAAAATGTTTAGAGTTTAGGGTGAGAAAATTAGGGTTCAGGGTTTATGTTTGCGCAGGAAGTAAAAAGATCGGCATGTCCTTTTAACCAAGAGGACACATGAAGTTCGGTATTCGGCCTAATTTCCATTTTAGGGGATTGTTCTGATATCTGTTTAAATGAATCCAGGCATCTTGCGAACAAGTTCAAGCCGTTGTCAGTTACTTGAAACCACAGGTGCCTGCTTTGAAGTGTTTTCTTTTGCAGTTTTGCTAACTTCTTATTTAAGATTTTGGTGATGCAACTAATGTTGAATTCAAAATGGCAGGTTGTTTTCTTGGAATTGTGCTCAAGTCGATCACCGATGTTATTCCCTCAAAATCTACGGGTGTGTAAAAAGTTAATTATAGATGTTGTTAACTTGATAAAACATTCATTTGCTTTATCTTGGGCGGCTCAAATTTTTCGCTTTTCTTACTGTGCTTCATTTGGAAATGTACTTCAATAGGTTCCTACCATGAAAGAAATGTTTGATTTGTGGAAGAAAAAGAAAAACAACACTTTTGTGTTTATTATGAGTCATGAAGTGAAGCCACAGATAGTCAAATGGATCAAAATATAAGTTCGTTTCTTTAAGATGTTGGCGTAATGGTTCGTATTCGTTAAATTCTCTCTCTTTATGTGTTTTTGTTTTTATAGGACTATTACAAAGCACGATCTTAGAGAGTGTGGGATGTATCTGGTTCAACCGTTCAGAAGCAAAATATCGTGAAATGCTAGCAAGAAAGTAATCATCTTATACTTGCATCATAGAGTAGTTCTACATGACAAGGACTATATTTTATAGTTTAACACTAAGTTTGCAGAAAGGTGCGATATCTCTTACTTCTTCCCCATTATAACTTTGATAAAAACATTTGTGATGGCATCAAATGAACTCTTATGTACAATATACATTCATGGTTTATCTTGGGCGGCTCAAATTTTTCGCCTTTCTAACTGTTCTTCATTTGCAAATGTACTCATGTTTACTTAAATAGGTTCCTACCATGAAAGAAATGTTTGATTTGTGGAAGAAAAAGAAAAACAACACTTTCGGAATAATTTACAGCTGGTTTCTTGCCAAGGTATGTTGTTTAGTCCCTAATTGGCTACCGTCACCTTTAAAATAATATGCTTCTGATATTTCACATGCGTTCCGTAGGTTGCTAGTAAGCTTGAAGTTTTTCCTGGTTCTGAGTTTCGTGTAGCATTTGAGGAAGCAAGGAAATATGGTGGGGAAGTGATATTGGGTGATCGCCCGGTTCAGGTAAGCCATAGTTTCCACCCATTTCTGCATTTTAACTATCCAAATAGATTATTAAAAGAACAAGAAAAACGCTTGAGCAAGCCTTTGGCAGTGGTTGTTTTTCTTCAAGTCAGATATGAAATCTGACTCGAGATCTGAATTGACTTTGAGTTAAATTTTAGAATGTTTGTTTATGGCTGATTCGTAATGTATGACTCGTTGGAATGAGATGGAACAAACACAACCATAGTTGTATGTTTCAATGTTCCACTGTCAACCTTCTCGAGAAATGCTGTTTCAAGTTCTGAGTATTTAACTGGCAGAAGTTGTACTTTGGACTCACAAACTTTTCGCTATCAATAGTCGCACAATAGATGCTTTAGTGATGTTTTCAATTTTTTGGGGTAAAATAGCAGACAGGAGGAGGTATATATGTATCTTTGTGTGGTTATTATCGTGATCGGTCCTACCTTTTGTTTCCCTCAATTAAAAAATGTTCTGTATATCTGTTTCTTAGGCGTCCTATCTTTCCCCAAGCTGGTTCCAGTCTTATAAGTACAGTGGCACCTTAATGTCGTATTTTTGTAACGTTTTTGCCATTTATGATTAGTTAGTTGTTCATGGTTATTCTGTTAATTGGAATAGATTACGTTACGGAGGACGTGGGCAAAAATGTCAATGTGGCACAAGGTGAAATTTATCTTCGGCATGGTTTTTCAATCGATCTTTTTGCCAAGTCCAAAGGCTTTGACTAAAATGGTAATGTTACGTACGATCATAAAGTATTCCTCTCTCTCTCTCTCTCTCTCTCTCTCTCTCTCTCTATCTATCTATATATATATATATATATGGAATTACATATGCAGTTTGGGATGACTGTAACTAAATTATACTTATTCCAGCTAAAGGACATGGATGATGCTGACATGTTAACAGTTATGACTCGAGAGATGAGCAAGAAGTTCCCTACTGTGATGGAGACCCTTGTTCATGAGAGAGATTTGTTAGTATTCCGTCTTCATTACTCTCGCCATCTTTACTTATGCATATCGAGTTTCTTACAAGAATTGATCTTTATTACTTCATCTTGTTTTGCCATAATACAAGTCCACCTTTTTCACGTTATTTCCATGTCATATTTACAAGTTTTATTTATACGCTCTTTTGTGACTCATCAATGTTCAGGTACATGACATCATGTTTACTAAGAGTTGCTAGTGAACATACTTCAGTAGTTGCAGTTGTTGGCAGGGGGCACCTTCCGGGGATTACGAAGCACTGGAAAGAACCCATCGAGGTAATTGCCTTTTGAATTCTTAGGGTTTTGAAGAACCTACTTGATTAACCCTAAATAACAAACTTCTCATTAGACTTGATTTTTTTGTTCAAATTTTTTCATACTTGTCTAATTACAACTCTTGCAGACAAAACATCTTCTAGAAATTCGGACAAAAACGCCGATGTTCTCCGTGAAGAGGGTCCTTAAGTTTGGTGTTGTAGCTGGTGTAGTTGTTGTTTCTAGCATTTACCTTGGGAGGAAAATGTAATCCCTTCAAGTTGATGTATACTTCCATAGAGAAAGCTACTGAACCACAGTTTTTAGCTCTTTAACAAAGTTTTGTACTGTTTACCCTAATACTTCACAAAATGATAGTGCTAAACAATAAGAACAGTATTTCACTGTTGTCTTTCTTAAGCTGCCTGATTGGTTTTATTTGGTGCAGACCAATTTGTTTCCTTTTCTACTTTCAGCTACCACACTTTTGTAGCACCTTTGCCAACCCTTACACTTTTAGTGGCCTTTTGAGCAATTGTACTCGACCGTTGTTAATAAAAGAACTGAGCAGAGACCCATGGGCCAATAGAAAGACCCAAAAAGAGTTGATGAAGGTCACTACTCAAAAAACTGTCGCAGAACGTGCTACAAAAATGTCACCGGATAAGGCTAGTGAGCAATACCAATAGACAGAGGAGTACTACACTAGGATCATTAGACCTAGAGTAGTAGATTTGCCAGAAATGAGAATTTTTGTTTCAACCACCCATTGTCATCCATCTACAATGATGAGTTAGAGACGAAAAAGGAACCTTGTTTTAGAGTGAGAAAGAGAGTTAAACCATCGTGAAAAGAACTTAGATTCCAAACCAACTTTGATCGATGATGGGGAGTTAGAAAGAGAAAGAACCTTGAACCCTTGGTCCAAAACCACCATTAAAAATGTTCTGAGACTAGTTAGTCCAAGACCCAAAGTACGGGCTTCGACTGGTCCGAGTTCGAAACCTTGTTTTGGGTTTCGGACGGGTCGGCTTGTGTCCTCTATGCCTGGGTTGACCTTACTCGATCTCTTCCCCTGGGTTTCGGCTTGTGTCCTCTATGCCTGGGTTGACCTTACTCAATCTCTTCCCCTGGGTTTTGGAGTGCTCTTAGCCACTCGTGTTTGTCGTTCTTCAATATTGTCTGGTCTCGACTCGTTTGAACGTAAATAGTTGAAGTCAAAAGGACCCAAAATCAACCTAAGTCAGTGACTCGGACGAGTCAAACATCACGAGTTAGACAAAAAACAAACCGTTTGAAATCTGACTCAAGTCTGGTCAGCCCTAAGTAACATTTCAGATTTGACTTGAAACAAACACAACCTAGTTGATTTTCAACAATCACTCGGAATTCACTTCAATAAACCCGTTCTTTGGGCTATGTGGATGAGATTCACTTTGCTTTCCCTTTAAAAACCTCTGTAAATCATCTCCATTAACAATCATACAACTTCGATCCACATCAGAACTTCCTTAAATATTTAGGTTTTCAGTCTTGTTTGACAAGGTAAAAGATTAATAGAAAGTTGTCCTATAAAAGTTCAGCCTTTGTCTCCTCCTGAGAGCCACTAGGGCAGCAAGAGAGTCCAGAGTATCTATTGATCTTTTTTTTTTTTTGTAAATGAGTATCTATTGATCTTTCTCCTTCCGAAATGTGCAAGTATTTGCTCGATTGGTGCAACGCCGAAAGATTGGAGTAAATGACATCACTTTTGAGATAAAATTGAATTCCTACGCAAAGTCGCTACTTGTCTGCGCCATTCATGAATTGGGACCTGTAAACCCACATTGAAAGTGCTTTTAAATGCAAAAACCTAGAAAAATAGAGCAAAGGCTAGATCATGATAAACTTACAGCAGGAAAGCCACCATAGTCACCAGGCTCTTTGATGTCTTTCGTAACACAGCTATTAGCTGCAAGTCGAACCTGTAATTGACACGAGATTATATATCTTATAATTGTAAGGAAAATTTGATTCAAGTTCACGAGTCATATACAAAAATAAGTAACTCGCTATCTGAATTTCCATGCAGATTATTCGGTTGTCTTTCTTTAACAGATAAAAGAACATTTTCAGTTTATTTCGGCATTAACTTTCAAAGGACGTGTTTATCATAGCAGAGTTATAGAGTTTATGTACCTTCGGTGCAATAGAAACATGATCTCTGATAGCTACCTTGCCTCCCAAAGTAACATATTCTCCAATTCTACAGGCCAAAAAAGTACATTAGACTAACTAAATGATTACTGAAAAGATCGATCTTTAATGATTCAGACACAATAGGAAGTTACATACGTTACTGAACCTGCAATACCAACTTGTCCGCAAAGAATGCAACATTTTCCTATAACAACATTGTGGCCTATCTGAAACTCAAAGTAGGTTATTATACCACCCAGTGAATCGAAAGGCAAGTGAGAAGAAAAAAAACAAGATACGGAGATCAAAGTAACACACCTGAACAGAGTTATCTATCTTGGTATGGTCCCCAATTGTGGTGTCTCTCCAACTGCATAACGATGCTCAGTTAGAAGATAAAATATCGGGTCATGTCATGAATAATACAGCTAAAACCTTATCAACTAACTAGTTACACATTTATACTTATACACTATCTCTTCTTTTTTGGTGTCAGTTCTCTTTCCGTAACAACTACTAGTTGGATAACAAAGACGTAAAAATGGTTTTGGATTAAAATGTTCTAATAAGATGTGATGATATGAATAATAAAGCTAAAATCATACACTTCTTACCTACCCCTGTCAATGCATGTATTGGCGCCTATCTCCACGTGGTTCCCTATCCTTGCATACAATACCTGTCATGAGAACACTCATCAAAATTACAACAAAATATTCAACATCATTACTCGGTTGAAGGATATTTTCAAAGTGTAAATTCGGAAATTAGTTCATGAGATAACTCTGTCATATTGAAATAAACATTCAATAGTGAAATAAACATAATGTTAAATAGCCAACAACCCTTGGTTGGAGTGGTAAGAGGTATAATCTTCCACCTTAAAGGTCAAGGGTTCGAGGCACACGCTGAACATTTCAAAAAAAAAACATAATGTTAAATAGGTAGAATTTTATTTGTCAATTTTGATATCATTTGCTATCATTTTCTTATATTAGAATACTTTGATGCAATGGAAATGCATCATCAACTCATTTTGTCATGTTTTGACCCAACAAATCTTTTTAGAGATTGATGACATTGTGAATCAGATAGCGGACAGGGAAAAACTCAAAAAGGTCACCAACTTGAGGCTTCTTCTTCATGTTCCCCTGCTCGTCCACGAAAAATCCAAATCCTGTTCCAAAAAGCACAAAACTTGTTGAATTCATGAAGATATTCCGCAAGCTAATTTCTCTACTACAGACTTCCAAATCTGGAAAGCAACTGCCTATTCACAAGGTAAGAGTCAGAGTCTTGACCTCATGACCAAGCCATTCCAGACAAAAAAAAAAACATTACTAAACTCATAAGCAAGAATCAATTACTATTGACATGGAAAAGTTACTAGCTATAATCACATAACAAGTCATTCAAGTTGAACCATCCACTTCCAGACATACCATCTTGACCGATGCATGCTCCATTGTGGATGATGCATGAATCGCCTATCGAGCAATTGCTGAGTGCAGTGTTATACCTGCACAAATTCAAAATCATTATGAAACAACGAAAGAAAACATATAGGAGGGGAGATCAAGGAACAAATCGAGATTATTACTTGACTAAGGCCAAAGCCATATTATGTTTGTGGGTATCCAACAAAAAAACAATTGACAATGAGTGGAGAGGCCTCAGATATTATATTCTTGGTCATGACAGTACTCTTTGTCCATGTGTGACTATTGTCACACCGCCACACGCCCCCTCATGTGTGGCATTCTTTGAGTTTAACAAGTCTTCTTTTTTTTTTGGGTTGTCGTGGATCACATGTGGCTATCGGTCCTATCACGGGTTGGCAGCTATGTCATTTTTTCCTAGACATCCAGCTTAAAACCAATGCGCTATGAGTAAAAGGGCCCCAAATATTATAGTCTTGATAGTAAAAGTACCCTTCACGTGAACTATTCCCACAACCATGTCAATTTTTCTCCCTAAGATTTGAATTTAATTTGTATGAACACCAACCAAGGCGGTGATTGTTTTTCCACTATCTGAATCTGACTCGCCCGAATCTGAATCATTTGACTCAAGTGTACCCAAATCAGTCTTTCGAGTCAAAGAAAAACAAACAATGTGAAATCTGAGTGGAGTCGATTAGGACCTAGAGTCAGTATTCTCATATAAAAAAGCTCAGGGAAAAAAAAGATACCCAATTTTTGTTGATTCCCCAATGGTAACAGCAGGACCAACAATAGCTCCGGATTGAATATGAACATTTGGACCAAGTACAGATTTTGAATGAACGATAGCACCAATTTCAATAAGTGCAGTTGGATCAATGTGAGCTGATTTGTGAAAAAACCCACCTCCATTACCCCATTTCTCAAACCCTAAACCACCACAATCCTCTGATAGATTGGAACATAAATTCTAATTAGTAGTATATCAAAACAGAATCTTATCCCAATTTTTTTATATATAACATATGAAGCTTGATCATTATATCTATGGAGATTGGTATTCTACAGTAATCAATCAAATACAAAGGGGAGTTTGGAATTCAAACAGAATACTTACCTCCATTGATGGGGGAAGCCCTAGAGCTGGTTAGATCAAAGGAGTGGGTAGATAAATACCGGGAGCAAGATTTATCCCGGAATTGTTCGATCCATGGTTTTCTTAATATGAAATTTAGAACCCCTCTTCTTGAGGAGCCAGTATTAACTAGTACTAGTAGTTTTCTTGCTGCAATTTCCATGAGTACAGTTTGAAGTTGCAGAAATTACTTGAAGTCCCCAGTCCAAAACTAAACATCATAATGCAGTGGTGTCAAGTGGGTCGGGCTACCCGACCCCAACTGGGCCAGGCTCGCGGATGGCGGGCCTAACCTAGCACGGGGACAACCCCGGGTTGGGCTCCCTTTGCCTGCCGCGCCTGCGTAAGTCCCGCCTACTTCAGTCAGGGTCCGCTTAGCCCGTGTAAGGTTTTTCAAGAGCCAACCCTTGTCTGGGAGACTGGGACAAGCTCGCGTAAGGAGGTTTGGACCAAGCATGGGGGGCAGATCCAAGTTGGGCTCCCTTCGTTCACTGCCTACACAGGTCCTACTTACTTCCGCATGGGGTTGCTTAACCTGAAAGGCTTTACATGAGCTAGCCTACCTAGTGTAGGGGGTTTCTGACTGTGTATGGATAGGTTAAATCCAGTGCGATTTGTGGCTTGCTAGGCTCGACCAGTTAGTTATATCGCAACCATAACGTCATTAACCTAGTTGTATTTTTGGATTTTTTTTTTCAAACTTAAAAATGTTACTCTTGCTCCCTCTCAAGTCTAGAATGGTCAAATTTTAGACATTTAATCTGATAAAAGTATATAGTCAAGAGGATGTCAGGTCAACAATGGAATTAGACTCTAATTTAAACCCAAACATTTCTATGCAAATAATGGAGAATACCCATGAATCAGACTCTATTTGATTGATTATATGTTGTACCAATTTTAAATAACGAAAAGTCAATGGACCTCAAAACAAATAAATAAGAATATGAATGAACCAGGTTTTTTCAATCATTACTTTACTGACTAACAACAACACATGGCGGAAGGGCTCATTGATGTGTGTGCGTGAGTGACTATCAGCTCCTCTTCCCCAAACTGTAAACAAACAATCTATCTCCCTCTCCAAAATTCTCTTCTTCTTTGGCTCAACAAAATGACACAACAAAATCCATCAACAAGTTCAGAGATGGACTTGGATCGACCCAACCCAGAAGAATACTTACCTTCTGAATCCATCCAAAAGACTCCTCCTCATGAGAACCTCTGCCTGTAAATCTCTCTCTCTCTCCCTCTCTCTTTATTTGGATTTGTTTCATTGATTTTGCTGATTTCTTCCACGATTCCAAGTAAATGGAGTTGTGGGTATCCCTAATTTTGACTTTGTGATCATTCTATTAGCTTTTTTGACCAGTAATAGGTGGTGGTGATCTTTACAAGTTACTATTAGTTTAAAGGTTCGATTTTTAAATCATCTTCTTCTTCTTTTTTGTTTGATTTAGGTGTGATTTGCTTGACATATCTCCTGCTTTAACAGAAGCTGCTGGTGCAATTGTTGATGTAAGTTTCTGCTTTAATCATCTTTGGTTTTATTGGATTTGTGTTCTTTCAATATTCTTAAGTAGCTAGCTCCCCATGAGATAAATATGAAGAAAATTGAACTAAACCTTCTATTAGCAAAACCTTAAATGTAGGAAATTAAGTGACTTAACATTGATGAACTTGTATTATGTACTTTTATCAAAGGGTTGAACTTTTTAGTGATTGATAAGAGTATTTGGAATCTTGGGTATTTGCCAAGGTGGAGAATTGTTGCTTGTTGTGACAAAGAACAAGTAACCAAGAGAAGTAATTGGAAAGTAAACAATCACATAGAACACGGAGATTTACGTGGTTCGGTTTGTTAAATTTACTCCACGGCGAACAACGGCACGATGATTTCCAATGTGATAAGAAAATAAGTTACATAAGGGATTCGGAAGAGTGAATTTAGATATCCCTAGGGTTTCAACTTATATAGCCACTAAAATCCTAATCCCAACGCCTAACCGATTCTGTCTTTCTAATTCATGAAATACACAAGGATGCCGCTACCATTGATGACCGACCGCATTAACGTAAGCCCTGCCTCTGGAGATCAGCCCTACTAAACAAGTCCAAAATTTCACGTTGGGGCTTGAAAGCGGGTCGCAAACCGGGTTAGATATCGACCGTTAGTCGAGACACTTTCAACGATTATGTTCCTTCATCAAAGGGTTTAATTTTTGAGTGATTGATAAGAGTATTTGGATGCTTGGGTATTTGCCGATTTTTATGTTTGGTTCAATATATGAGTTGACCAATAAAGTAAAATTTCGAGTTTGTTGCTAGTAGATGAGTTTTTGCACGCTTCGGGTACTATTGAGTTTTTGGTTGTTAGTCTAACGAATATCCGAATTTTTGGTTGCTCTGCATTTCTCGTCGAACAGATCTAATTTTAACCAAGTTTGTCAACTTCTTTGGATATATGCTGGTTATGTCTTGCATAAAGATACAAATACTGTTGTCACCTAAGTTGTCTTGTACAAACTCCCGACTAATTATACTTCACTTATGTTGTTAACCTACCTAGTCTGTCGACTTCCATACATGTGCAGTCCGAACTAAAATAGTGTATTTTACATTTTGTTGTTGTCGACTTCCTGCATTTTTTCATTTTATCCGCTTGTGATTCATTTCTTCTTGGTTGACAGTGGTTAGCCCGAAGTATACATTTCAGTTCCATTTAATATTGTGGAGTACCGGATCATTCATCGTTGGTCTTGTTCCTTTCCATTGTATTTGTGTAAAACGTTTAAGCTGCAGGCACAGAACAAAATGGATCATGTTTTTTCTTTCTGGTGGTTTATGTGAACAGGATTCTTTTACTCGTTGTTTCAAATCGATTCCTCCTGAACCTTGGAACTGGAATATATACTTATTTCCACTTTGGTGTTGTGGTGTGGTAGTTAGATATGGGATACTTTTCCCAATCAGGTGGGGCAATCTCTTCTATTAAATCAAAGTAGGGTATCTCTTCCTTGGGCGAAATTTTGACGTGTCTTATTCAAATTTTCAGGGTGCTTGTACTGACAATAGGGTGGATAATATTTCTTTCTGCATTTATCCCAGTGCACTTCCTATTAAAAGGGCATGACAAGTGGAGAAAGAAGGCGGAGGTACTACCTGTTTTATTTCTACATTTTTCTTCAACTCTCCGGATACCCTTCACACTTTTCCTTTTCCTCTTCCTCTGTTGGTTCTTTTTCTTCAGAGGTATTTGGTGGAGTTAATTTGCAGTTTTTTCGTTGCATCATGGACTGGAGTTGTCAAGTATCACGGACCAAGACCTAGTGTGCGGCCACGGCAGGTACAGTCCGTTCTTATAAACCGGCATTCTAATATAGGTCAATATGTTTTTTCATTGCATATTGGGCGTCACTGCCTAATTTGTTTTGATGGTTTGAGCAGGTGTTTGTGGCTAATCATACATCCATGATCGATTTCATAGTTTTGGAACAGATGACTGCATTTGCTGTTATTATGCAGAAGCATCCAGGGTGGGTTGGTAAGTTCTTAAAGTCAATATGTATTATTATGATTCGATGCTGGTTTGATGTTCTTCTTAAATTCTCTCTTCATTTGTGTTTTTGTTTTTATAGGACTATTACAAAGCACGATCTTAGAGAGTGTGGGATGTATCTGGTTCAACCGTTCAGAAGCAAAAGATCGTGAAATGCTAGCAAGAAAGTAAATATCTTATACTTCCATGATAGAGTAATTCACATGAACAAGACTATATTTTATAGTTTATACCAAGTTTGTTTTCTATAGGTTAAGGGAACACATTGAAGGAGTCGACAACAACCCTCTTCTCATATTTCCAGAAGGAACATGCGTAAATAACCATTACACCGTCATGTTCAAAAAGGTTCGTTTATTTCATTATTCATAACAATTAGCTTCAAGAGCTTCAATAACAAATTTCACTACTGAAAACATAATAATAAGACTTCACTCTTCCAAATTCCAAGTAGGCGATGTTTGAAAAGGAAGATGAGGATTGATTTAAAATTTCCCGTGTAGTTTTCTCTCTGACTATTATGGTGTATGCCTAGGGTGCTTTTGAACTTGGGTGCACCGTCTGTCCAGTTGCAATCAAGTACAACAAAATTTTCGTCGATGCTTTTTGGAACAGTAAGAAGTAAGTCATGATTTGAACGTTTCTAAACAAATATTCGAAATATGTTGTCATTTTTCTAGTATTTTAGTCATATCTGTCACTTTGTTCCATGTTTTCTTTGTTTATCGAGCTTTACGAATATACTACTCCTTATATTCTTGTTTTGCAGGCAATCATTTACGAAGCATTTGCTTCGCCTTATGACATCGTGGGCTGTTGTTTGTGATGTTTGGTATTTGGAACCACAGACTCTTAAACCAGGAGAGTCATCTATTGATTTTGCAGAAAGGTAGAATACCTCTTACTTCTTTCCCCATTATATAATCTTACGTCTAATTTGTCAAAAAAAAAAAAAATGTTTTCGTTTTCGGTCAGGTTTACCCTTTGATCTAATAGCTTGATTTTTGTTTTCAGGGTCAGGGACATAATTTCAGCTCGAGCTGGTCTTAAAAAAGTTCCTTGGGATGGATATCTAAAACACTCTCGTCCTGGTCCTAAGCATACAGAGCAAAAGTATGGGTTCTGAATTGATTCCATTATAGTTCCTTATCTATTGCTAGTGCATTTAGTCATCGTGATAATGAAAAACGAGTTCAAAGCTTGCTACTTGCTCACTTATCCCATGCCAATTCTTTTAGTCTGTTTCTATATTTTGACATTTCAGACTTGTGAGTGACTATTTTGCAATTTTCAGGCAGAGGATATTTGCTGAGTCCGTGCTTCGTCGATTAGAAGAAAAATGAAGATGAGATTGCAGTAATTTTCATTTTTTTCCCTCTCCTCTCAGCTGTGAGGAAGTTCATTAATTCATTTCATGAAGCAAATGTAGTTCCTGTGTTTTTGGTTTTTTACATTCTGAGTTTGTGATTTGACTACAATGAAAGTGACAATTTTTAGTTTATGTTTGATAGTGATCTGTCTGTAAAAATAAGTTGATTTCAATTTTGTTTGCTTCCTCCTTCATTTCAATGAAAATGTGAATGTTGACTAAAAAAAAAAATAATTTTACCATTTCAACAAATTATTAATCACTCTGTACTTCAGATTTATTAGCATTAAAATCACAAAGAATCAACAATTGAGAATAGTCCACATTCATGTCTTGCTTAAACTAGAAGAATTTAGTGCCATTGGAAGTTCTTCATTTTGGTCCACATGGGATTTAGGGATATATTTGTATTATATCTTCATAGTGTATCATACCTATGGCCTTACAAATTACAGTATTTTTAATGATTTAAGCTCTTAGGGCAAGTCCAATGTGGGGCTCGGGCTCTCAATTTATTGAGGGTATCATCCTGCTTGCATTAGGGGTTATTATCCCATTCCCATATTGTCCCTGTCAAGTCATCCGTAGAATAGGAGGGTACGTGAGAAAGAAGGGGAAAATATGAAGAGTTCAGAAAGAAACAACTAAAACTAGACACATTAGCTAGTCGAAAAACTACTGGTCATAAATCATGGGGAAAAAAGTAATTTTTGATTTTAAATGGATGAAAATAAAAAATAAATACTCCAATAAAATTTTGAAGAAAAGAAGCTTCCTTTTTTCTTTTTTTGTCGAGTTAATGGCAGAGTTTAAAACCCTAAAATTTGAAGAATGAAGATTGATAGAAACATAAATATGTATGAATATGTAAGTGGCGTTTCCACGATCAATGAAACAAATAAGAAATTCATGGATCAGGATATTTTCCACATTTTTAATTTAGCGTCCGAGCCATTACACCGTGAAGAACTGATTTTTAATCTTCCGGAATTGGTAAATGGACGCCTTTTTATATCTCTCTTTGTCCAATTGTAATCTATAAATATGAAACCCTAATTCCATACTAACACAAAACAAAAGAAAAAAGTACCCATTTTTACATCAAGGATTTATGAATGAAAATGTGAGAAATATATAGAAATCAGAAAAATTAGATTTTTATAATTTGGAAAGCTCAGACAGCCAAGGGTTTGTCTTCAATTTCTAGGTTAAACCCAGAAATCAGAAACTCTAGTCCACATACATGTCATCACCGCTATCAAAATTTAGATAACTCGAAGAAAATTGAACAAACTTGTAAATGAAATAAAACAAGGATATGGGGAAGAAAAGAAAACCCTAGTTGTAGCAGCTCTGAGGAGGTGAAGGTGAAGGTGAAGAAGAGGGAGTCACGTTTATATAGAGAAAAAAAAATCATAATTAGGGTTTCAGATTGGAGTAGTGTCGGCTGTTAACGGTAGCTGATCGGGAGGTTTTAAACGCGTCTCCTAAAAATGTCAAAGGCGCCACCTTCACTCACTAATCCAGATCCTCACTCAAATTTGCCTTCAGAGGTGTCTTTGAGACTGACAGGGGTGCCTTTAAATCTACCCCAACTTATGTTGTATCATTCGCCCCATCATTATTTGGCGTCCCATAACATGTGTATTATTTCCCTCTCATTTGGGTCTCCTATTTTATCCTGTTGGATTTCATTATTTTTTATTTCTTTTGACTCATGATGTTGTCTTTATCGACATAGGTGATTCAAGTTGATTTTCGATTAACTCGGATATATTTAGATTCAAACGGAAAAAAAATGCCAAAAATAGAAAAAAAAATAAACACTAATACTACCTTAGAGGTGGGGATAGAGTACGGTCGTCAGGAACCCAACTCACCATGCCAACAAGGTAACAACGACAAATATGGGCAGCGAAGAGTCCAACCGACGAGGCAACAACAACAAAAATTGGTAGCGAAAAGTCCAAATCGGGTTCAACTTTCTGGTTGGTTGTTGGTTTAGGTAGAAATCTCAAATGCATTCTCCGAGTGCTAAACCAACACCTATAACTTGTGTTACCCGTGCAGGAATCCAGCGTGTCTGACGCAAGTACCACGCGCATAAGTGTGAATATTGAATTAGTCATATTAACATCATCTTGTTAACTTGATCATTGGATTGCCTATAAAAACCATAACCTCCTCATATCTATCCCATTCTCTTTCCAAATTGTGTTTGGCTTGCGAGAATAAAATGTTATACTAACAGTTTCATATCAAATTACTGTTGGTACACAAAAGTGAATCCTAACTCGAAGTATGACTAAACTAAGGATGAAATCCTTGTATATGAAACCAAGGGCGGAGCCAGGACCTGAACCTAGGCTTGGCTAGCCTGTAAAAAGAAAAAATTAGAGAATAACTGTGACGCTCCGTGTCCCAAAATAGACACGACCACGCCCCGGCAATTTACAGACGAGACAAAAATCCGGCAGAGTCTCCTCTGTAAATCGAACCGGTCGCACCTGTAAACCTGTCATGCAAACCATACATTGGCATACACCAAAAATAAACTATAGAGCGGAAGCTAAACAAACTCAACTCAGTTTCGGGTCGAAACCCGAACCACAAAAAGAACTATAAAAGCCTCTTACACATCGATACAACTTATAAACATATCTAAGTGTTATATATACATATTAGAGTTTAGTCCCTGAATTTGGTTGGATTGCAAAATAACCCCTAAATTGTCCTCTTTGCTGATTTGGTCCCTCTTTTGACTTGACCCAATTGCCGAATAGTCCCTCAACTAACCTTTGACAAATTTTATGTCATTGTTCTTTTTGTGGAGATCATTTTTATCCTCGATCTCACTTTATTCTCTGCCAAACAAATCAAAACCTTCGTCTTTTATTCTTTTGAGATTAAGATCTAAGCACTAAAAATGGCGTTATTGGAGGATATCCACTTTTTTAATTCCACTCTTTATCATTTGACTGGTTTGGTGGAATGCTTTGAGTTTTATGGTTCTAGCATGGGTTGTTGTTATTTAAGATTTTGTTTAATCTACTATGAGTTATGCTCAAAGATAAAATGAAAAGAAAAGAAAGTTTCAAGATAGTCGAACCTATGACCTATGTTGCCGTAAGCCTAGGACTGGACCAACTAAGCTATCAACATTTGGTTGGAAACTACTACTTCTTAACATACATATATGAAAATCTAACCCCGACTTTTACCAACATTTGTTTGGAAAGTACTTCTTGACATACATATATAAAAATCTAACCCTCGCTGCAATCATGGTTAGTCTTCATGTGGCTCCGCCCATGTATGAAATATATTCTTAACAAACTAAATAATGTATTGGCCTTTTTTGTTGACATTGGAGTCACTATATATTTAAGGTATTGCCTACTAGGAATACCATTGCAAGACTGTTATACCTGGTGATCACATTGCATTTTTGTGCCCAAAATGACATTAGAGTTGGAACTCAAGACCTTGTTAAATTAGAGCATCTCCAATACAAAACTCAAAAAAATCTTTATTCATTCTATGTGTCAAGTTCCAATTGAGATTCTACGTGACGTCAATAGAGATCCTCAAATTTTTGGTGTCTCCAATGCAAAACTCGAAACTTATCTTATTTACTTATGTGTCATAGTTATTTTTGTAAATAAATAATTAGTTATTTTAGAAAATATAAAAGACTTGATTTCTATTGGTTGAAAATCAAATATTGATGAGGTGGACAATTAGAGATATCTCAAGAGGACACTCTAAAAATAGAGTGTCCTCTTGAGATATCTCTCTTCCACCCTCGACACGTCATCTTAGAGATCCAAATAGAGTGTTGCATTGGAGATGGTTTTTAAGAAAAAACTCTAAAAATCCTAAGTGGCACTCGAAGTTTCTAAGATTGAGTGTTGCATTGGAGATGCTCTTAGAATATTAAATTAGATCATTTCTTCTTCTCTCTTATCTTTAGCTTCTCGCCCATTGTTCAAATTTGGAATGAACACACAAAATATAAGAACTAAAGTTAGTATTAAATATTTAAAAGTCCACAAATCAATCAAAATTAAGAAAACAAACTACAAAACACTTGCCCTAATTATCAATAATAAATGTTAAAATAAGAAAAATAGACCAAAAACCAACATGGAACTCACACGAGCACAATGGTCAAGACGGACCGGTGAACCAGACAACTTCAAACCATTACTCGTTGACTTTCTTCCTTCATCGTTGACTTCAACATTGACTCCGACTTTCACGAAATGACGACGAGTTTTCCACATCGGGTACTTGTACCTTATCTTCGTTTCCAAATCCAGCCGGAAAACCACTATCCCATTTGAAACCACCACCTTCTTAGCGGTTTCCCAAGGAACTCCAACTAAATTAACAGTTTCCACACTGTAAGCTTTCTTATGAAACCCTTGATAAAACTCTGGTATTGAAATACCACCAATCGGAAAACTCATGTTCTTATCATAAAACAGAGTAATATTAAGAGAATCATAGTAAATCCCTTTATTAAAGTTTCGATTTTTAAGCTTGAGATCGAAAATTAGGGTTGAATTAGTAGTGTTTTTGATGGATTTATCAAGTGAAGGTAGATAAAAATTCTCAATTGAGTAAATGGGTTTTAATGGACGAAGGACTAACCAGAGAATCAGAGCTGAAATACCCATACTGAATAAAGATCCACAACAACAAGATTGACCTTGTGGGTTTGACATTTTTGAAGTTCAATTTGATGGGTTTGATAGATTTGGTAATGAATTTTGTTTGAGGTTTGGGTGAAGTTTTTGTGTCTTTGAAAATGAATGATTACTCTGTTAGTTGGTTAATATTTAATAGAGGATGAAGACTGACTGACTGAGAAATTTCCAACTCCCAAAGGCCCAAAGTCTTCTTTGATGCTTTTTTGTGTGTGTTTTTCCTTTCTATAGTAAATTAACAAAATTAGCCTTATAGAGTTCTATAATGACATGGGCAGTGTTTTTTTCTTCTTTCATATCTGAAATCAGATTCGAAGTTTAAATTGTCCCGAGTCGGGTTTCATAATATTTATTTTTGTCTTATTTAGTTTAATATTTGATTTAGATTGATTTTACATTTCATTTGAGTCATACCCATTAAATTTACACAATTACACAATGAAATGGTCTCTCTATAACTATGTGAAAGAGACCTTCTTCGCCCTCCACCTAAGGAAAGGTCAAAAATCAATCCTAGAAAACAGTAGCATTTTACAATGCAGATGATGCAATTCAAATACACCAAGAAAGACCTCAACTTGAATGCAGACAAGCTAGCAAAATGGGCGAGAAAGAAAAATGTGGCATAATGTTCCTTGTATTTTCTACATTTTCTAAGGCTTGTATACTTCATTGGAAGTGGGGTTATTTGAGTCTTCTTAGTCAAATTTCAGTCTGAGCATCGAGATATTTGTGAAGGGTAAATATGTCCACTAGAAAATGGTGGGGAAGATAACTAGATAAGTAGGCCAATGGTGTTTAGTGTTATCATTCTTTTAGAAAGGACCAAAGTTGGTCAAAGAATATAATTTAGCCAAGGTTGGCCACTTTGCAGGAGCTACCTTCAAGAAGAAACACCTGTGGGGTCAATCCGGCTAGATCCAGGCTCGAACTAGGCTTAGGCCAGCCCACAAAACAAATGGGATAATTTGTAGCCTCAAGTCTATTTACAAAATTCTACTCTTATTTATTTTGCAAAATTTTAATTTATTATGTAGCACTTAAAATTTTACTAATAAATGAGCAGAATCGAATGAATAGAGAGAAATGTATATCGAATCAATAGAAAGAAATATATATCACATATTATAATATACATATTTTTTCATCAAACTGCATAATATCTACCGCTAATTGAAATCCTAACAAAAAGAAGTGGTTCCCGCCTCAAAAAGTAGGCAAGTAACGAAAGAAAAAAATCAAACAAATATGTGAGCTAAGTCTGATCTCTTGCGAAATCCACCAATTTTCGATTCTTAAAAGAGTTTCTTAATCGTATTTTCTTCTTTCTATCTGATTTTTTTCCATCAGATTCAATCTTAACATAACCTTCCAGTTTCATTCCTTCACGCTTGCTCTTTACACCAGACGTTTTAAACCTAACCGAGGTCACCAAACCAACTTTAAACTCTATTGTTCCATTCAAACTCGAATTGAAAGTATCGTCTAATAATCTCCCGTCCGGATGAACACTTAGCTCGAATTCATCACTGCCACTCTTGCCTTGATAGAAGGAAGGTATTACCGTATTTCCTCCAATGTCATTATCTATTCCGTAGTATACCGTTACGTTAATATTGTCGTAGTAAATACTAGATTGTTTGTTAGGGTTTTCTATTTCGAGGGTAAATGATACTATATTAGAACTTGAATTTAATTGACTAGATGATGAGATTAAAGATGGGTCAAGATTGAACTCAACAATAGTATAAGTTGGAAATTTAGGACGTAAACTTAGCCATAATATGAATGCAAGTAGACTTGACAAGACAATTACTTGGAGAAACCATAGATAGAAGTTCTTTGTTTTGCACATATTGACATAGAATTAGAGAGAAAAGGAGAGAGTTAAGAGATAGAAAGAGAGAGTTGGAGAGAGATAAATAGGATGGGTGTTGGCTCTTTTGGTTGAGGTAGGAAGGATTAATGATAGAGGATGCTTAGGTTATGTGTGAAGGAATTTTGGATTCTAATCTTAATTAAGGGGTTTTCTTTTTTTCTTTTAGGCTTTAGTTCTTCATTGTGAAGTAGTATTCTTTTGTGGTATATTGATATTGGCTTCTTGGTCATCTAGATTAAAAGGTGGCTTTTGTAAAGAAAAAAAAAACAGACAAGAATAAAAGAGAAGGGGAATTCATTTTCATATTTCTTTTGATTGAAAGGAAGATGTTTTATGATAGACAATGGTAAAGGAACAGTCCCTAGGGGCTTGTATATTCTTTCCTCTTTCCAATTCAAAGAAAAAAAACAAAGGTAAAGGAATTGAAGTTCCATCTTTTAAGTATAAAAACTTTTTTTTCATCAAAAAAAAAAGTATAAAAACTTTCGAAAGTTTGAACCAAAACCAATAGAAACCATGACCTTGCTCCGAATCGCTATTACACCCAGTTAATGCTAGTTTGTGTACTATAAAGTATAAAAATTATACAAATATATAGGGCATAAGTTACGTGTCTGACTCCCGTCAAAGTACTTATCAATGAATCACCCCACATATAGTTTTTTGGCACTATTTTCGTTTACAATTTTGTTACTCTTTCTTTTTGTTACATTTTTTCACTCTTGGACCGGTTTGCTCCTCCTCTCTCTCACTCTAATAGCGCCATCCATTAAGAAAGATCTAATGTTTTTAGGACTTCTTTTCTGAATCTTTTTTGGGATATTTAGCGTTTGGGTCAAGGATAAGCACCGGCTTTAGTGTTTAGGTCACAAGTTTGTCCGTTATAGGGTCTGGGTCACGGACTAACAGTTGACTCCGTTGACTGTTGACGAAAGTTAACTACCGTATAATTTCAATGCCAAATTACAATTTTACCCTAAAGTTTAAATTGTATTTACGAAATACAATTGGTTAAGCAACCCCACTTTTCTTGGACCAGATAGTTGGGGCGCCTTCGAGCAAAAACTCATAGGCGCCTATAACATTAACCCATCTTCTCCACTCGATCAACACAGCAGCTCCTTAGTCTGAAATCCCCAAATCAACCAGGGAAGGGAAATGGGACGATGACGGCAACTCAATGAGAATCAGGTTGCGTAATTTCAGATATTTCGAACTAGGGTTCCCTCTCTCTCTCTCTCTAATGGCGATCCATTTGAACTACCAGGTACCCTATCTCTCCCCCTCTCTATTTCTACTCCATTCAAACTACAAAAAAAACTAGGGTTTGATTTTTCAATTACCACCCCCAAGCTGCTGATTTCATCATCTCAGAAGTTAATTCCCTTCACTTAGAATCTCCAACCCTAGAATTTGTCAAGGGTAAACCTTTGATTCTCCTCGAATGGGTTGGTTATGTTGTGCCTCAATCATATGTTGTTGTTGTTGTGGGTTATGTTGTTCTTGATTATCTTCTTGTAATTGTAGTAATGGTTGTGGTGGTTCCTGAATCATTAGCTGTTGTAGTTGATGAGTTTGAAGCCCTAATCCTAATGGTTGTGGTGGGTCTTGATTGTTTGATTTAATCTTAACTATATCTAAAAGTTTAGTTGAGGGTTTGATAGAAAAGGTGAAGAGGTTATTTAAATTTGATTTATTTAGGTATAATTGGTCTATATAAATCTGAGATTTAAGAAATTTTTATTTTTGAGAAGGTCAGTGAATCAGTCAAAAGGATCTTGTTTTTGTGAAGATTGATTGATATTTGGTGGTAGTGGTGCTGGTGATTGTGGTTTTGGTGGTGGTGGAAATGTCTACTGGTACTAGGAAGGCAATTGGAGCGGTGAAAGATCAAACGAGTATATGTATGCAAAAGTAGCTAATAATACAGCTCCAGATCTTATGAAGCTGGCTATGAAGAATTTGGGGATGAACCAGGTAATGGTGGATATGGGTCGAAACCACCACCGAGATCTCGGTCTTTCGAAGAAGTGCATACACATTCAAATTTTTTAGGTTGATCTGGTGGAAAATATGGTGCAAATACACATTCTTGGAGAGAGAGAGATGAGAGAGATTAATTAGAGAGAGAACATGAGAGAGAAGAGAGCGGAAGAAGAAGAGGAGATTTGGGTAATTTACTATGAAATTAGACGGTAGTTAACTTTCGTCAACAGTCAACGAGGTCAACTGTTAGTCCGTGACCCAGACCCTATAACGGACAAACTTGTGACCTAAACACTAAAGCCGGTGTTTATCTTTGACCCAAACACTAAATATCCCATCTTTTTTTCGAAATATCTCTAATAACAAAGAAGCAGTCAATGTAAAACAGAAGAGAGATGTTAGTGAAAATTTATGAACCCAAAAAGGGAGAGAGAGAGAAGATAAAAAATAATTGAGTAAAATCCTATCATTGTCAACAAAGAATCTTACAATACCCAATTTCCACACTATTCAATCATGTTTACAATATTAGCAAATGTAAAAAGAGTAAGGCCACTCCTATGCAGGCAAGGTATGATTTAGATGAATATTTAGGGCATCCAAAGTTCTCCCATCTAAAGCAAATGGCACATTACCATGAAAATCCAACCTATGGTGCCTTGTCTTCCAACTAAATATTTTGTACCTTAACCCTACCACCAAATCCACCCTTAAATCCACTGTCCCATTCGCAACCGCCCGGAAAACCGCTTTCGCTAACTTCTCCACTGCATCTTTAAAACTAAGCTCACTTTGTGTAATCTTCAAGTGTCCTTGATAAAAACCTTGTAAATAACTCACTCCAATATTGTCATTACCATGATATAGTACAACATTACTATCATCATAATAAATACCCATTCCTTTGTTAGGATTTGAAATTTGAAGATTCATGGTAATAGTGGTATTCCCGCGAAAACTAGTAGTATTCCGAACATCAAAATCCCTAACGGTGAATCGGACAATGGTATAACTAGGAGTCTTGGGGTGGAAACATAACCATATCAACACATTGTTAAGTGTTAGTTATAGTTATGTCATAGTTAGTTATAAGAGTGTTAAGTGTTAAGTGTTAGTTATAAGAGTGAGGGATATGCTTTGTTTTTGTCCCTTGATCAAGGGCATTCTTGTAACACTTAAACCCTATGTTTATCTCTATATATACTATGCAGCCCTACTCGAGTGGGTATCCTTGAGGTTTCAAACATTCTTCATGGTATCAAGAGCCTAAAAGATCTCAAAGTTTTCAGTGCCTCCTTCTTCTTTTTCTTCACCCTCATCTTCAACTTCTTTTCTTTTCAATGGCAGCTCCAATCGAGCAATCTAACCCACCCATTATTGAAAGTCCATCAAACCCAATCTCTATTACTCCCTCTTCCCCTGTTCCCTCCCCTACTATTTCTACTCTTCCTTCCTTGACTAATATTGCTAATCTCATTTCTATTCGTCTTGATCATTCTAACTACCTTCTTTGGAAAAGCCAGCTTCTACCCATTCTCCATTCTCAAGACCTCTTCAAATTTGTGGATGGTTCTCTTCCTCCACCATCACCCACTCTTCCCTCTTCATCTGATTCTTCCTCTATACCAAATCCTGACTATGTGTATTGGTACAGAGTCGACCAAATGCTACTCTCCTGGCTCAATGCTACTCTTACAGAGCCCATTTTAGCTCAAGTTCTTGGACTTAACTCTTCAAAAGCTGTTTGGGAATCACTTGAACAAACCTTCTCTTCCCTTAACTCTGCTAGGCTTATGAATCTCAAGCTTCAACTCCAAACATCAAAGAAAGGCTCTCTCTCTGTTTCTGATTATCTTCTTAAACTCAAAACATTATCTGATTCACTAGCTGCTATTGGTCATCCTGTAGCAGATGATGAACTTGTTCTTATTGTTCTTGCTGGTCTTGGACCTGAATATGAAAGTTTTGTGACCTCTGTCACTACTAGAGCCATTCCTCCCTCATATTCTGAACTTCACTCTCTTCTCCTCACCCAAGAGTTCAGACTTCAATTTATCTCAACCTCTTCCACCACTAACCCCACAGCTCTTCTCACTCAAACACCTTTATCTCCTTCATCTTCATCACCCCCTTTTTCTCGCTCATTCAACCCCAATCAAAATTTCAATAGGGGCTATAGGGGTCGCTCTTCTTACAGAGGTGGTGGTCGTGGAAGAAACTCCAATAGAGGGGGTTATTCAAGGCAATCTGTTCTAGGTCCACCTCCCTCTAGACAATCAATTGTCTGTCAATACTGTGGCAAGTATGGCCACACTGCTCGACAATGTTATTCTCTCAATCGAACAAATGAGCTGAATCAGTCCTTTGCTGCCTTAGGGATTGATTCCATTACTGCTGATCCACATTGGTATGTGGACTCGGGAGCCACTTCTCATATAGCTTCTGATGCAGCCTCTCAAATTTCTCGATCAGATGTTGCTCTCCCTGAAAGTGTGATGGTTGGAAATGGAAACACAGCTTCTGTCAATGGTGTTGGTAACTATCTTATCCCTTTTTCTAATATTATACTTCAAGACACTTTACTTGTTCCTTCCTTCAAGAAGAATCTTATTTCTCTCTCTAAACTTCTTGTTGATCTAAATTGTATTGCCATTTTTCATCGCCATGGTTTTCTGGTTCAGGACCTTCCCACAGGGAAGACACTCCTCGAAGGCAAGATGTCTAATGGTCTATTCCAAGTCTCTCCTCCATCCATCAGTACTCCTTCTCTCAACCTTTTTGCTCAGGCTGTTCCACCTGGTTCTCGCACCTCCTCTGAAGTTTGGCATCGTCGTCTTGCACATGTCAACAGTTCAAGCTTTAAATTTTTAGTTAATCAAAAGTTATTACCATTATCAAATTCTGTAATGACTAAGTTTAAATGTGATAGCTGTGTTTTGGGTAAACACCATCAATTTCCTTATCTTTCAGTTAATCATCAATCAAAATTTCCAAATGAGCTTATTCATTCTGATCTTTGGGGTCCATCTCCTTCTTTATCTAATTTAGGATATCGTTTTGTATTACTGTTTGTTGATGATTATACACGATATACCTGGATTTATTTTCTTAAGAACAAGTCCGAAGTCTTCTCTCACTTCAAAATTTTCAAACAAATGGTAGAAACCCAATTCTCAAAGTCTGTTCAAATTTTCCAAACTGATGGAGGTGGAGAGTACATTAGCAATGAATTCTCTGATTTTCTTACTCAAAATGGAATTATTCATCGCAGATCTTGTCCCCACACTCCCCAACAGAATGGAGTGGCTGAGCGAAAAATTCGCCACTTAGTGGAAACCGCACTCTGTCTTCTTCATCAGTCCTCTGCACCAATTAAATTTTGGCCAGATGCTTTTCAGACTGCCATTTTTACAATTAATCAGCTTCCCTCTTCGATTCATAAAGGTATCTCACCTTTTGAAAAATTGTTCCACAAGAAACCTAACTATAATTTCCTTCGAACATTTGGCTGTCTCTGTTTTCCTCTACTAACAGCTTATCGATCTTCAAAGCTTGATTTCAAATCTAAACCATGTATCTTTCTTGGTTATAGCATTAATCACAAAGGTTATCGTTGTCTGGATATCAATTCCTCTCGAATCTATATCTCAAGAAATGTAATTTTTGATGAATTTCAGTTTCCCTTTCGGTCATCTTCTTCTTCTCCTTTTCCAAACCCTAATTCCAACTTTCCCCTTTTTAAAAACCCTAATTTCCCTCCACTATCTCTGACGTGGTCAGTCCCACTCAGAGACTCAGGGCTCACTGGTCCACCTGGACCACCTCGCCCACACATCAGCCGTCCACCCAATCAACAAATCTTACGCTCTACTCACATCAGTGATCATCACCCACCTTCTAATCCAACGGCTCCGGTGGTCGGTCACTCTAACTCACCCTCACCCGCTACTTCATCACCCACTCCACCTCTCGACAATCAGTCCCCTACATCTGACGTCCATGTGGCCACCAACCCCTCTCCATCAGACCAGTCAGCCTTTTCTGAACCCACCACCAATACCCTAAATCAACGGTCGTCTTCTCCAACTACCTCAATCCTAAATAACCAGACATCATCTTCTTCACCTGTTCTTCAACCTCCATCTTCATCTCTCCCATCCAACCCTCCTTCCACAACATCTACTCACCCTATGATTACTCGAACTAAGGATGGTACTCGAAAACCAAAGGTCTTACTCAGCTCTGTTTCTCTATCTAGCTCTAGGGATTCCAATACTTTGGAGCTTGATGAACCTACTACATTTCATCAAGCTTCGAAGCATAAACATTGGATACAAGCAATGGAGGACGAAATGTCTGCACTCCATAAAAATAAAACATGGACACTTGTCCCTAAAGATCCTACTATGAATATTGTCGACTGTAAGTGGATTTTCAGAGTAAAGCAGAGAGCAAATGGTCAAATTGAGAGGTACAAGGCTCGGCTAGTGGCTAGAGGATACTCCCAACAACATGGGATAGATTATGATGAGACCTTTAGCCCTGTAGTGCGTCCAGCCACCATTAGAGCTATCCTATCACTCGCAGTTTCTGGTTCTTGGTCTATAAGGCAACTAGATGTGAAGAATGCCTTCCTAAATGGTGACTTATCTGAAGCTATATTCATGAATCAGCCCAAAGGTTTTATTGATCCTAGATTTCCTAATCATGTTTGCAAATTAAGTAAAGCTCTATATGGCCTGAAGCAGGCTCCTCGAGCTTGGCATTTCAAATTCAGTTCCTTCTTATTTCAATTGGGATTTCTCCAATCAATTTCAGATCCTTCAATGTTTTATTTTAATTCATCTTTGGGATTAACCATTTTGTTGCTTTATGTGGATGACATTATAGTGACTGGGTCCTCTTCTCTGGTACTCAATCAATTAATTCAAAAGTTGAAGACCAAATTCGATATGTCAGATATGGGTGATCTCAAATACTTTTTAGGAATGGAGGCATCTAGGGACTCAACATCAATTACTCTCACTCAATCCAAATACATCAATGATCTCTTGCACAAATTTGGTATGGCAAACTCCAAACCAGTATCCACACCTGTACTCTCTGGTAAGAAGCTTTCAAAACTAGATGGAGAGACCTTATCAGACTCCTATCCATTTAGAAGCCTTGTTGGTGCACTACAATACCTAACTCTTACTCGACCAGACATCTGCTATGCTGTAAATCAAGTGTCCAAGTTCATGTCCTCTCCTTCTTCAATTCATTTCATTGCAGCCAAGAGAATATTAAGATATCTAAAGGGTTCTATAAATGAAGGGATTTGCATTCGAAAATCAACATCACTTCCTATATTGGGGTTCTCTGATGCAGATTGGGCAGGTTCTCCAGATGATAGAAGATCTACCTCTGGTTCTTGTGTGTATCTTGGTCCTAATTTGATTTTATGGTCCTCCAAAACACAACCAACAGTGGCACGATCCTCAGCTGAGGCAGAGTATAGAGCTGTTGCTCACACAAGTGCAGATGTGATCTGGTTGAAGAATTTAATTCAAGAGCTTGGGTTTCATGTTCAAACACCTCCCATTGTTCACTGTGATAACATAAGTGCTACCTATCTTGCAGTCAATCCCATCTTGCACTCAAAAACTCGACATGCTTCCATTGATTTTCACTTTGTTAGAGAACAAGTTGTAGCCAAGAAGTTAGTGGTCAAGTTCTTACCTGGCAGTGAGCAAGTAGCCGACATATTTACAAAGGGTCTCTCTACTTCAAGGTTTAATGATCTAAGATTCAAGCTCTCTCTTGTCAAACGACGTTCGGCTTGAGGGGGGATGTTAAGTGTTAGTTATAGTTATGTCATAGTTAGTTATAAGAGTGTTAAGTGTTAAGTGTTAGTTATAAGAGTGAGGGATATGCTTTGTTTTTGTCCCTTGATCAAGGGCATTCTTGTAACACTTAAACCCTATGTTTATCTCTATATATACTATGCAGCCCTACTCGAGTGGGTATCCTTGAGGTTTCAAACATTCTTCACACATAAGTTAAGCCTAAAACAATTATAACTTGAATAAACCAAAGAAAATAACCAAACCGATATTCAGAAATTTTCTTTGGAGCAAACATTTTTGGGAAATGATAAAGTTACAAAAGATTTTGACAAAAAAAGGTGCCCAGCTGATGTGGCGGGTGTGGTTTCAAACTTTGACCAAATCTAGGCCGTTGAGAGATGAAAATCACAAACGCCACATCAGCTGGGAACTTTTTTTTGTCAAAATCTTTTGTGATTCTAGCATCTCTCAATATTTTTTTCTTTTCTTTTGAGATGATTTTGGTTGAAAAGAATAATTTGGTGTAGATTTAAGGGGCTGAATTTTGGGACTTTACAGGTAAAAACGTGACACTTTTATTGTGTCTCACGGGTGTCAGTACTGTGAAAGTGTATGTATGTCATGTCTTTGGCTGGTGTGGTTGGGTTCTTTGGGAATTTGATCGGATGGTTATTACAATTTTTGTCGAAATGGACGGTGGATGATGCATGTGACAGACTTAATGTTTTAAGTTGATTCTTTTCTTTTGGGTGCATGAACATTTTTTTAGTCACCGTCTGTTCCTAAGGTGAACCCTCTTGAACTGTAAAGGGCTAAATGAATAAGCGAAAGTCATATCTCAGTTTGACATATCCGAAGAAATGCTAGTTAGCTCGACTTGACATATTGGGAGTCATTGTGTTCGGCAAGAGAGAAGTGGTTTTCCTCTCTATTCAATTTTTAAATCCCTTGTTTCATTTCAATTTAAGAGAGATATCGACCGGACGTTATGCATTAGTATATATTTAAGAGAACATCCATTGTTAATAAAGTTTATTTACTGTAAAGATTGAAATACTAACACTAGGTTGGAAGAGGACCAACTAGGGCAAAAACAAATTTAGCAAAACAAAACTAAAAGAAAGAAAGTAATACACATATTTATACAAATTTAGCAACAGATTATTACAAAGTAAAGTAAAAAAGTGAAAATCAAATTCAATCAATAATACTAAAGCTAAATCAACTCCTACTTTGACCTTCTGCTTGACTTACATTCAGATTTTGAGAATTTGGAAGAGTAACAATTTAACACACATATCTCAAGAAAACAATGAGAAAACTAAATACAGTCTTAAGTAAGGAGTTAAAGTTGGAGTTCAGATAGCAAAGTTGTTAGGTAAATGAAACAAATTATGGTAGTGCTAGGTTCACAAAAACTTTTGGTGAGTTTTACACAAAAATGACGCGATAAGTTTCATCTGAAAGTTTGACTGAATCTCGATAGTTAAAAGATGAACTGCCCATCAGAATATTGGACCAAATACAGTCGAACTTTCAAAAGGTACTTGTCACATTAGTTTGGCATAAAATTCGTCAAATTTATGTGTGAACCTAGCATTTCCGAACAATTTAACTTCCACGTCGAAGAATTAGCTGAAATAAACTGAGCATCTTTTATCTTTCGAAGTAACTAAAATCAAACCATCCTGACCCACCTCAACAAGACAACTCGCATGCATCTGATGGTGCTTACTATCCCACGTGGACACCTTAAATCTAATCGTAGATGTTAGGTCTAATCGGAAACCCGCTTTCCCTCTCGAAAGCTCTTCACTAAACCTCTTCGATTTGTCGCCATCAACGGAGAGATTAGTTCCGCTTAAATCGACTGTAAGTGGATTTTCAGAGTAAAGCAGAGAGCAAATGGTCAAATTGAGAGGTACAAGGCTCGGCTAGTGGCTAGAGGATACTCCCAACAACATGGGATAGATTATGATGAGACCTTTAGCCCTGTAGTGCGTCCAGCCACCATTAGAGCTATCCTATCACTCGCAGTTTCTGGTTCTTGGTCTATAAGGCAACTAGATGTGAAGAATGCCTTCCTAAATGGTGACTTATCTGAAGCTATATTCATGAATCAGCCCAAAGGTTTTATTGATCCTAGATTTCCTAATCATGTTTGCAAATTAAGTAAAGCTCTATATGGCCTGAAGCAGGCTCCTCGAGCTTGGCATTTCAAATTCAGTTCCTTCTTATTTCAATTGGGATTTCTCCAATCAATTTCAGATCCTTCAATGTTTTATTTTAATTCATCTTTGGGATTAACCATTTTGTTGCTTTATGTGGATGACATTATAGTGACTGGGTCCTCTTCTCTGGTACTCAATCAATTAATTCAAAAGTTGAAGACCAAATTCGATATGTCAGATATGGGTGATCTCAAATACTTTTTAGGAATGGAGGCATCTAGGGACTCAACATCAATTACTCTCACTCAATCCAAATACATCAATGATCTCTTGCACAAATTTGGTATGGCAAACTCCAAACCAGTATCCACACCTGTACTCTCTGGTAAGAAGCTTTCAAAACTAGATGGAGAGACCTTATCAGACTCCTATCCATTTAGAAGCCTTGTTGGTGCACTACAATACCTAACTCTTACTCGACCAGACATCTGCTATGCTGTAAATCAAGTGTCCAAGTTCATGTCCTCTCCTTCTTCAATTCATTTCATTGCAGCCAAGAGAATATTAAGATATCTAAAGGGTTCTATAAATGAAGGGATTTGCATTCGAAAATCAACATCACTTCCTATATTGGGGTTCTCTGATGCAGATTGGGCAGGTTCTCCAGATGATAGAAGATCTACCTCTGGTTCTTGTGTGTATCTTGGTCCTAATTTGATTTTATGGTCCTCCAAAACACAACCAACAGTGGCACGATCCTCAGCTGAGGCAGAGTATAGAGCTGTTGCTCACACAAGTGCAGATGTGATCTGGTTGAAGAATTTAATTCAAGAGCTTGGGTTTCATGTTCAAACACCTCCCATTGTTCACTGTGATAACATAAGTGCTACCTATCTTGCAGTCAATCCCATCTTGCACTCAAAAACTCGACATGCTTCCATTGATTTTCACTTTGTTAGAGAACAAGTTGTAGCCAAGAAGTTAGTGGTCAAGTTCTTACCTGGCAGTGAGCAAGTAGCCGACATATTTACAAAGGGTCTCTCTACTTCAAGGTTTAATGATCTAAGATTCAAGCTCTCTCTTGTCAAACGACGTTCGGCTTGAGGGGGGATGTTAAGTGTTAGTTATAGTTATGTCATAGTTAGTTATAAGAGTGTTAAGTGTTAAGTGTTAGTTATAAGAGTGAGGGATATGCTTTGTTTTTGTCCCTTGATCAAGGGCATTCTTGTAACACTTAAACCCTATGTTTATCTCTATATATACTATGCAGCCCTACTCGAGTGGGTATCCTTGAGGTTTCAAACATTCTTCACACATAAGTTAAGCCTAAAACAATTATAACTTGAATAAACCAAAGAAAATAACCAAACCGATATTCAGAAATTTTCTTTGGAGCAAACATTTTTGGGAAATGATAAAGTTACAAAAGATTTTGACAAAAAAAGGTGCCCAGCTGATGTGGCGGGTGTGGTTTCAAACTTTGACCAAATCTAGGCCGTTGAGAGATGAAAATCACAAACGCCACATCAGCTGGGAACTTTTTTTTGTCAAAATCTTTTGTGATTCTAGCATCTCTCAATATTTTTTTCTTTTCTTTTGAGATGATTTTGGTTGAAAAGAATAATTTGGTGTAGATTTAAGGGGCTGAATTTTGGGACTTTACAGGTAAAAACGTGACACTTTTATTGTGTCTCACGGGTGTCAGTACTGTGAAAGTGTATGTATGTCATGTCTTTGGCTGGTGTGGTTGGGTTCTTTGGGAATTTGATCGGATGGTTATTACAATTTTTGTCGAAATGGACGGTGGATGATGCATGTGACAGACTTAATGTTTTAAGTTGATTCTTTTCTTTTGGGTGCATGAACATTTTTTTAGTCACCGTCTGTTCCTAAGGTGAACCCTCTTGAACTGTAAAGGGCTAAATGAATAAGCGAAAGTCATATCTCAGTTTGACATATCCGAAGAAATGCTAGTTAGCTCGACTTGACATATTGGGAGTCATTGTGTTCGGCAAGAGAGAAGTGGTTTTCCTCTCTATTCAATTTTTAAATCCCTTGTTTCATTTCAATTTAAGAGAGATATCGACCGGACGTTATGCATTAGTATATATTTAAGAGAACATCCATTGTTAATAAAGTTTATTTACTGTAAAGATTGAAATACTAACACTAGGTTGGAAGAGGACCAACTAGGGCAAAAACAAATTTAGCAAAACAAAACTAAAAGAAAGAAAGTAATACACATATTTATACAAATTTAGCAACAGATTATTACAAAGTAAAGTAAAAAAGTGAAAATCAAATTCAATCAATAATACTAAAGCTAAATCAACTCCTACTTTGACCTTCTGCTTGACTTACATTCAGATTTTGAGAATTTGGAAGAGTAACAATTTAACACACATATCTCAAGAAAACAATGAGAAAACTAAATACAGTCTTAAGTAAGGAGTTAAAGTTGGAGTTCAGGTAGCAAAGTTGTTAGGTAAATGAAACAAATTATGGTAGTGCTAGGTTCACAAAAACTTTTGGTGAGTTTTACACAAAAATGACGCGATAAGTTTCATCTGAAAGTTTGACTGAATCTCGATAGTTAAAAGATGAACTGCCCATCAGAATATTGGACCAAATACAGTCGAACTTTCAAAAGGTACTTGTCACATTAGTTTGGCATAAAATTCGTCAAATTTATGTGTGAACCTAGCAATTCCGAACAATTTAACTTCCACGTCGAAGAATTAGCTGAAATAAACTGAGCATCTTTTATCTTTCGAAGTAACTAAAATCAAACCATCCTGACCCACCTCAACAAGACAACTCGCATGCATCTGATGGTGCTTACTATCCCACGTGGACACCTTAAATCTAATCGTAGATGTTAGGTCTAATCGGAAACCCGCTTTCCCTCTCGAAAGCTCTTCACTAAACCTCTTCGATTTGTCGCCATCAACGGAGAGATTAGTTCCGCTTAAATCCGCATGAATCCAAGTTGTATTTTTTGAAGGCTGATAAAACGGAAATAGTAATGGTGTGACACCAATAGGTTGTTCCTGATAAAAAACTGTCCCTTTCATTTCATCATAATAAATCCCGATATTTTGGTTAGGATTCCGAGCTGTTACATCAAATGAAATTTTAGCATCCTGTAAACCGTTTTCTTGATTTAAACCCGTTACGGAAAAATTTCTCATATGAAATCTTGGCCTATGAGGACGTAAACTAAGCCAAAGAATAAAACCGATTAGTCCTATGAAGAAAAGTAAACTTAGAAAAATTGCACAGAGGAATTTCGAAATGCGAGTTGTGAGACTTTCTTTCACTCGGTGAGCATAATAACGAGCGGTGTGGTGACGTTTTAACGGGCGATTTTCGGAGTATGGGCGATTTTCTGGGTACGTTTGTATCGGAATTGTATTGTTTGATGACATTTTTACAGGGAAAATGAAAGTAGGTTATGGGCACAGTGGAATTGGAAATAGATTAATGACAGTTGAGAGAAGGAGTTTATGTAGTCCACCAGAAAAGGTTTGTGGAAGGAATATTTTTTATTTTAGGAAGTGAGAAAGAAAAGAATATGCAAAGTGGGGTGTTTGCTCAAGTTACACTCCAGAATACAGAACCTGAGACAGCAGATATTTATTTGTTTTGTGTCTCTTTTTTGTAAAGGCTGAGTTTTGAGGTTAAGGCGGAATAACTTTTTTTTCCAACAAAAATTCAAAATTCTTTAGAAAAAATTATGTGTTGAGCTTTTCTTAATGAAAATAAAAAATAATTGAGATTTTTAAGAGAGATTAGCAATTTGATGTTAGAGCACAGTGTGATAGTCCCACATCGTTCGCGAGATATTGGAATTTAGAACTATAACTGCACATTCAAACTTAGTAAGTGATGAGGCTTTCAGCGTGGAACAAAATCTCACAATGCGGTAGGTGGTGGTTAAGTAAGGAGAAAATCAAAATCGAGCATGTGAGGGGTCCATAGTGTCTATATCCCTACTTTGATGACTGGGTGAATCATTTGTTTTTGCTAATACCGAAACTTTGTGGAAGGCCGTGGCTCGTGGAACCTTAGCCAAGAATAAAATTCCACATATGTGGGCATGGAGTGGCAAAACCGTAGACGATATCCTTAACAGCCAAGGCTTGGGGCGTCATACCCAGAATAATAACTAGTCTCGTCTAAATTGTCAACAACATCAGATACCAACACAACACTAGTAGAAGCTTTGTTCCTTCAGAGATGGTTATAAGATTTCAATAGACCATATGTATATAGCTAAGAGATGAGTGGGTTTAAGATATAAATGAAATGTTCATGATGGGTCTTTATACATTACTAGTTTTTATAGATATAAGAGTTGTTAATTTGGGAAAAGATCAAAAGTGATAAGCAAATGATCATGTAAAGAGTTGATCTAGCTTTCTTCGGAGAAATACAATGATGCCAACCTTTATTACTACAATTGCCTTAATCCTCTCTGCCATTCCCTCACGAAGAAAAATTCATTTTCATGAACGAGTCATTAAATGTATTTCACGCCCCCACCTATACAACATTTTTCGAATAATGATACAACAGTGAATGTGTCAGATTTTCATATACATCATCATACTTCAGAAAGAATAAAGCTATTGGTAGTATAAATCACCGACGATATTCTACGCCTAAGTAGATCGTTTTTGCACATAAAACAAGTATACTTTGACCCAATTTAATAAGTAAGATTTGATTAATTTGAATTGGGATCATATTAGGGCACTGAGAACTCTCTATGCTTAGTAGCACCATTCCCCATAATCTTAATTTCTTTGCACCTTCCCCTAGTTGATTATTTATTCAATAGATACTCGAGGAGTACTAACTTCTAACACATTGACAACGTAGATGGTAGAATATTGTCACAATGCTAGAATCTGGATCACTCGATACATTTGGTTTAGATTTCAAAGTTCTGAAATCTGAATCATATTTGTAAGGCTAATTAATATATTTAAACACTAATATCTCTTGTTTTTTTTTTTTTGTTGAAAGATCTATCATCTTGTTGCCTACATTATTTGTCTATTGGACAATACAGTCAAAGAAAAATTTCACATTTTTTTAGGGTTTTTTGAGACATTGAAGGGAAGGGCCAAGGAGGCAAGTCCTTAGAAAGTGGGGTAATTAATGGCTAAGCTCTTTGACTTTCTCCAAATTCTAGGGACCACCCAGCTGGTGACAACAAACTGGATCTATTGGGGCTCTATGTACTGGTTGACTTCTTTAGTCCACTCTTCATAAGTCAACACAGGAAAATTTAAGGGTCCAAAGGTATATAGACCAAAATAATGTTCAAAAAAGGTATATGATCCAATCTTCTCAAAATATGTATATTTAGTCCTTTTACATTATGGACAGAAATAACACACTTTATGAAATTATACCGTCCATGTCCCTCCCAAAAAAAATCGCGGGATTTTTAATTTTCTGGGTGAATCCGGAAAGTTTCTAATGTGAGCGGCATGATTTGGGGGATTTAAAGCTGGCAACAGTAGCAAGAGCAAAATTGATTTTTCTCTCTCTTCTAAACCGTTTTGGAAATCAAATATTTTCCCAAATCATTATTACTCTCTCCTCTAAACAGATTTGGAAATCAAATTTTCTCTTTCCTATTATCCTTTTCTCTCACTTAACTTTCAGATTTGGAAAGAGTATATTTTCTGGGATCAATTTAGCGTGATTTGGGATTTACTATACAACGTATATATCACTTTCTCTCACTTAACTTTTAGATTTAGAAATAGTATATTTTTCTGGGAACATTACAACAGTATTTATTTCGTTTTTACTCATACATAAATACACATCGAATACAAATAATGAAACAAATACGTAAATTATATGTTATTTATGACGAGGAAACCATCATTTGTCATGTATACAACGTAATTTATCAAATGTATGTGGGTCATGTTCAATAAATTACACATAAATTCTTTTACATTACACATCGTTTACATTCCGTTGCAAAAAAAACGTACAAAATCTTCTCTGATTCAAAAATGGTGCCCATCCATGTACTCTCCATTTGTAGTCTTGAGCAGGACAAACAACGGTTACACTATATTGTCGAAGAGCATATCTAAATGTTTTTGCACCACCAAGAAACAACTGACCAACTTCAGTAAATATTTTGTCCCAGCCATCAGATTTTAGTTTCGTTGACTTACTTTGATTTGATGATTCTGTTTGAAATTCCATCTGTTATATCAAATCTACACACATAAATACACATACATTAAACAAAAAATCATATATTGTATTATAAACTACATTTACAGTCCCGTAAATTATGTATAATGTTTGTCAAATTTTGACAATATTTGAAGGTTTTGCGTAATTTGGTAAGCTTAACAAGGCTACTGTTTTGGGTGAAAAGTACGCGTAATGGTAAATAAATACTACATATTTTATGTGCACTTATACGATGTTTTAGAATTTATTATAAATTATATATAATGTATAACAAATTAAGCGTATTTTAGATTCTCTTATAAAAACATGATACGGAAGATGTTTGCGTAATGTACTAGAAAAGTATGAAAATTTACAGTAAATTACCTATATTGTATATTCTGTTATGATAAACGTACGGAATAACACCTGGTTCATAAAATTGTACGAAACCAAAGATCAGAGGTGAAGAAATATCAGAAAATCAAGAAGCTTATACCTAAATCTAATGAAAAATGATATGATAATCGGATGAAAACAAAACATAATCGATTTGAAGGAATCAGTAAAGAAGGATTAAACATCAAGATCATAAACAGTTATGAATATCTTAGAGAGAGAAAATAAACCTCACAAATACAAAGTTAATGAATTAGTAAACAAACATTTGAAAACAAAATCAAAATCAAAATCTGATATGTTTAATGTTAGAGAGATAGGGAGAATATGATTCTTTAACCTGAGAAGCAATATTGGATATTATCAATGGTTTGAACAAAGAGTTTCACAGTTTTAAACCTGATAAACAATGGAGATTTTTACTGCTGCTGTAATGAAGATGAACAATAGAGGTTTGTACTGCTGCTGGTGAGATTAATGGAGGTTTATTGGAGCTTCCGTTTTTAGAGAGAGAGAATGTTTCCAGATTTCAGTTACTGAAGATATTAAAGATAATGGTAACTTTGAATTTAAACGTAATTGGAGAGAGAATGTGGAGATAAAAATGGAAAAAAGATATTTTAGATTTTAGAATGTAAATCAGATTTTATATATAAAGAAGTTACGGAAGATATTAAAGATAATGGTAACTTTGAATTACGTGATTGGAGAGAAAATGTGGAGATAAAAATGGAAAAAAGATATTTTAGAATCTAAATCAGATTTTAAATATAAAAAAGGTTAGTATAGGTATTATAAATAAATATGTTTTCTAGGGATTTGTGTGTTTCTCTCTAGATGAGACCAAATGGACTAGATATCCATTTATATTATTTTTTTGGTTTTAAAACCTTTTATAGGTTTAGAGAGGACTATATTTGTTATTAAGACCCGTTTTTTGGGCTATAAGCCCAAAAATTTAGCCCAAAAATTCAAAATTTAATGCTTATTTTGTGAACTTTTGGCTTTCATATATACATACATATACATACATATATCTAACGAGGGGTTGGTTATTTTATCATCATGGCATTTTATTGTCTATCACATCCTACATTTGTGCTATGACTTGGAGTACGTGTGACTATAGAGGTCTGTCTGGGGAGACCAATCCAGTTTTGGACTTCCTCGCAACAATCTTATGTGCTTGATGCTTATTAAACATTAATGGAACACTCAGTTTGACTTTCACTAATAACACGGAAAAATCCTGGACGGGTCTAGTGATTATCTATAAAATCATAAATTACTGTAGAAGTGGAAATAATATATTATTCGAAGAAACTTGAGGAACTCCACGTGTTATACATATATCAAACTCTAAGATTATCTGGACGAGGAGAATTGGAAATCCAAATCTATCAAATTATATCAATTCGGGTACAAATAAACAATTGAGCTTTAAAAAGTGGAAGGGGGACATCATTAATATCATCAACATGAAATTATAATTAATTAAGTTAATCCATGCACTCCGGCTTAAATTCATGCATGTGAAAATGTGATGAAAACAATAAAAAAATAGTTGAGAAATGTTAGAAATTCAAGAAACAGCAAATTTCAAACCCTAGTTAGAGCTACTAGATCTACAAGGTAGTGAGTTTCCACAGTTCACACATACATTTCGAAGAATCTCGATCGAAAAATAATGAGAATAAAGAGACTTCACTGACTTAGAACAGAAGATGCTTCAATTTTTTCAGAGATATTTGAGGCTTCTCTAATGGCTTCACTTCTTCGTCTAAAGCTTACATTTTTAACATTCTTTTTACTTTTTACCACAGTTTTTTCGGGTCTTCAACAAGGGTTTTATAAACAAACTTGTCCACAAGCAGAATTTCTTATCAAACAAATCGTTAAGAAGCATTTCAACCTAGATCCGTCAATCCCCGCCGGTTTACTTCGCTTACATTTCCATGATTGTTTCATCAGAGTAAGAAGTTTTTCCATTTTCTGGTTACTCAGTAAAGAGTTATTGGCCACACATTTAAACATAAAATATCAGTAGCAACAGTATTTCCCTTGAAACCGTCGCCAAAACAAATGTATAATGTGAGTTTATATATTTTTATTTCCTTGTTTCACTTAAAAATGGTATTTGTGGTGCTGGTGCAGGGTTGTGATGCTTCTGTTTTAATTGATAGTGATGGAGAAAATATAGCAGAGAAAGAAGCTCCTCCAAATCTAAGTCTAAGAGGATTCGAGATCATTGATGAGATAAAACAAGTATTGGAGAAAAAATGTAAAGGAATTGTTTCTTGTGCAGATATATTAACTTTAGCCACACGAGATGGTGTAGCTTTATCTGGAGGATCGTCATATAAATTACCAACAGGGAGAAGAGATGGAACAATTTCAATCATGTCTTCGGTTCATATTCCTGGTCCTTCTTTCTCAGTCGATGCAGCTTTAGATGCTTTTACCAAAATAGGTCTTGATTTGGATGATCTCACTACATTACTAGGTATTTTCATTTCCTTTCTTTTTCTTTTGTTTCCCTCTAACTATATTTTATTAGTTTTCACAACGTTTGTGAAACCGTTGCTAAAACTTTATACACAATATTTCATGTTTAGGAGCTCATTCTATTGGATTTTGTCACTGTGGGTTCTTTGTGGATCGGTTATACAACTTTAGAGGCATGAACCGACCCGATCCAAATATGGATTCCGATTTAGTAGCCCAACTTCAGAAGAAATGTCCACGGCCCAAAACTCAAATTTTCAACATAAGTCAAGATCCTACGGTTTTCATGAACCCAACGAGTGATACGAATTTTAAGTTAGACAGTTCGTTTTACAATGGAGTACTCAGTGGAGCTTCGCTTCTTCAATTAGATCAAGGTCTAGCTTTTACTGATCTTACTAGATCTTTATCATGGGACTACTTGAATAATCCTAAAAAATTTCGAAAAAAATTCGCCCGTGCCATGGTTAAGTTAGGCAATGTTGGTGTGCTGACAGGAAATCAAGGGCAGGTTCGAAAAAACTGCAGAGTAGTAAATCCATAGATGATTCAGTATTCCATAGAGAAATCTCTTAGGCATTTGAGATATGCATATGGTGGGTTTCGATAGAGGAATCTTGTTGTAAACATATATTTGTTTTGTTCTTGTTAAATTAGTACTAATCTTCACTACTTCATATGATTTCATTTCATTTTTCTTTACAAGCTTTTAGGGAATTAGGGTTATATTATATGTTGCTTATTTTTTTACTAAGCTTTTGAGTTCTTCTTTGAAATAAAAGAAAGTAATAAGCGAGATGATTCTTTACTACTGGTATGAAAGTGTCTTTCTGTGTGAACTTGATAGGAAAATAATAGGAGAAGTTACTTCTTGGAAATACTAGTTTTTATTGAAACTAGGTTAACGTAGTGTTACGTATGACATGTCTAAATTCTGGCTCGAGGTTTGAATTGATTCGAGTCAGATTTCAAAATGTTTATTTTTGTCTAATATGTGATGTCTGACTCGTATGAATGACTAATTTGAATTTATTTTGGGTCCGTCTATAAGTTTTTTTTTTTTGTCGAAAAGTCCACCTATAAGTGAGATGAGTCAATCATGAATTAGAAAAAGCAAACACCATGTAAGATAACCATTCTCAACCCTATTTGCGTCTTAACTCTTACCCTTTACTGTTATTTTCCGTTATATTCACCCTTTATAGATGTAAATCATTTGCTATTACAAATATCGTTATATCCCTAGTGACAGTAGTGGTACAATAGTATAAAATAACAATCCCAAAAGTAGTAAACAAATAAAACTATGTTATATCCTCTTACTAGCTTCATGGCTCAAGAAAGAAACAACAAAATGAAAACAACATAAAGATGGGAGTAGGTAAAAAGAAGAGAAAAAGAATCAAAATCTAGCTATTAACAACTGCACATCGCTTTCGAATCTCACCAGCCGATCCAATTTTAACCTCAATTCGACCCATTTTCTCCATGGATTTACCAAATTCTTCGAAAAAGTTAGATAAATCTCCACTAACAAGTTTTTGAATGAAAGATCTTGAAGCTGAATCAGTGATTAGAGCTGCATCTGATTCGAATAAACCCCGTCTCTTAAGTACTAATTTGTAGTAGCTAAGATCAAAAGTCCTAAAACTTCCAGGATCCATCTCAACTAATGTAGTATTATCAGTCGCTATTTTACACTTTCTTGCCTTCAAATTAGCTGCATATTGACTATCAAGAGAAGGATCTTGATCACCTCTACCCGTAAAATTGTATAAACGATTCGAAAACGAAGGGCAATGAGAGATCCCGATTGTATGAGCACCTGTTCATAATTATGTGAAAAGGTTAGAGCTTATTATGATTTTTTGATAAACCATATGAAGTATCTTGGCGAGTTTCTTACCAGATAACAAAACAAGATCTTTCACATTTAGTCCTCTATTCGCGAAACTTGTTCTTAGGGTAGTGAAATTGTCGAATGGAGCAGGAATATCACGTAAAGCTTCTGCTAGGAGCGAGGTTTTTCCGTCTCTTCGCCCAGTAGGAACACTCCAAGATGGACCTCCCTATTAATATAATGAAACTGATTACCATTTCCAAACTAAGAATAAAATGAGTTGAGTGGTTCTAGTGTTAAGTTTCTTACTGCAACGGAGACGGAGTCTCTTGATACTAAAGCAATAATATCTGCACAAGAAACGATTCCAGGACATTCTGCTTCTACTAAGCTTTTAACTCTGTCGATGAAATCAAAACCTTGGAGTGATAGATTAGGAGCAGCATCTTTTTCTGCATTTCTTGATGTTCCATTCAAAAGAACAGAAGCATCACATCCCTTAATCAAGAAAAAAACAAGAAATATCACCAAAACAAAGCAAAAACAGAGAAAACAGAGGATAATAGGGGAAACTGGAAATCTCCATCAATTGCTATATGGAAGAAAGAAAAATTGTATCTTACCCTCACAAAACAGTCATGAAATTGCATTCTAATAAATGAAGCAGCCAGCGTTGGGGCGTGAGGGACGTGTTCCTTCACATAATCAAGAACGATTTTCTCAGCTTTCGGACAAGTTCGATCATAATAACCCATCTTTAATTGACCAAAAGCAGATCCTAATGACCCAAAAACAAGCAAAATCAAAATACAAGAATAATCCATTTTATGAAAATGAGAAGAAAACTTCAAGATGTAGTTTGAGTACAGTGTGATCTAATGAGTGATATTATTTTTGAATTTATAGTACTTCAATTAGATAGAATTTACACACAAATTTGAAAAAAAAAAAGCCAAGATTTGGTATTATATTATGATAAAGCGAAATTATTAAATTCAAATTAGATATTAAAAAGAAAGGAGTAGCTAGAGAGTAGTTTGGGGTTCGGATAATATATTATTAGAAAGAATTTTAGTTTTAGATTCTTTCTCCTTTGAGTAATGACAGAGTTCAGTAAGTGGCACATACCACTTTAAAAATGAACTATAAGCTCATATGATCCATCGGTTGAACTCCTAAGCAAGTACATATGATCCATCCGAGTTTAAACCACAAAAAAACAACGAAACTATAAGCTCTCGCTTGTTAGGGTTGAGACATTTAATGCTTATGTGGCCTTGTTTAAATCATGTTAATGATGTAAAGTTCGAATTTCAGAATTGTGACACAGACTAGTCAATTGGTTTTGAGTTGGATGACCACAAACTTAACATGGTATCAAAGCTAGAACCACACGTGATAGGATTAAAGCCACACGTGCTCCACGCCACCCAAAGAAATACACGTGTTAGGCTCAAAGAACGTCACCCGTGAAAGGGCGTGTAAGAATACTCCCACATGGGAGAATGGATATCTAGCAACCAAAAATATAAGGTCTACGTCCTCTCTTGCCAAATTAATTTTGAATTGAATGACCACAAACTTAACAGATATATCTTTTCGCTAGATAGGGTTGAGGCTACTTGTCAAGATTAAATGTCCAAAGACACATAACTTTTTTTTAGTACTTTAACTGTTTCTATAGTAATTATTGCCGGATGCTCACGCTGCTTCAAACATTATTTTTCACTTTTCTTTCCCATCATTATTTTCATAGAGCTCAAAAACCGAAAACTAATTTTCAAATTAAAGTATATTCTAGTGAAATGTTTTGTGCAACTCAAAATAGACTAATAAAATAAGAAATTTTATGGGTTCAACGTTATATTACGTTGTCAAAGTATATACTTCAACCAATTATTTAACTAAAAAGATCAATTAGGTTTAGGAATATCTAAGTAAGCATAGGATGATAATATCCTCACTATTCCTTTAAATAAAACTTTAACTGACAGTAGGCGTTGGATTCTTACTAAGTCAGAGGACTATTCCGTTTCCTCTGATCCTCTCTCTATAAAAAGTTTAATGCTAGTCCTAATGTATCTCAAGATGAGGTTTCTTTCTAGAAGCACCTTTGACATTTACACACTTTGCCGCGTATTCAGATTTTTCTTTGAAAATGTTGTGTTAATGTTTTACCTCTTAGTACCAAGCTTTGTTATATTATTAAATGTAGTGATATCTGCCCTGTCTGCCATATATCTACTGAAACTGACGCGCACTTATTTTTACATTGTTCATTGGCTCGTTGCGTATGGTTTCACTTCGGCATTAGAACTGAATTAATCACTTACATCATACCAAATAGACACCACCATGTACTCTTTTATCTTATGGCACATATGGAAACATCGATGCACAATCCTCTTTGACACCAAACAACAAACTCCAGATCAACTCATCCGTGAAATTACTTACTCCTATAATCATTTTAGGTCTAATGTTACTCAGCAAGTTACTACTTTTAATGGTCACTCAATTCCTTCTCACGATATATGTTGGAAGCCTCCTGTTTTTAGTATGATCAAGATAAATGTTGATGCTTCTTTTATATCGGCGGATAAGCCGGCATCTATTTGTTGCATTGCTCATGATTATAAAGCTACTTTTCTTCTAGCCAAAGCAGATATTATTAGATGCCGAAACAGCGAAGAAGGAGAGTGCCGAGCACTCTTGCTAGCCCTCGAATGGGCGTTGCAGCTCCGTTTTTTGAAGGTCATTATCGAATCAGACTCTTCCAATGTCATTGATGCAGTTTCATTTGGCAAGAGCACGTGTAGTTGGATCTCCAGAGCTACTATTGAAGAAATCAAGGAGCTGAAAAGTAAGTTTCAGGAAGTTACTTTTGTTAAGGTTGCTAGAAAGGTTAATATTTTGTCTGATATTATAGCTCGAACAGCCCGAGTCTCTTCATTGTCTTGTGTGTGGGACACTGTTACATCTTTTTTGTTTAAATACTACAAGAACAATATCTATGTTAATACTAATTGATATATATGATATTCCAGCAACTTTATCAAAAAAAAAAAAAAAGGGATGATAAGTCCAAATTGGTGGAGCCATAGATGTGTGGCCTTAGGAAGGCATCCCCCCATGTTATTTATTCACTTTATCTAATAATATGTTGCTCTCTCTAAAGAAAAAATAATATGTTGCTCATTGGTTCAACTTTTCTTTTATACATTATTGTTTCAAAAAGAAAAAGATTTAGGCCCAGCCAGCTATAAATTAACTTTTTTCAACAAAAAAAAAAAAAAAAAAGCTATAAACTAACTTCGAGTGGCGACAATAGCTTCTGGTACCCACAAGATTTATTTTTATTGGAAAAAAGCTAAAGTTCTATACATGTCATTTGCTTCTTAACCTGTGTAAATCATTTGTTATTACAAATACCATTATATCGCCAGGGACAGTCATGGTACAAAATATAAAATAACAATCTGAAAGTAGTAGTAAAATCGAACTATTTTTTTTTTTTTTTTTTTTTGTTAAGAGGAGTAAAATCGAACTATGTTATATACTCTTACTCGCTTCATGGCTCAAGAAAGCAAAAACAAAATAAAAACAACAAAAAGATGGGAGTGGGTAAAAAGAACAGGAAATTAGGCCAAAGGCCCAATTTTCAGGTTTTTTTTATTAAAAAGACATCATAAGTTTTTATAAAGTTAGGGCCCAAATAACTTTCTAAAATGTTCCTCAAGGACAATTTTGAAGACACCCACATTTTCAAGGTCAAACTTGCCCTTTGTCTAATAAACAATACCCAAACAACCAATTTGAAATCAAAACCGCATTCCCCGAGCTCATAGCTTGGCTCAATTTATAAGTTAAAAGTTGAGTTCATAGCTTCTAGCTGAGTTTTTGCACACTTCGAGTACTATCGAATATTGCGTTTACCGCATTCCCCGAGCTCTGGTTCTTTTGCTTTCTTCTTCGAATTGATATAATTTTTGAGGGGCCTCTTTAGCTATATGCATGTCACGTCTTCGCGTTATGTTTTACAAACTCCCCATGTTACACTTTGTTATTTTTTTTAGCCTAGTCTCTCGACTTCTGTAAGTGTAGCGTAATTTACTTTTTGTTATTGCTTTATATCCTCAATAAAAATGGCGCTTTCTTTCTTCCGCACCAGCGTATAATATCCTGCATTTTCCACTTGATCCTCTTTTGATTCAGTTTTCAAAACATTGGAGTACCGGATCATCCAATTCTTTGATACTAGTGATGTTTCCTTGTCCCTTTCCATTGTGTTTGCTTAAAACGTTTATGCTGCAGGCGCAGTAACAAATTGAATTGTGTTTCTTTTCCTGCTGGTGTATGTGAACAGGATTCTTTTACTCGTTGTTTCAAATCGTTTCCACCTGAACCTTGGAACTGGAATATATACTTATTTCCACTTTGGTGTTGCGGTGTGGTAGTTAGATATGGATTACATTTCCCAATCAGGTCATACAATTGTAGGGGACGATATTTGAGAGAAAATATCTAGATAAGATTTATAATAAATTTAGACATATAATATTATATTTAACTATATTAAAATTTGGAGATGAACGGGCTAGAAGCCCGTACAGAGCTCCTTCAACTCTTACAACTTACTTTATAAGTTCTTCAATTCAATCTCTAATTTGCTTCTCTTGTGCTTCTTATGCTTCATGTCCTTCATACCCACATCTTACATCTATCTATATAACAAAACAGGGAAGGTTTTTGATGACTAGGACAAAATAAATGCTCCTAGGTGTTGAGTTGGACGCTGACTTGGATGTTGACTTGGACAACCACGTATATCTTTTTCCTTTAATCTAGGCCCTTCAAATCAATCTCACTTATAAGGGACTTCAGACCTCACCCTCGATCCTATTTCACTTGGTCACGGGAATGGCTACATAGAAACGTTCAAATCTCTTCATCTTCTGTCCCTTCCTTACCTTAACTCCTGTCTCTATACAATCTCATGTGAAATCAAACAGTATCTGTACCATCTCTCCAAGCGTTTCATTTACCTCTCATATTTCCGTAAGTCTCTCTCTCTCCCCATTCTCTCTCTCTCTCTCTCTCTCTCTCTCTCTCTCTCTCTCTCTCTTGTTTTCTTTCGTGCACTCAAAGGATTCATTCTTCCACCAGTTCCAAATCCAGTTCCCCCATCTTCATCTTATATGTGTTTGATTTTGTGTATTAACAAAAGACAAACCCAATCGAAGTACTTGAGTTCAACAAAATAAGTTTTTGTGGTTTTTTTTTTTGTTTCTTTTCTAATCTAAATAGTGAGCAGATTTATTAATTTTGTTATCTGACATTGGATCTTATGTTTTGTAATCTTGGATGAGGTTGTTTTCATGATTCTACCCAAGATCAGAGTGATATTTTGATGGATTAAATGAGTCTAAGTTTCAGTTTTTCTATCTGATTCATTTGTTTCTTTTACTTTGTTTTTGTGATTCAGTTATTTCAACTACTCAGACAGTTACTGCACTAAAGATGCTGAGAGAAAAAAGAACAACTGTGATCTCGGTAACGACGTTCATATGCCACACATGGATGAATTCAAACTTCTTAACCTTTTTAGGTGTTGAAATGGACCTTCATGTAAGTAAGACAAACAATACTCTTCATTTGGTATCCAATATAACTATCTTTTTCCCATGATTGACCATGTAATCATCAAACTCCTATCAAAGGTTAATTTCGGTAGTATTTAATCTTGATTAGCTTCTTTGTTTGACATAGATTCGGGTTGTTTTGTCGTTTCAGTGATTCCAATTGTTTTGGTTGGATAGCTAGGTACATCCTGTTAAGTGATAGTGTTTAGTATAGTGTGGGAGTGTACACTTATGTAGTTTATCTTTTGTGTGAGGTTATTCATGTAATTCTTCATAAGTACATTTCTCCTATAAATACAAATGGCTACCCTACTGTTGAGGGGGTCTTGACTCAAACTTCTACATGGTATCAAGAGCCTCTAAACCTTAGTTTTTTTTAGTGCCATTCTTCTTCTTCTTCTTCTTCTTCACCTTGCTTTCAGTGCTTTCTTTCTTCTCGAAATGGATACTCCAACAGCTCAACAACCAATGGAACCCACTCTTATCTCCTCTCCTTCTTCTTCTACCATCACTACCCTCCCCACTCTCACAAACATAGCTAATCTCATCTCAATCCGTCTGGATAACACTAACTATCTACTCTGGAAAAGCCAACTACTCCCCATTCTTCACTCACAAGACCTTTACAAATTTGTTGATGGCTCTCTTCCTCCTCCTCCTCCAACTATTTCTACCTCCTCCTCTGATTCTTCTTCTTCTTCCATACCAAACCCTGAATATGTCTATTGGTATAGAGTAGATCAAATGCTACTCTCATGGCTAAATGCAACTTTAACAGAGCCTATTTTAACTCAAGTTCTTGGTCTCACATCATCAAGAGCAGTATGGGAATCTCTTGAAAGAACCTTCTCCTCTCTCAACTCAGCTAGGCTAATGAACTTAAAGCTTCAGCTTCAAACATCAAAGAAAGGCTCTCTCTCTATCTCTGAATACTTTCTAAAACTCAAAACCTTGTCTGACTCCCTAGCTGCCATTGGACATCCAGTTGCAGATGATGAACTGGTCCTTATTGTGCTTGCTGGTCTTGGTAATGAATATGAAGGATTTGTCACCTCCATTACTACTCGAACCTTACCTCCCACCTCATCTGAACTTCATTCTCTCTTGTTAACTCATGAATTCAGACTTCAGTTTGTAGCAAGCTCTGTTCCCACTCCCTCTGCTCTTATCACTCAATCACCTTCACCCCCTGTCTCTCGATCTTACAATCCAAATCAAAACTTCAATAGAGGCACAAGGGGAAGATCCTACAATAGAGGTGGTGGTCGAGGTCGAAATTTCAGTAGAGGTGGCTACCAAAGACAATCAGTTCTTGGGCCACCACCATCTCGACCACCACTCATATGTCAATACTGTGGGAAATATGGACACACTGCTCGTCAATGCTATTATCTCAATCGAACCACTGATCTTAATCAGTCCTTTGCTGCTCTTGGTATTGATTCAATAGCCTCTGATCCAAATTGGTATATGGACTCAGGTGCGACATCACACATAGCTTCAGATGCTTCTTCTATCATATCTCGAGCAGATACTTCTGTACCTGAAAGTGTCATGGTTGGAAATGGAAATGTTGCATCTGTGTCTGGAGCTGGTAATCTTCTTCTACCCTTCTCAAATATCATTCTTAAACATACATTAGTAGTTCCTTCTTTTAAGAAAAACCTCATCTCTCTATCTCGACTTCTTCATGATCTAAATTGTATTGCTATATTTCATCGAAATGGTTTTATGGTTAGGATCTTCCCACAGGGAAGACACTACTCGTAGGAACGATGTCTGATGGTTTGTTTCGTCTATCATCTTCTCCAATCTGCCACAAAGCTCAGCCTCTCACCTTGTTTGCTCAATCTCTGCCTCCTGGTTCTCGAACCTCTTCAGAAGTCTGGCATCGCCGTCTTGCTCATGTTAATCTTTCTAATTTCAAGTTATTAGTTAATCAAAAGTTGTTACTATTGTCCAATGCTGTAATGACAAAACTTAAATGTGATAGTTGTGTTTTGGGTAAACATCATCAATTTCCATTTCATTCTGTTAATCATCAAACAAAATTTCCAAATGAGCTCATTCATTCTGACTTATGGGGTCCTTCCCCTGAGTTATCTAACTTAGGCTTTCGATTTGTGCTTTTATTTGTTGATGATTATAGCCGATTTACCTGGCTTTACTTTTTAAAACACAAATCAGAAGTCTTTCATCATTTCAAACTGTTCAAAACCATGGTTGAAAACCAATTTTCAAAACCCATTAAAACTCTGCAAACAGATGGGGGTGGAGAGTACATCAGCAATGAATTCTCTACTTTTCTTACTCAAAATGGCATTCTCCATCGCAGAACCTGTCCCCACACGCCACAGCAAAACGGCGTGGCCGAGCGTAAAATACGCCATTTAGTTGAGTCTGCACTTTGTCTTCTTCATCAATCTTCTGCACCAATGAAATATTGGCCAGATGCTTTTCAGACAGCTATCTTTACCATTAATCAACTTCCATCGTCTGTTCATAAAGGAATCTCTCCCTTTGAAAAATTGTTTCACAAGAAACCAGATTACAATCTTCTTCGTACCTTCGGTTGCCTCTGTTTTCCATTACTAACACCATATAGATCTTCTAAGCTCGATTTCAAATCGAAACCATGTATCTTCATTGGTTATAGTAACAATCACAAGGGTTATAGATGTCTGGATATAAATTCATCTCGAATTTACATTTCCAGAAGCGTAATTTTTGATGAAGATAAATTCCCTTTCTCATCTTCTTCTTCAACGCCATCTTTGAAAAATCCCCAAATTAAAAACCCTAATTTCCCACCTCTCTCGCTGACATGGACAGTACCACAACAAGCTGCTCCACCTGTCCCTATCCACGCCGGTCGTTGTCCAGCTATACAAAATCCTTCTTCTAATCTCAATAGCTCGCCTAACAATCCAACGGCTCAAAACCATGGTCAGCGTCACTCACCATTTCGCACGTCACCTTCACATGATTTGTCTCCACCCGACCAATCTGCTCCACTTCAACAGACTGATGTCCATTTGGACACTCCACCTCTTGTGGTCCCACCTTCACAAACTACCAATAACGACCGTCTTCTTCCTTCTTCACCTGCACTACATTTTCAGACTGCAACTCAACCAACAATTTCAGAACAGAGCATCATACCTGCTGCCCCCTCCATTCTTCCCCCTTCTTCTTCCAACACCTCCACTCATCCTATGATAACGAGAAGTAAAGTTGGCACTAGGAAACCTAAAATATTTCTCACCTCTGTTTCCCCCAAATCACCTACACCTGCCACTGATTTTGAGCTTGAAGAACCATCATCATTTCTTCAAGCTTCAAAACACAAACAGTGGTTACAAGCAATGGATGCAGAAATGAATGCTATCCACAAAAACAAAACTTGGTCTCTTGTTCCAAGAGATTCAACAATGAATGTGGTGGACTGTAAGTGGATTTTTCGAATTAAAAAGCATGCTGATGGTTCGATTGCAAGATACAAAGCTAGATTAGTTGCAAGAGGCTACTCCCAACAACAAGGCATTGACTATGAGGAAACATTTAGTCCTGTGGTAAGACCTGCTACCATTAGAACTGTTTTATCATTAGCTATGGCTGGAAATTGGAATGTTAGACAATTAGATGTTAAGAATGCATTTTTAAATGGGGATTTATCTGAGTGTGTATTCATGAATCAGCCCAAAGGTTTCATTGATCCCAAGTTTCCTAATCATGTTTGCAAGTTACATAAAGCTCTATATGGCCTCAAACAGGCTCCTAGAGCATGGTATTCAAAGTTCACCTCTTTCCTAACCACCATGGGATTCAAACAATCAATATCTGATCCTTCTATGTTTTATCACAATTCTCATTTGGGCTCCATCATTCTTCTCCTATATGTTGATGACATTATAGTCACTGGTGCTTCTTCCTCTGGGTTACAAAAGTTAATTTATAACTTAAAAGTCAAATTTGATATGTCTGATTTGGGGGATCTCAAATATTTCCTAGGAATGGAAGCCTTTCGTGATACCACATCAATTCTCTTAACTCAACAGAAATACATCAAGGACCTATTAAACAAATTTGGTATGACACACTCAAAACCAGTTACAACACCTGTTTTATCAGGAAAGAAGTTATCAAAACATGATGGAATCCCACTATCTGATCCACATATTTTCAGGAGTCTTGTTGGTGCACTTCAATACTTAACCATGACAAGACCTGATATCTGTTATGCTGTCAACCAAGTTTCCAAATTCATGAACTCTCCGACTTCGATTCATCTTATAGCTGCAAAGAGAATCTTGAGATACTTAAAAGGATCACTCACTGAAGGAATTTGCATCAGAAAGTCTCTATCACTTCCCATCTTAGGCTTCTCTGATGCAGATTGGGCAGGATCTCCTGATGACAGAAGATCAACATCAGGCTCCTGTGTTTTTCTTGGTCCAAATCTGATCTTATGGTCTTCAAAGACTCAACAAACTGTGGCAAGATCATCAGCTGAAGCAGAATACAGAGCAGTTTCCCATACAAGTGCAGATGTCATTTGGTTAAAGAATCTACTTCAAGAATTAGGAATTCCAATCCCATCAACTCCAATTGTGCACTGTGACAACATTAGTGCCACATACCTTGCTGTCAATCCAATTCTACACTCAAAGACAAGACATGCTTCCATTGATTTTCATTTTGTAAGGGAACAAGTAGCTACAAGGAAGTTGGTGGTCAAATATCTACCTGGAAGTGAACAAGTTGCTGACATTTTAACAAAGGGACTCTCGACCTCAAGGTTCAATGAACTAAAATTCAAGCTCTCACTTCTAAAGAGATGCTCGGCTTGAGGGGGGATGTTAAGTGATAGTGTTTAGTATAGTGTGGGAGTGTACACTTATGTAGTTTATCTTTTGTGTGAGGTTATTCATGTAATTCTTCATAAGTACATTTCTCCTATAAATACAAATGGCTACCCTACTGTTGAGGGGGTCTTGACTCAAACTTCTACACATCCGACCAATGAAGAACAAAGGTATGTTACTTACACTCCTTTGAGACCTCGAAAAATGGACAAATTTACTTACTTAGGAACACATACAAAATTGGTCACTACAAAAAAAGAATTAACTTCATAATAATGGGAATTTCCAAAAGAAAAGAAGAAGATGAGATGAATATAGTTTGTCCGAGATTTTGGTTTTGTTATTTGAATGATGGTAGTGTTGTCGAAAAATGGCGACTAGAGACTTGTGAAGAAATGGGATTTCTCATGGTGCTTGGAACTACTTGTTGAACCTCTTCAAATCGTTGAGAACATATTGCATCACTTAATTTGGAAAAAGGAGGTAGAGTTGAAGGGCCAAAATAGTTATGAGAATTCTTTAACTCAAGGAATGGGAGAAAGTGGGAAAGGGCTTGTACTAAGTGGAAAACTTAACAGAAAAATGAAGGAGCAAAAATGAAGAAGATAATGATGATTGTGGTGAGAATGAGAATGACGATCCATCAGCCGAAAAGATGCCTCAGAGTGTTTGGTTTGTGGAACTTCACTAAAAATTTGTGACAGCTTAGAATTGACAATATGTCTCTCTTCCTTTATAAGTAAGAGTGTAAGACTTCAAAATTTTCTTTATGTAGCTTTTCATGTGTTATTTCTAATTTATTTTGCTTGTGTTGTTTTTGTTACAGAGGTCGTACTTATATATACTAGAATGAAGGCCGACATGCTTCCAAGAGAAAATGTTGCTAGCCATCTTTAGGCATGAATACTTCCCTTTTCTTTCTTGCTTTCATAGTTTCGTTAGTGGCATTTGGTTTCTGAAAAAGAATTCAACATATCCATAATAAATGTCAATTGATGATTCGTTGATATTTTCACGAACACCAAGATTCGTTTATATTTAGTTATAGTTTTTAGGGATTTGATAAAAACTTTATTTTGCAGAGTTGACTTGTCCGACAAGGGTCAATTCGACGATTAGCAGGGTCGACCCAACTAAAATTATTATGTTATAGTGGCGTAAGACAAGGATCGACAAAATGATTCTTCCGCTGACAATTTCAAGCACGAAAAGAAGTAAGGTGCTTTATTCTTTGACATATCGGTTATCTTAATAATATTGGGCCACAACTATTGATGTAACAAATCATTTGCATAAGTTAAATGTTTGATTACAACTACTAAATCAGGGATAAAGGGTAAAAATTTAAAGCTCGGTCACAGTTAATTGTGTTTTATGTTTCCATTAAATGCACCTTATTCTTCAATTGACACAGACAACAACTCCTACTATGTAGCCAGATTTATCTTTATGAGGCACTTTTCTCATATCAATGCACTAGGAGTACTTCGTGATACTTTTCAAAGTCGAACTCTTTCAGTTTTACTACACGACTATTCTCTTATGCATTTTCACTACCACTTTTCTCATATCAATGCTCTAGGTCTTGTAATTTGTGGTAATTACTTTGACTCTTTAGTCTTTTTTTAATCTATGCATTTACCGAGTTCTTATTCTCTTTTACAATTGTGTCTTATCTGCAGATCTTCTGTGTGGTTACATATAGTTAAAGAGTGAAAAATAAATTAGTCGATGGACCTAGAATTTTGGTATACAATGCTTAAAACCCCGAGCGCCTTTTGTTCTTCTGCATGCAGCTCATCTAACAGGTTGATTATCAGAGGTTGAAATTTGTAAGGTACCTAATTACCATTCTTGATGTGAAGACCATATTTTCTTCAAAACGTATAGGAAAAAATATTTACAAATAGACTTAACACCAACGTTTTGAAGCTGTCCAATTTTCCGTGGTAATATATTGATGTTAAAAGTAGGAGTATCAAGTATTTATATCATGTTACAACATTCAATAATTAATTCATACTTTTGATGTAAAGAAATTACCCGCAATGTTTATTGTTGTAACTTATGATGCAAAAGTATGTGAAACTGGGTGCTTCGGAACGCAACCCATAAAATTCTTGGAGCATAGGATCATAAACTGCTTTAGCATGAAGATGACTTTCACAATTGTTTCTCTATCGGTCAAAGCAAGTCCATACAAATTTCTACATAGTTCTCTTCGGATGTTTAAGTACATTTGTTAAACTCTTCACTAATGCATCGGATCACTCTAATGATGAATGCAAAGAACCAATCAATCATATGAGGGCACTATGGCAGATCATCTTATAAACTTAAATTCTTTAATCATTTATTATGTACTGGCTAAATGGTGACTTAAAAGGCCGATGAATGCATATTGTTCGATTTATTTTGTGAAGATGGTTAGGTTTAGCTGATATAGTGATATGTTTTTGTTTTTTGAAAACTTTGGCCCTTGGCTTATTACTTAATCACATTCACACAGTTTGAGTTTCAGGGTTCCTCGAGGAATGTCATTCTCGAAGTAGAACCATACTATCCACTTAAGTCTGATTATTTCATATAATATCTATTGGGCGGGCAAGCCATTAGTTACCACTATTTATCTTGTGACCTGGTTTTTTATTGATTTATTACCGTTTGTCTATAATAGGTTGAATGAGACTTTCAGGATTGATGAGACCAGGATCTTTTGATCAATTGTAATCTACAATAGGACATTTTTCGGTTCTTTTCTTATGTTATTTCTCATGCCCTTGTTGTGATTCCTCAGCTTTATGATCTATCAATACTTATGTGTGTTTATAATTTCCAATGAATTATTGTTGATTGATAAAGACAGACATAATAGACACAAAACAAAAATTGTAAAAAATAATTTCGAATTTAGAACTTGAAAGTAGTATACAGACTTCAAATCATATTAAAAGGTATGCTATACCCTCATACTTGTTAAATACAAAATATATCAAATAAGTTTTTCCGTGCCGGAGGCACGGGCAATACCTAGTTTATACTAAAGATAGAGCATACTAGTAAAGACTAGAGAATTCCACGTTGGAACTTACAAAGAGTAAATATAGTTTCTAGACTAATCTTTTAGTCAAACTTCAACACTCCGTATACCCTTCACACTTTTCCTTCTCCTCTGTTGCCTCTTTTTCTTCGGAGGTTATTTGGTGGAGTTAATTTGCAGTTTTTTCTTCGCATCATGGACTGGAGTTGTCAAGTATCATGGACCAAGACCTAGTGTGCGGCCACGGAAGGTACCGTCCGTTCTCATGAACCGGCAATCTAATATAGGTCAATATGTTTTTTCGCCGCATATTGGGTGCCACTGCCTAATTTGTTTTGATGGTTTGAGCAGGTGTTTGTGGCTAATCATACATCCATGATCGATTTCATAGTTTTGGAACAGATGACTGCATTTGCTGTTATTATGCAGAAGCATCCAGGGTGGGTTGGTAAGTGCTTAAAGTCAATATGTATATTATGAGTCATGAAGTGAAGCCACAGATAGTCAAATGGATCAAAATATAAGTTCGTTTCTTTAAGATGTTGGCGTAATGGTTCGTATTCGTTAAATTCTCTCTCTTTTGTGAAAAGGTTAAACCTTTGAACGATAAACACACTCGAATATAACCGAGTGGAGGTGAAGAAGATGATCGTCTCGTTGATAACCGAGAGAGATGGAGAAGGGATGATGGTCTCGGGTATAACCGAGATGATATGTGACGACTCTCGGGTGAAGCCGAGTGTGATAGTATGAATACCCGGGTATAACCGAGAGAGAGAAGAATGGAGCTCTCGGTTGTAACCGAGGATGATTGATGATGATTAGTGAACAGTTGATCGTGAGAGAGGGAGAGGTAAAAACCTTGTTTATTAACACTTACAACTTGATTGATTACATTGTCTATGGAGATACATATTTATAGGTTTATAACTTAGGAGTCTTATAAAAACTAAAAACTAAAACTCTATCTTTATCTAATGTAATCCTAATAGAATTAGGATTATCTAATGTAATCCTAATAGAATTAGGATTAATGAAGACCAACCCACTCGGTTGTGACCAAGTGGAATTGACTCTCTAACATCTTTATGTGTTTTTGTTTTTATAGGACTATTACAAAGCACGATCTTAGAGAGTGTGGGATGTATCTGGTTCAACCGTTCAGAAGCAAAATATCGTGAAATGCTAGCAAGAAAGTAATCATCTTATACTTGCATCATAGAGTAGTTCTACATGACAAGGACTATATTTTATAGTTTAACACTAAGTTTGCAGAAAGGTGCGATATCTCCCCATTATAACTTTGATAAAAACATTTGTGATGGCATCAAATGAACTCTTATGTACAATATACATTCATGGTTTATCTTGGGCGGCTCAAATTTTTCGCCTTTCTAACTGTTCTTCATTTGCAAATGTACTCATGTTTACTTAAATAGGTTCCTACCATGAAAGAAATGTTTGATTTGTGGAAGAAAAAGAAAAACAACACTTTCGGAATAATTTACAGCTGGTTTCTTGCCAAGGTATGTTGTTTAGTCCCTAATAAATAATAATCTACCATCACCTTCAAAATAATATGCTTCTGTTACGTCACATGCATCCTGTAGGTTGCTAGTAAGCCTGAAGTTTTTCCTGGTTCTGAGTTTCGTGTCGCATTTGAGGAAGCAAGGAAATATGGTGGGGAAGTGATATTGGGTGATCGCCGGTTCAGGTAAGTAACTATCCAGATAGACTATTAAAAGAACAAGAAGATCACTTGAGCAAGCCTTTGGTCGTTGTTTTTTCCCCTAGTCAGATATGAAATCTGACTCGATATCTAAATGGACTTCGAGTCAAGTTTCAGAATGTTTGTTTATGGCTGATTCATAATATCTGACTCGTTGGAATGACTGATTTTGGGTCCGTTTGAGTAAGACAAGTTAGTTCATACAATGAGATCTAACAAACGCGACCAAAGTTGCATGTTTCAATGCTCCTTCCACTGTCAACCTTCTCAAGAAATGCTGTTTCAAGTTCTGAGTATTTAACTGGCAGAAGTTATAGTTTGGATTCACAAACTTTTGGCTATCCATAGTCCCACAATAGACGCTTTAGTGATGTTTTCATTTTTTTGGGGGTAAAAAAGCAGAGAAGAGGTATATATGTATCTCTGTGTGGTTATTATCGCAATCGGGTCCTACCTTTTGTTTCCCTTAATTAACAATTGTTCTGTAACTCTGTTTCTTATCGCAACCTATCTGTCGTATATTTCCCCAAGCTGGTTCCAGTCTTATAAGTACAGTGGCACCTTAATGTCGTAATTTTGTACTCCAAAATGAGGTGCCTGTGATTAGTTACTTGTTCATGGTTATTCTGTTAATTGGAATAGGTTACGCTACGGAGGACATGGGCAAAAATGTCGATGTGGCACAAGGTGAAATTTATCTTCGGCATGGTTTTTCAATCGATCTTTTTGCCAAGCCCAAAGGCTTTGACTAAAATGGTAATGTTACGATCATAAAGTATTCCTCTCTCTCTCTATTAGTATATATATATTTATCAAGAAGTTCCCTACTGTGATGGAGACCCTTGCTCATGATCAAGAATTGATCGTACTTCATCTTGTTTTGCCATAATACAAGCTTTATATAAGCTCTTTTATGACTTTTCAACGTTCAGGTACATGACATCATCTTTACTGAGAGTTGCTAGTAAACATACTTCAGCAGTTGCAGTTGTTGGAAGGGGGCACCTTCCGGGGATTACGAAGCACTGCAAAGAACCAATCGAGGTATTTGCCTTTTAATTCTTAGGGTTTTAAAGAACCTACTTGGTTAACCCTAAAAGACAAACTTCTCATTGGACTTGATTTTTTGTTCAAATTAATTCATACCTATCTAATTACAACTCTTGCAGACAAAACATCTTCTAGAAATTCCAACAAAAACGCCGAAGTTCTCCGTTAAGAGGATCGTTAAGTTTGGTGTCGTAACCGTTGTTTCTAGCATTTACCTTGGTAGGAAGATATAGTAATCCCTTCAAGTTGATATATACTTCGATAGAGAAAGCTACTGAACCACAGATTTTAGCTCTTTAATGAAGTTTTGTACTGTTTACCCTAATACTACTTCACAAAATGATAGTGCTAAACAATAAAAAACAGTATTTCACTCTATCTTTCTTAAGCTGTCTGATTGGTTACATGTGGTGCAGGCCGATTTTTTTCCTTTTCTACTTTCAGCTGACGCTTTTGTAGCACCTTTGCCAACGCTTACACTTTTAGTTGCGCTTTTAGCACGTTGAGCAATTCTAACCACTGAGCAAGATACCCACGGGCCAACAGAAAAACCCAAAGAAGTGTTGACGAAGGTGGCTACTCAAAAGATTGTCGGAGAAAGAGCCACAAAAATGTCACTGGATAAGGCTAGCAAGCAATATCGACAGACAGAAAAGTACTACACTAGGACCATTAGACAAAAAGTAGTAGATTTAGCATTTCCTATAGCCTTCCGTGGCAGTCCCATGTATCTTCTCGGTCCGAAAGAACCAAAGAACTGAACCCATCTGAAGTACCCTGCGGAATCTTATTAGTCAAAATGATGGAGATGATGATTATGATAGGTATTAGACAAAAAAGAACCATTTGAAATCTGACTTGAGTCTAGTTAGCCCCAAGTAAGATTTCAGTTCTGACTTAAAAAAATCTGTGTAAATCATCCCAATGAAAGATCATACAACTTCGATCCACAACTGAACCAAAATTACAACAAAACACAACATCACATCTTATGTTCAGACATCAGAAGACAAGACTAGACCATCTCCACCATGAAAGAATCAGAAGCTAACCTCTTACCTACTTTTTCATCCTTATTCTTAATTACCACACCTTTAGCATCGTCAAGAGCGATGCTAGCTAGTTCATCAGGCAGGTCCGAAACATCTAATTCTTGTACCCCACCGTCAGGTTTGACCCTCGAGAGATAATCGACTGCTTTGTTGAGCTCTCTGAATACGTGTTTAAATTGATATTCTTCAAACTTCTTCAATTGGCTTTTGATTGCATTGTAGATCGGCTGTATGGTAGAGTCGAAGAGAGAACACACTGTGGTGGAGTCAGTGCCCACAATGACTTTGACTCCACCCGCTTTTAAAGCCAATCTCAACCCTAGTTCAACCCCTCGAGCTCGTGTAGAAGGACAGAACGTGGTGGAGATGATCCGGCAGCGGCGGCACGGATGGTGCCGTCACTCGACCGGACCAATGCCTCGTAGCCGGCGGAAACATTGGACATGGAACCGTCGGAGCTAACCAACAAAAAACCCTTGTCAGGTGGACGCCACGTTAGTTCACGTTTCTTCTCAATCTGCATAGAATACCTCAGAAATGATAAAAAAAAAATTAACACAGAGTAGTGAAAGAAAAAAAAAAGAAAAAACTACAAAAGTGAGACATCTAATTTCGAACTTAGGTTTAGTGGGTGGGAGGTTGAATCTAATACCAATAAAGCTACATTAGTAGTTTGATAAATATATCAAAGTAGCTAGTCATGAATTACTTGGAAACTAAAACAAAATTAAATTGAAAGAAAACTAATAAATTCCACAAGAACCAAGTAGGACGTCATTTTGAGAATCCAGTCTTTTAACATTGTTGTGATTTTGGCATGAAGGGCATATCAACGTGATTGATTGCAAACCTTCATGTGCCTTTATGCTTACAAGTTTAGTAGATGAAATAGTGGTATTTGGAATGGGTTGATTATGATGAATAGTGGTGGTGGGTGGGGGGTGGTGGAGGAGGAGGCCAGAGATGAAATAGGGTTAATAACATTTCTGTTTTGATTTAATAGCTTCTCTTTTCCCTTTAAACTAGTGGGGGTGGCTGAAATAGTATTAGGGTCTGTTAATTTTGGACGGTACATTAATTTGGAGCTCTTTTGATGATCTGTTGATCTGTCACGGCCTTTTTGTCCCGTTAGGTCGACCCGACATATTATGCTCAAAACACACGGGCCGATAGTGCGGCATAGTATGCTTCCAAACATACCACATGTTCTTATGCATATCTTCTTGCTTATCCCCTCAAGCTCCCAAAACACATTCATTTGCCACTAGCACTAGGCTCTTGGAACATATCTCGTAAGCTATCAATCTCTAAATCCATCCATCACTAGGATCAGAGCAACATACACATTAGCCTTGATATCAATTGTTAAATGGGATCAAAGCGTAATACTCTTCTTGCCTATCACATAGGCTCTGATACCAATTTGTCAAATTGGTATCAGAGTATACCAATTGTTAAATGGTTATCAGGATGTAATACGTTTTCGTCTTGTAGCTCAGGCTCTGATATCCATTTCTCATATGGGATCAGAGCACCATAGTCTATAGCCTGATATCCAGGCTTTGATACCAATTGTCACGAACTTTTTGTCCCGTTAGGTCGACCCGGCATATTATGCTCAAAACACACGGGCCGATAGTGCAGAATATCAAATCCTAACGTGTCGTGCGGCGTCAAATTGGTATCAGAGCCTAGATGAAAGACTAAAGATATATTACACTCTGATACCCATTTGACATGATCTTGATGTATTTGGAATGGGTTGATTATGATGAATAGTGGCGGTTGGGGGTGGTGGTGGAGGAGGATGGCAGAGATGAAACTAATACAGAGTAGTGAAAGAAAAAAAAGAAAAAACTACAAAAGTGGGACATCTAATTTCGAACTCAGGTTCAGTGAGTGGGAGGTTGAATCTAATACCAATAAAGCTACATTAGTAGTTTGATAAATATATCAAAGTAGCTAGTCATGAATTACTTGGAAACTAAAACAAAAATTGAAAGTATAAAAATACAGAATGACTCATACCTTAGGAATGTGATCTTCAAGAAAAGAAAACTCATAAATTCCACAAGAACCAATTAGGACGTCATTTTTAGAATCCAGTCTTTCAACATTGTTATGATTTTGGCATGAAGGGCATATCATTGCAAACTTTCAGGTGCCTTTATGCTTACAAGTTTAGAAGTAGAGATGAAGAGGAAGATTGATTAAGGAATAAAATGGACCTTGAATTGATCAATTGAGTAGTGATATATAGAGAGAGACAATCGAAGAAGAGGAAATTGTGAATGAAAACCTTGATCAATTCACTGATATATAGAGAGAGAGAGACGAAGTAGAGGAAATTGTGAATGCAAAAAAAGTGACCGTTTGAAACAAGAATTGTTTTAGGTAGTTTGAGTTGAGTTAAAAAATGGGTTAATTCTATTTTGGCCCCCTAAATATGACCAAGTCACCAAAATGACCCCCTAAAGATGACCAGCTTCCAATTTGACCCCCTTCTTTTTATTTCCGTCAGTCAACTTTAACTGTTGAGTTTTCTTTTCCTTTTTTACCCCACTTCAAAACTCTTTCCTTCCCCATCCTTCGTCATTTTCTTCTTGTCGGCCGCTGGAGGTCGGCCGGTCACCGGTCGGCGACCATCACTAAAAAAAAACTTCTTTCTTTTCACTTGTCAACATCTCTCTCCCTCTCTCTCAACACTTTTTTCTCTCTACTGTCTTCTCCTAATTCAGTAGGGAGAGGAAAAAACCTCAAAACTTTGATCGGAAAAAAAACAGAACAACCCATTCAACCACCTCCACCGCCGCCAACTCCAGCAGCAGAACCGCCAGAACTATTTTTCGTAAAGATACGATTTTGCTATGTGAATCAAGTCAGCTCCATCATAAGAAAAATGTTACCAGATTGTCAACAAAAAATGTTAACAAGAAAAAAAATATTGTCAACCAAATAAAAACTCCACACAAATAACTTACAAACATTGATTGGTTAGATATTTAAATTTGGTTTTAGGAATATTTATTTAATAGTTTTGAAATAAAAAAATTTGTATTACAAATATAATATGTATTAAATTTGTGTATCGCGATTTTAACGTCTATAATTTTAAGACGTTTCAAATATATTTTATTTTCTTTCTCAATATTATATATCTCCTAATTATTACTTTTTTTTAGATAAATTTTAAAGGCAATGTGTTTTTTATTAAATGCAATGCGTTTTACTCCCAAAGACTTGGTCAAAAAAATTGTTAAATAGTATCAAAGCTATCAAGTTCTAAATCCATCCATCACTAGGATCAGAGCAACATACACATTAGCCTTGATATCAATTGTTAAATAGTATCAAAGCATAATACTCTTCTTGCCTATCACATAGGCTGTGATACCAATTTGTCAAATTGGTATCAGAGTATACCAATTGTTAAATGGGTATCAGGATGTAATACGTTTTCATCCTGTAGCTCAGGCTCTGATACCAATTCTCATATGGGATCAGAGCACCATAGTCTATAGTCTGATATCCAGGCTTTGATACCAATTGTCACGGCCTTTTGTCCCGTTATGTCGACCCGACATATTATGCTCAAAACACACGGACCGATAGTGCGGAATATCAAATCCTAACGTGTCGTGCGGTGTCAAATTGGTATCAGAACCTAGATGAAAGGTTAAAGATATATTAAACTCTGATACCCATTTGACATGATCTTGATGTATTTGGAATGGGTTGATTATGATGAATAGTGGCGGTTGGGGGTGGTGGTGGAGGAGGAGGGCAGAGATGAAATAGGGTTAATAATATTTCTGTTTTGATTGGGGGTGGTGGCCGTGGCCATTGGGGTGGTAGCATCTTCTTAATCAGTTTTAGGGTTTCTATGGTTTTTATCAAACTTATTGAATTTAGGATTTGGAGTCATTCTTGATCAATGAAGTAGAGATGAAGAAGAAGAAGAAGATTCAATGAAGAAAGTAGACATTGATCAATTGAGTGATAGAGAGAGAGACGAAGAAGAGGAAATTGAATGAAGAAAGTAGACCTTGATCAATTGATTGATAGAGAGAGACGAAGAAGAGGAAATTGAATGAAAAGTGACCGTTTGAAAGAACGTAGTAGTGGAATTGTTTCAGTCTGCCACGAAAGATCTTTTCTACTCCACTCCTATGGGGCCACCTCATCCCAAATAGTATGGTGCCACCTCATCCCAAATAGTATGGTGCCACTCTATTTACCAACCCTTTGTTACCAGATTGTCAACAAAAAATGTTAACAAGAAAAAAAAGATTGTCAACCAAATAAAAACTCCACACAAATAACTTACAAACATTGATTGGTTAGATATTTAAATTTGGTTTTAGGAATATTTATTTAATAGTTTTGAAATAAAAAAAATTTGTATCACAAATATAATATGTATTAAATTTGTGTATCGCGATTTTAACGTCTATAATTTTAAGACGTTTCAAATATATTTTATTTTCTTTCTCAATATTATATATCTCCTAATTATTACTATTTTTTAGATAAATTTTAAAGGCAATGTGTTTTTTATTAAATACAATGCGTTTTACTCCCAAAGACTTGGTCAAAAAAAGTTGACCAAATATGGTTAAAGGCGATATCCCTTTCCTTCTTCTCTAATAAGAGTCAGCTACCAACACATTTTTTTTATCGGAGACCTTAACTACAAAAATTAAAAACTGTACCTTCTTCTCGCTCTCTCCTTCGTCGGAAAAGTTTGTTTTCCATACGAATCTGAACTTAAAGCAAAAGAAAAAGTCTCAAAGTTTTATCTCGTTCTGATTTCCAACTTTCAAACTCTATTTATTTTCAAGTTTCAAGCTCTGGTTTAATTTCCTAAGAACTTCTTGAAGCAAAAGAAAAAACCCCAACGTCTGATCGAATAGAAAAAAGTAGAGAGGGAAAAAATATTAGCGTGGTTTGATCAAAACATATCAGAATTAGTAAAAATATTTCTAAACTTAAAGTACGTAGTACTATATATATTGGTTCCATTTACATGCACTCATTTTTAATGTATAAATTTGTTCGGAAATGTAGGTGTGAAGCAACGTCTACTTATCCAATAACAGACGATCTTACACATGCGGTCTAACATGGACTTCGTGATGCTAGAACTTCAAATTTTCAATTGAGAGACAATTCAGTGGAGTCGTAATGTAGTAGTTGGTTCAATTTTTTTTGTTGTTGTTGCAGGTTTAGCATTTCGGATGTAGCAAGAGATGTGTTTCAGTTGTTGTATCAATTTATGTACCTTCGACACTTAAGGTGGTCATTAATACGATATTTAACATTCAAGATTAATCGAGTTTTGTTTTTATCTTTGGGAGCCCTTCGTTTGTGTATTTGCAGATTGTAATGGATTGAAGCATTTTTGTGTTGCACCGATGCAGTATTTTGGCTGCATTTTGGTGTTGTTATTTTCTCTAAAGCTTTGGTTTTGAACCCAAATGGTTTTGAACCCATATGGTTTTGCTCCAATTCCCCTTGGAAATGTTCTCATGTACTCATCCACATTTAGAATCTCATAAGAGCCATCGCAGCTTAGAACCCACAATGGCTCTCCCAAATGAACCATATTCATCAGTTCTTCCATTGATGCAACCGCTAGCTCGAGGATCTTGTCTTTGTCAGCAAACCCATTTAAGGATCTACAGAGATTACCCCCGTCATAAATCTCGCCTTCGGGGATTGTTTGAACAACTTCATCCCCTAGTTCAATGCCGCCATGCCGGCCGGAGAAATTGGAGAAGAAGGAGGGTTGAGTACCATGGGTTGTCCAACTCCTACATGTTTTGCAAGCTGCAACCGAAAAATAAAAGGATCAAAGTTGGTCAGAGTGAACATCACCCACACATCTTAAGAAGACCTCTTGTTCATGTGATATACCTCTTCTCTTAGTAGAGCAATTTCGACCCTCAATTTGTTCTCTTAAGATAAGGCTTCGCCCTTAGAAGTTTGGTTCAAAGTTCAAACTATTGAGACACAACGAGTTGTTGAGTGCTTATGTGAGCCTCTTAACCTCGCTTTTAAGTCTTTCATTATCTAATCGCAACTGTGTGGTCTCCGATCGCTCATTATGGACTTGTTATAAAATGTTGACAACATATATAATTATGTTTTTAACAACATATATAATGCATTAGTCAAAATATTATTTGTTCGTTAATGGATTTGTCAAATATAAAGGATAATATGCATAACATTTTAATTTTTGCAAAGGACAAATCAAAAAATGCTTTAGTCTAAATATTTATGTCGAAAGTAAAACAAAAAATGCGAAAACCATTTCTTTTTTCACAAGACAAATCGAAGAATGCTTTGGCCAAAACGTTTGTGTCAGTTTGTGTATGTGAAATGCGAAAGAAAAAAAATGCGAAATATTTTTGCAAAACAATGTTTGAGCAAAAACGAATTTGTTCATAAATTTACAAAATAATTGAGACAAACTAAGATTTGTTTAGAAATTTGCAAAATTGTTGAGAGCAAACCATTTTTGAATTCAAAAACGTTTTTGGCGTTGATTTGGGCGGAAAAATTTCACTTTGGAGGATAAAACTGTAATTTTACAAAATGGATTTTTTGTACAATATTATTCAGTTTTGAGCCTAATTTCCTATTATTTCCCTAATTTTGGGTTTTATAATAATCATCCCCACATAACCGCATGTTCTATGTAGCTAATGAGAAAAGGGGCAAATGAACTTTTATTACTATACACTAAGAAATAAGAATATTTTTCAGTATCCTACTAATCTTATTATTACTATACACTAAGAAATAAGAATATTTTTCAGTATCCTACTAATCTTATTATGTGAAGAAGTTTTCATTAAAATTTTATATTGAATTATTTGACCAGTTTTCTCAATTTTGGAATGAGATAAATGGTCAAAAGGATTCTTTCACGAAAAGTCTTTTTTCTCCTACCAAATATATATGCATACCATTTCGCTGTAATTGACATACAGACCCTACTGATGTGCTAGAGACGATTCAATAATCTGAGCTGGGTTTGTGATGCCAGTGACATTCGAACGAAAAAGTTAGTAAGTTTTACAAGTAACATAGGCTACGTGGGGGCTATTGCCCATTACTTCGAATCTTATCGACACCTTCTGTAGTGCTAGTCGTTGGCGGTAGAGTGCTATACGTTAGTAGTGCAGTGGTAGCCATTGGTAATGCAATCAAGTTATAATTATAGAAAGGATATAAGCCATACCTAAGAAAACAGTTAGGTCGAATAATTCAGCCATCGCCCCAGTAAGACACATGGTGCAGTCAGTGGACGATATATCTGGTTTGCACAGTGCCAGACCATAAAAAATCCACAATAGATACCCTTCTAGCCAAGGAAGACTTATTTGGTAAAGAAAAATGATAGAAGGGGCATATGAAAATTATTTTATTTATTTTTGTTTAAAATCAATAATGAAGTTCGTGGGAATTCTTATATGAACCCACAATTATTTTATTTAGAGTTAATTCTTATTTCGCCCCGTACTTTGTGACCAGCTTCCTTTATGGCCGTTTAAATTCAAATATGGTCCCTTTTTATGTAAATGTCCTAACTACACTTCCTATAAATATTTTTTCAAAATAAAATTAAAAGTAAAACCTTAATTCCACCTCATTTTCCTCTCCACCACGTATCTCTCTCCACGTCACCTCTCTCTCTCTCCACGTCACCTCTCTCTCTCCACCTCACCTCTCTTCCCAACTCACGTCTCTCTCTCCCCAACTCACATTACCTTCACCGACGAAGGTAATGTGAGTTGGAGAGAGAGAGAGAGGTGAGTTGGGAAGAGAGGTGAGGTGGAGAGAGAGAGAGAGGTGACGTGGAGAGAGATGTGTGGTGGAGAGGGAAATGAGGTGGAATTAAGGTTTTACGTTTAATTTTATTTTGAAAAAGTATTTTAAAGGAAGGGTAGTTAGGACATTTACATAAAAAAAAAGGGGAGTCATATTTGAATTTACAGAAATTTGAGAGTAATAAAGGATGCTGGTTACAAAGTAGGGGGTCAAATAAGTATTAACTCTTTTATTTATTTTGTTTAAAATAAGTACCACAATTTTTGCTAAAACGAAACATATCTAGGGTTTTCTGTGTCTAAGTAAAGGAAGGTGCATGTGTGTATAACAAAAATGACGTGTGCATATGAAAATTTCCCAAATTTGGCAACTAACCCGTTCTCTTTTTCAAAAAACCCGTGCTCATTTGCCTCTACCAAAGGGTGCCAATAGAACTCTCAAGACCTTTTCTTTTGGAAAAGGGACTAAGAAAGTCATTATGGTACCAACAACCCTCGGTTGGAGTGGTAAGAGGTATAATCTTCCACTTAAAAATCAAGTTTCGAGTCACATGCTGAACAATTCAAAAAAAAGTCATTATAGTGACATTTGATACATCAAACATGTGATTAGCACGATAACCACCGAACTAAACCTCGAAAGAAACATGTCCATAGGCCAACTAAACTTATGACCTAAAACCCATCTAAGTACATTATTTATGCTTTTAATACCCCAAGTTCAATAAACCATGTATTTCACTTCTTCTGGGAATTGAACTCTATAATAAGGCAAGCTTAAGTTTGATATTTTGTACTATTATATAATTGATTGACGAACATAGGTCATAGAGAGAGTTACATACTTAAATCGCAATTAGAAAAATTATTTGTATATTTCGAACAGGAAGTCAAGGGTTAATCATTATCTCCCATCATATTAGAGATGGAATTATGAAGGGTTGAGGGTCCGTGCAAAAGCACGAGTGTGATGATTGAAAATCTCGACTATTTTTCGTATTTTCTTCTTTGCCACACAACTGGGACTTGACTGCTCATTGTCGAAAACAAACTATCTTTTATCAAAAAAAAAAAAACTGAATTTCTAAGCTTGTCACTTAAAAAAATACTTTGACTTGGACACTAAACATAGATATTAACATAATTAAGTTAAGTAGTTCAACAAAAAAAAAAAAAAAAACATAATTAAGTTAAGGCCAAATTGCATGGGTCAAAGTATTTGAATTTCTCCAACTTGTTAAATTGGTAAAGCATCTCCCTTTAAAAGGTAAGTATCCGAGAGAGTAGTGCTAGGGAGTAGGGAGCAAGCAACTCCAAGGCACTAGGGTTGATCAAGTATATAAATCATTGGTGACCCATTTTCTAAATTTTTTTCCCCTTTAACCACAACAAAATCATAACTTTTTTTTTTTGCCTAGATTAGGTTTTAATCTAGCATAGACTCATATATTGAGTTCTTGCTAAAATAGATCCAGTCTAGAGTCGGCCCTGGCCCAAAGCGAGGCTTTGAGTCGGCCCTGGCCCAAAGCGAGCAAAGTCTCGCTTTGGGCCACATAATTTTGAGGGCCACATTGTCAGTTCGTCACAGAGGAACAAAGGGGTGCCTATAAGAGAATTTGTTTAATTACGTCACTGTTTACTCTCCACCGCGGGCCCACCAATGTACTCTTGAGGTTCACGTGGTCATCATTCTTCAATTTCTTTTTGAAATGCTTAATTAGGATTTGACCCCAATTGTACTTCAGAATTTGGCCCTATATTTACTTGTTACTCAAATTTGGCACTATGACTACATCAAAGCTTTTGTTTTTTCTTTTCTTTTTTACCCTTCTTTTTAGAGTATTTTCCTCCTTATTCTTTCTATATATATTCAAAACTATTTTAATGTCTAAAAAAATGCTTCGCACGACAAAGAAGTCTAAGTCGACCAGTTGTAAGTGTCTTACGAACACACATCTCTCACATCATTCTTTTTTCTTTTTGTCACCACATCATCTTTATGTTTCTCTCCTCCTCCTTCTTTCTTTCGCTCTCGGAAATTTGTGGAAAAAATCATCGATAAAGCTCTTAAGATTTAAGTCAATAAGAAAGACTCTATCTCTGATTTTTTTTTCCGTAGAGAATGATACTTATGATTTAAAAAGAATATATTTTGACGAGATTCTTAAGATTTTTTAATCAATATATTTTTGATACCTATATATACACAAGAAATTGACACGATTTTTGTTTTCGTATTGGTTAAAAACCATGTGAATACGTTCCAGACTTAAGCTACTTAGTCGAACTATACAACCATGTGTTAACTTGTGCAAACCACATAATGTGCAAATCCATCCAAACTTACCTACAAAGGTCATGCTAAAAAATTGATAAATCTTCTATGGAACAAAAACTTTTGGCAAAAGGAATTTATAACATACATATATATATATATATTATATAATGGGGCCACACTTAAGTAATTCGCTTCGGGCCTCATAAAAATCAGGGCCGGCAATAACAAGTAGAAAGGTACATGTTAGATGAATATTGTGAGGATAGTTCCATATGCGAGAATGTGTATCTAGCAACCAAGAATATAAGGTCTAGGTCCTCTCCACTCATTGCCAATTGGTTTTGAGTTGAATAACCACAAACTTAACAAATATTTTGTTATATAAGAATTTTGTTGCATAAGTGTTATAAATTTTGGGTCTATGGGTTTTAAGTCCAAAATAAAGTTCAAAAAAAGTTTAAGGTCCAATCTTCCCAGAAAATAGGTTTTTAGTCCTTTTCGTTTTGGAAGAAACATTGTTGATAAATAACGTGTTATGTATGACACATATAAAAAAAATGAAATAAAGTATGAAAAACATAAAATAAAGTATGAAACTTTAACAATAAATAACAGGTAATTTATGAAACAAAACAAGAATTTTTCAACAGAAAAACATTGTAACTTTGAAGTCTAGATATATTTTAAATAATTTGGATTAAATATCCATTATAATTATTATTTTGGCTTAAAATCCTATATTAATATTAGGGGGGACTAAATGTGTGTTTAGGGGTAGATTTTTGGACTGGGGGACTAAATGTGTGTTTAGGGGTAGATTTTTGGACTAGAAACCCAAAAATTCATAAATTTTTCATCTTGGTAAAAATTTATCTCATTATATGGTAATGTGACAATTTCTTATGGGTTTTAATCGACACCCAGTAAGTACATAAAAATTAAGAAGTGAAGCAAGAAAAGAGTGACAAATTCAACTCAATGAATTAGAATTTAACATTAATTAAAACTCCAGCATCAATATAACAAAGACTATTTCACAGGGCTAGTGTGGACTGTGGAGGCATCATGTATATATAGATACATATTGTTAGTATTGTCACAAATAATTAGTCATTTGATCGATAACTATTGCTTTTGGTCATGGCTATCCTAAGAGTTCTCTCACTTTTGCTTCTTGTTCTTCTTGTTGTGAATTTAGAAACAACAAATGTTGGCCCGTACTTGACATTAGGTTTCTACGAGAAGACATGTCCTCATGCAGTACAAATCGTTTACAAGACGACCTATAATTTCATGTCGGAAGATCAAACTCTTGCTCCTGCATTGTTGAGGATGAACTTTCACGATTGTTTTGTTAGGGTACGTACGTAGTTCTTCATATTGATTAGTTATAAATTGATATCTTTTGCATATTATGGTTTGCTTATTTTCTTAATAATTTTATGTGCCTTTTCAGGGTTGTGATGCTTCTGTTCTTTTGAAATCTACAAGCAAGAAGAACCCAGCTGAGAAAGATGCAATTCCCAATTTAACCTCAAGAGGGTTCGAAGTGATCGATGCCATTAAGAAAGCCCTAGAGAAAGAGTGCCCCGGAGTAGTTTCATGTGCAGATATCATAGCATTATCTTCAAGGGATTCTGTAGGAATGGTAAGACATAATCAGCTACTACGTGAGTTTGTGACCATCCAACTCAAAACTAACTGGTAACTAGTTGGAAACCCTATACACTGTCATCGGGCGTTTATAATTAACGGCCAACGAGTGGAGAATTCCTAGTTATTGTTACCTTGGTTATGAGTCATTATTCCCTTTCTCTGCGTTGGACTATTTTCGCAGACATAATATATTTGTTTTGTTATTAGATATATGGACCATACTGGAATGTACCAACAGGCAGAAGAGACGGGCGAGTATCACGAGCACCCGATGTCTTTGCAACTCTACCAGGACCTTTCCATAATATCACTACATTGAAGGCATTCTTTCTAGCACAGGGTCTAAGTGTTAAAGACCTTGTAGTCCTCTCAGGTATATAACCATATATATGTAAATACATTTCACATATCTTCCTATGTTCAAGTACCCAAGTATATATTAACCATTCATGCAAGTATGAACTAATGCATGCATTTATCTAGGTCTTAATTTGAAACCCTAGAAATGATTTTCGATACATCAATATAAAAAATGCAGGTAGCCACACTATAGGTATATCACATTGCATTGGAGTCACAAATCGGCTATACAACTTCACGGGTAAAGGCGATACAGACCCGTCCCTTGACCCAAGCTACATTGTGCTGTTAAAGAAACAATGTAAACCAGGAGATCTAATAAAGGCGACAATCGAAATGGATCCAGGAAGCTCTAAAAAGTTCGATGAAAAATACTTTACTGCTGTGAGTAAGAAAAGAGGACTATTTATATCTGATGAAGCTCTCCTCCATGATCCAGAAACTAGGGCTTATGTTTACCAACAAACATCACCTAAAGCTTTTTGTAGTTTTTTCCATGATTTTATGGTGTCAATGCAGAAGATGAATAATATTGGAGTTCTTAGTGGGAAAGCTGGTGAAATTAGGAAACATTGTGCTTTTGTGAACTAATTATTCTTTTGATTAAGAGTTTGGGGTTCTGATTTTTTTGTATTTGAATTTGTTTAATTTCAAAATTGTGATAATAAATTGTTGTATCTTGGGCTGCCTTCCAACACTAAGAAAAATGTTTTGTTGGGTTTGGATCATCCTAAGCTAAGTAAACCCAATGGTGGTACAATGTTTTTGCTGGGCTGGGCTTGATTGGATTGGGTTTCCACTTTTGAATTATTCTACTTTTTGGTTGGTGAAACTAGACGTATGTCATTCTTTGAAGTTTATTGAGATATAACACTCACTTAACTTTAGCATGTGTTACATGTATGCGATATAGGACTATTAAATTACTCTGCGTTCAGAGACGAGTCGTCCTCGCTTCTGCAACCACTTTTGATAACCCAACAATCAAGCCTCATGTACAAGAATTGTCCTTACAGAAGGCTCGAGGAGCCACCTAAAATGTTCTTAGAGAAGGCTCGTGGAAAAGTGCGAACGTAAATCTCAAACTCTAACGAATTATTGGTAAAGCATGTACGCAGAAAAAGCTCCTTTATCCCATGTAAAAAAAATTATTATGGAAGACCTTTGGACTTGGCACCAGAGCCCAAGGACACCAAAGTGAGGTGGGCGTCCTAGCCTAGCCTATGATGCTGAGATTGACTACTGAAATAATGATTGTAACCAACCAATTGCCAACCAAATTAGGATATATACCTGTGGCATGTGGGGCTCTACTAACCTGACATTATTCAATTTAATTAACACAAAATAGGTGATTATTTGATTAATAATTACCATCTAATATACTAATTAAATTTAAGTCCAAGGAAACCGTTCATCACTTCTATGTTACCATCTAATATCCTGCACATGAGTTGACTCTCCATCTGTCCCCAAGGAGGACAGATGTGGCAAACTGGCATGGCCACTTACAAACTTGGGCCAAGCTGGGGTTATGTAATCAGGCAAGACAGGATCTCTGTTAATTAAGATCTTCAACTTGGAGACTGAGAGGAACCGCCGGATACTTGTAGGGCTTAAACAACGAGTTGGTCACAAATTAAGGGTCAAAACAGAATCAATCCTATACTAGAACTTTAAAAATCCTAAAACTTCAAAGTTCTCTAAACTTTTTAGAGATCTAAAACAAAAATATTACTATAGAACTTCAAGGTTGTGGAACGTGAAAGTTTTGAAAGATGAAAGTTCTGAAACTTTAAATAAATAGAATATTAAAGTTTAAAAGATGAAAGTTGGCGAAGATTAAAACAAAAGTCAAATTCCGCCGTTTTGGGGAAAGCAGAAAAAATTTCGGGGAAGACGGTGGAAAACCAAAAAAACTCGAACCAAACGCACCTCATAAGTCATCGGCAGAAAGTCGTCGGCCGAATGTTGCCGGCGACGGCGGGCGACTTCATCATCTTCTACTCTCTTCTACTCTCTTTTCTCTCTCTTCTGTTTCTCATTTTTCTCTCTCTTCTGTTTCTCTTTCTTCTCTCTCTTCTCTTTTTCTCTCTCTTCTCTTTTTCTCTCTGTCTCCGGCGAAGGGGAGGAGCCCCTTCACCAGAGCTCGTCTAGTTGCAAAACAGACGAGATCTGGTTTCTTCAAACCAGATCTCGTCTGGAAACCAGAGCTCCGGCGAAGGGGTTCCTCCCGTTCGCTGGAGAGGAGAAAAAAAATGTCGCCAGATTTGATGGAAGTCACCGGAAATGGTGCAAGTCGCCGGAGATGGTAGTGGTAGGTGAAAGGAAGAAGAAATTAAAAAGTATAAAGATTTGGTTGTTTGAGGGAAACAAAAAAGTTCTAATTTTTTTTGTTTCCACCCAAAACTTCACACCCAAGAAAGTTTCTTTATTTTCCCGCAACACCGACCATTAAGAACTAAAATTTAAATTATCTGATATCCTCATTGGTGTCTGGTTTCCATATCTGATTTTGTCAAAGTCTATGACTCAAATGAACCAGACTTTCAAGATCTAATTTCTAAACGAAACAAATTTTGATTTCTGAAGGTGTGGGTTTCGAGCAAACCAGACCTTCCAACGAAGGGTCACCTCCTCCCCTCCGCCCGAAAGAGAGAAGAAGAAAATAGAGAAAAGAGAAGAGGAAGACATAGAATAGAGAACAATAAGGGTGAAAGGGAGAGAAGGTGAAATTAGGTGGAGGAAACATGGATGAAGTGAAAGGTTCAGAAAGAATTTAGTTGAGACTTGACCAAATAGGACAATTAGGTTTTTTTGTTTTTTCGCAGTTTTGTGTTGGAGATGTTCTAAGTCAAATCCGCGTATAGCGTGGCAACAACGAACGACTTCAAAGAGAGTTCTTTGGGATTGATCGTACCATTCTCTCTTGAATAAGGCCTAAACAACCACGTTAGCAACATATCAGCCGTGGACTTGAGGCAGACCTTCTAATTAATACAATTTGAGATAAAATAATACAAAAAAATGATAAATTTGTAAAAAGTTTAGGCTAAAAATTTAGATGGACAGTCAGATCGCGCCTCTTGTTTCTCTTTTGATTATTTAAGCGTAATTTTATCGCCAACTTCAGTTTTTGGTGGATTCAACCATAATTTTGATTTTTGTATCATAGTATGGAATAATAAGCAATAAGGGGAAATAAATGTTGAGATAATTAGTAAAAATAATTGAAATTATTCTCTGCATTTGTCGGGTTGGTTAATGGCCTAATGAGCTAATAGTTTCACATGAAAAAGATCGAGTAACCTAATAGGCAAAAATGTACTCTCGTGATAGTTAATTTGTTTTGAGTTTGGTCACAAAATCAACAAGGTGGTATCAGATATAGAACAATTCCACATTACCCAAAAAAAGACATTTGTTAAGCGAGCATATGTGTGAGAATAGTCTCACGTACAAAAAAATGATAATAAATAAAAAAAATGAGGTACTCTACTGGCCATAAAAACATTGAAATTGCACTCTTTCGCAAATTAATTTTGAATAGAATGTGCACAAATTTAACAATTGCAACACATCTCCTCATCCTACTTTTGCTTTTAGCTGGGGGATTTCAAGTTGTAGTTGTTTCTTTCAAGCTTATTCCTACCATTTTAAGTTTCCCTTTTTGTTCTACAAAGGAATAATGGGGGAATTGAAGGATGAGACAACTCATTTCACTCTCCCTCTTTCTCTCTCTCTCAAACTTTTTCACTCACCTCATCAGCCCCACTACTCCTTCCTATTGGATTAGGAAATGGTAGTGGGGGATAACAAATTTCAGCCTTGGACTAAAAGGATATTGTTGCCTTCTCCTTAAAGCAAAAGCTAGATTATAGAATAGTGAAAGAATCCTCTCAAATATTTCCTCAGATTTTGAAAGTCTCAAGTTTTTGCATGCCGTGCCCTAATCGTTCAAGAGGGTATGGTCCATTTTCTCACATTTTTATAGACATTCCTTCATCTAGATAGATAAATACAAATTATGTAGAAAATTTCAATGCATATGCCCTTGGAACTACGTTACAGGAACAAAATTGTCCAAATAGAGAAAGTCATTAATCGGCTTCGTTGACTTATAGCTAGGATATAATAATTTTAAAACTCGTTTTTAGTTAGATAAAATAGTGATATTTTTTTAATAGATTAATTATATAGTTGGTTTCTAGATTTCTCATAAAAAAACAAATTATGAATGTTTTTCATGTATTACAATTTGTGTATGAGATTCGTATAGTTTGCATTTCATTTCTAGTTATGTAAATGAATTCTGGCATAACATGATTCATCATTTTACTTACAAATGACTGAAGTCATGTCGTGTTGTTTCAAGTGTGGTGTTTCTCTTTGAGAAACTCTAAATACCATGTCTATGAGAAATGCGATGCAGATACTACAAATAACTTTCTGAATAACGTTACTCGACAAAAAAAGCTCTCTGAGATAGGGAAACAAAATTCAAAGATATCGGTGGATATGTTTGAAATTCCTTTTCTCGCCAAATCATAAATCTATTAATATACCATCAAAATCAAACCCGCAACTCTTATTCTCGATGGATTTAAAAAAAAAACTCTTATTCTTGACCAAATAAGACATGAAAATATGGTATTCCAATTACTAACAATTACATTACCAAATGTTGTATTGGCATTCTTTGGTACCCCAAACACGTCCTAAAGTGTTCACATGAAGCATGTCTTAAGTATTCACATGAAATACTAACATTTTGTCATTTGGTTTTAGTGTTCAACGCCAAAGAAAAAGAGTTGCAGATAAAGAGCCAATGCATGTAAAGTAGGGGTGGGATTTTGGCCCGGTAACCCGGAACCCACCCACGACCGTCCGAGTCCGAAGGGTCCGTGACCGTCCGATGCCCGAATCGGTCCGTACCCGCCCGACCGAAAGATCTTAAGCGGACGGACGCGGGCATAGGTCTTTACCCGGTGGTCCGACCGAGTCCACCCGCTTATATTGTCTGCCCGACCGAACCCGTCCACACCCGTCCGTTTATCCTACTCGTTATACCCGCCCGCCTATATGATTGATTTTAAGCCCTTAGATTTGTAGAGTTAGCTACAACCATTAGATTTCAAGAGTAAAAATAAATAACCCTAGAAATCACTTTTCTTAATTTTGTCTTCGTCGTTCTACTTCTCTAGTCTCTATTTCCTCCAAAATCTCAGTATCTCATCAATAACCCGAGAATCCACAATAAACCGGTCGTAATCCATGAGAAGAAGCATAGAAACCGATCATAATCCATGAGAAATCTCAATACTTATCTTGCGATTTTGAATTCATTTACTTTTTAGAATTGTAAAGTGGGAGTTTTAGAAAGTTGTATTTAGCGACTAAACATTTTAAATTTCGAATAAAAGTTTCTTTCTTTGTTCATTAGTGACCGGTGTCCGCCCGACCGATACCCGGTTTGTCCGACTATCAAAACGGTCATGGACGGGCACTTTGTTGGAGAAAAATCCGAAATGTCCGCCCGTTTTGTCCGGATGTCCGAGTGGACACTTAGGACTCGTGTCCGTTCCGCCCGGACCGGTTGAGTTAGTGTCCGTTTCCCGCCCGTCCGGACCGATTCCCACCCCTAATGTAAAGCGGATATATCAATTTTCCTACACCTGTCTCTACCAATCACATTCTTCATTCAGAGAATATAATCTCTCACCGTACGTTCCCCCTCATCCTCGATACACGAGAAACTGGAATCTCAATAACTTCATGTGAATCAAGGTCAACGGTCACAACTTGCATTTTCTTAACATCTAACGGCCAGATATTTGACTTCTAATTTACCAACTTGAGTTTTTGACGGAAGCCCTCTCACACTAATTTGCAATTGGGTTTGCCCCTCAAATGACTACTATTTGGGACTACCTTCTTCAACCTTCCGCTTAGGTTCCCATGGACACTGTGTTTGAAGGAAGTTATTTGAAGCTCGATAACTTAATGTTAATCAAGTTAACGGTCGCATTTTCTTCAGACATAATGGCAGACATTCTAATTACTAATTGGGTTTATCGGCCTTACCCCTTGACACTACTTGATAATTGAGTTTACTTTATTAATATTTGGTAAATTGAACTTATCGTTGGCATTGCAATTTTGAGGTCAACTTTAAGACCAAAATACCTTTGTTCCTGCTTCTTTCTCCCTAAAAACAATAGAGATGATTGAGGTGAGTTGTGTTTCTGAATTTTTGTGCGAGGTGGACTCAAAGATTGAGGCCCATCGTTGGGATTTCGCTAAGGCGAAACTATTTGTGGCGAGGATTAGAGAAGATGGCTAAGAAGGGTGGAACCTAAAGATGGCGTTGGTCAAATGAAGTGCATTTTTGTAATTGAATAGAGGAGTATTTTGTTCACGAGAATGTCAACGAAATATGTTAGTTTGAGGGTGTAAACTCAATTACCAACTAGGGTGAGGGGGTAATTTAGAAACCCTTACTAGTTCCATACTTTAGTTTAGTACTCAAGTTATTGTTAGATCAACAACTACCCCACCAATTGTGTTAAGAAGAATAATGTTTTCATTTCTTCATCTGACATAAACAGCTCAACCAACCTAAAGAAATTTGATTTACTAATTTTTGCCAGGGTTTCTTCTCTTCCTCTCTCTCTCTGTTTTCTTTCTCTCTCATGTTGTTGTTGTTGGGTTCTTCATTCTTGATGATTTTAATATACCCACTTCTTCTTATGGTGTTAAATCACTTCTTTATCTTCCCTAAAGTTCTAATCAATTAATTCCAATCTTAATCTAGTTTCTAGATATGTTTCAAAGTTTTGAAGACTTGAAAACTTGATTTCAACTACTACAATAAGGTGAGTTTAATTTGAAAGCATCCAAACAAGAAATCTTTTGTTTTCTTCTGACTTTTTAGTTTCTTTCATGTACCCATAGCTCAACTCTCTCTCTCTCTAGCTACAACTCTCTCTCTCTCTCTAAAAGTAGAGATGACAACCCAAAACAAAAGAAAAGTTGGTAAAGAAGTTGTGGGGATTTTCTTATCAATCAATTAAAACATTAAATACTGTTCTATTGAGATTTGGGTTTGTTCATATTTATTGCTTTTGTTGTTTAAATTCCCCAATTCAGATCATTCTCTCTCTCTCTCATCAACTTATCTTGTTTGGGTTTTTTGCAGGTAAAATTCTAGAAAATTTAACATCTGTGGGTTTTCTGATCTTCTACTGAACTTGGGTTGATTCCAAAAATGGATACCCAGAAAATTGTGAACTGTTCTGATCAAGACGAAGGAGGTAGTCCCAATAAAATCAATGGAAATTCTGATAGTTTTGTTATTATTGATATAGAAACTTTGTCATCATCTTATACCACCATCCAAACTGGTACAGAGAGAGATGCTTCTTCTTCTACAAATACAACTACAAATTCAAGAAATAATGTAAGATATCTTCATTTTTTTTTATTTGTTTTGATGATCTTCAAGATTAGAAATCAGTCAAATAACCAATCTTTGATCACTTGAATTCAAATCTTTACAAAAATGGGGAATTGAGTTCAAGTGTGGGTGGAATTTTGATGTTGATTTGAGGTTTGGTTTTACTTTATTTGATTTTGATTAATGTTTGATTTTGGGGTTTCTACTTTTAGTTTCAGAGAAGTGTTTCTAGAAAAGTTTCATCACAGCAGCGTGGGAAGCCTACCCATCAAAAGGACTCTACTCATGGTGGTGGTGGGGGTGGTGATGGGGATGGTGTTGGAGATGAGTTCTCACCTAAAGGTACCCTAACCATGACCTTTTTGTTGCTTGTTCTTTTAAGGGCATTTTGGACTTTTCTGCGATCGAGAATCGACAAGTAATTTCTATTTAATACACTTCAGCAATATGAATGACTTAACAACTGCTTGCTCGGTTAGTTGCACGCCCTGCCCTCTAAATCCTTAATCGTGGTGAATTTGGAATTTGGTTTAAGACAAGAATTCTCCTACAGGGAGTTAATCCAATTTCTTACACTAATTAGTTGTTTTAAGACCAAACATGACATTTGAGAGACTAAAAAGGCAAAAAGAAGCACCATGCCCCATGTATACATTTTTGTAATTTATCTTAGCTCTCTTTGTACTAAAATTGAAAAAAATTATAATAAACAATTTTAGCTATATCTAGAATATTTCCACATATAAAAAAGAAGTGGGCAGATACAATGATGTAAGATCGTTATATAAACTATTTTTCTGTTTGGTCAGCACACATCGAACTTTTTATTTTAAGGATCTTCTTTATTTCATTTTTTATAATCTTATTTTCACGATGGCCCTCAAAATTTCAAATATAGTTTATAATAGGTGCAAGTAAACATAAATCTGAAAGAAACAAATGAATTATTTTGCAGGAGGAACTTTGATGGTAGAAAATACATTAAAGAATATTCATCAACTTCCTCTAGTAATGGTGGTTGGTGGTAATGGTATGGGACCCATTAATGAGAATATCAACAATAACAACAAGAAGAAAGGGCAACCAACGGTCACGATCAATGGAGCCGAAAGTAATCCTACTAGTAGGTGGAAGAGGTCATATTCAACAAGGCAACGATCCTCCTCATCAACAACTAATTGGTTTATGGACCCTAGACGCATTCTTTTCATCTTTGCCACCTTGTAAGTATAATAACTAATTCATTTTGTGGTTTCTATATTTAGAGTTTTGACCTTTATTAGGTTGCAATCCCAATTACTCATCTCACTAGGTTGATTTGGATTTTAGTTAGTCGGTCGTAGATTAGGTGGACAATGACAAACAATTATGTTATAGCAAAAGAAATCGTAATCAAATTGGAGAGTGACTTCCAAATCAACCATTGTGAGTTGATATGTCAATGTCCTCTTGATTTGTGTCGTAAGTAAAGTGAATCCTTTTGTTGATTTGGAATTCTCATCCGAACCTGCCTCGGATTTCTTTTGCTCTATCACCGTTGTTATGTTTATAGGACCCGTTAAGATTATTCTCACCCATCTGTAAATAGGTCTTATCACGGCTCGACAGTCTTACACTCCAACTGTCAAGCCATTTGGAAAAAAAGTGAGAAAACGAGAAAAACAATGTCAAAATCTATAAGAAAAGTTACGAGTGTTCTGAGTGTACTAATAAACGGGCTTTTCAGTTAGCGTAATTATGTAAATATAATAGGAAGTGACTATTATACTTTTTTTTTTGTTAAAGAGGATGTGACTATTATACTTAACTTGCACAAAACAAAAGAAGAAAATATTTATTCGTACACTTAGATTATTTATGTCACTCAACGAAGAAAAGATCGCTAACCCTTTCTAAGAAAAGGTAGCTCACACTTTGTTCTTTTGAGTACATCATGAGTTAAATTTGCCTTGATTACAATGTTTCATATTGTAGTAAACATAACTCTGGGATTATTAATCCTAGGGTTGCTAAAACATGTGGAAACATACCAAGTAACTAAGATTGTTTTGGTTTGATATATGTAGGTCAAGCATGGGGACAATAATATTGATATACTTTACACTTTCAATTGGGAAGGTCAATAATAATGGTGGGGCTTCTATGGATTATTCATGACTCAAAGTTTTCCCAATCAAGTCCAAACAACAACTAGTGAAAGTGAATTTCCAAATTTGATAATACTCACTTTGTTCATCCTTCATGATCCATGTTGAATATTTAGAAGCTAAGTAGTAATACTCATTACTCGAACTAGGGTTTCTTTCGAAATGTCGTCGACATGGCTCACCATCTGGTTTCGCATCGAAAAAGTTAACCAACCCACCCACTTTTTTTTTTCTTCACTCTATTGTTTACTTTATTTTCGTTTTTTGGGTGTAATCTTTGCATATATGAGTTTCTTTTTTGAGAATGGGGATGTCTATTGTCTAAAGTCAGTTTTTCTTCTATTGTATTTAAATACAAAACAGTAGATAATTTGTTATTTTGAACCGGAAAATACATCTAGTTTTATGGGAAAATATATAAGGGAAAAAACGAGCAATATAACAGTAAACAAAAACGTTTTTTAAATAGCATGATAATGTAAAAAAGAATAAAATTAGCTGAAAAAAAGGGTCAGTATAACTGTCACCAAAATTAGTCAATCGAAGAGCCTAACAAGTAATACAAATTCCATAAAAATTTCAAAATTCAAGATCAGTCAGATTAAAATCTTAACTTAAAGCCTAAAATATCTCCCCTCACAAAATTTGAATTAATCAAACTTGATTTCTCAACCTATAAATCAATTAAGAGAAAGAAGAAATAGACAAGAACAAAACTCATTTACTTAGACAATCTTTCCTGTTCTATTTCAATAATGGCTCCTCCAATACATTTAGACCTAAACCTTGCGCCCCCAGCACCACAGCCACCACCACCACCCAGAAGATCTCGAATTCGTACTGGAGCAATAAATGGATTTATACAACCTCCATATCCATGGGCAAGTAATCATCGTGCTAAAGTTGAAAGTCTTCAGTCTCTTTTGTCGAGAAATATAAGAACGATAACAGGACAAGTTCAATGTCAGAAATGTGAGTATCGAAGAATGTTAGAATTTGATCTAGAGAGTAAGTTCAGAGAAATCGGTTCTTTTATTTGCATTAACAAAGAAGATTTATGCGAAAGAGCACCAGAGATATGGATGCGTCCTCAATTTACTATTTGCACAAATTGTGAACGACCAGGTGGGTTGATGAAACCTGTACTACCATCCGATAAAAAGTCGATTAATTGGTTGTTTTTACTCTTAGGTCAGATGCTTGGTTCTTGTACTATTAACCAGTTGAAGTATTTTTGTAAGCATAATTCGATGCATCGGACAGGGGCTAAAGATCGACTACTTTATGAAACCTATCTTCGTCTTTGCAAACAGCTTGATCCCACCGGTCCATTCGATCGGTGATTCACATTTTCCTAGTTTTAATTTCTTTCTCTCTATCTATTTAGATATCCCTTTTCTTGGTTTTAGGTAAGGTTGTGTCTTACTCAATATGGATACAAGATCAGCCCAAATAAGTCACTCAACTAGTCAAACAAGAACAAATATTCTAAAGTCCGACTCGAGACCATCGTTGGTACATAGATTAAGATTAAGCATTATTTTATCTCTTCTCTTTTAGTACTCTCCTTATTTATTTCGAATGGTGTACTATTGGTTAAATGTTCAATTAAGTTATGTGTCTTTGTTTGTTCTTTTGTGTTTTTTATTTTTAGCTATTTTATCTTCTCAAGTTATTAACAAAAACAGTTTTATGGAGCTTACCCTTTTATTATAGCACATATACAAATCCATGACCTAATCTAGCCTTTTAATCCTAACTTGAATGCATATAAATGAATTTGTATGGAGCTTACCCTTTTATTTCCTCAAAATGTTTATGGATATCAAGAAAACTAAGAAACAATCTATTGCAAAATGCTAAAACCAACGGTGCAAAATTTAACGTAACGAAATAGAAACTTACTTTTTAGTATCGTTTTGAGATGCGAGGCATTAAGCAGTTTTGCTACTGTTCATGAAAACACCTCATTAGAATTGCGTCATATCTAAGAAACAAGACAGCAATATGGTCGCTAAACAGTCGGGCGTCATATTTAAGAAACAAAACAGCGATGTGGTCACTAAGCAGTCGGGGGCAGATCGGCTCTGAATTGACCGGAAGCCGTCCGTCTCAGCCGAGTAACTCGGTTGAGGTATCACTAATTCTTACATATATGTATTAAAAACGTTAGGCCGCAAGAAAAGCTAGGCACAAATTCTTGGACAGAAATATTATGTGGCTCCTTGACAAGCCACATATGATTTATGTCATCCTACATGTCAAATAAGTCAATTAGAAAACAGTAGATAATTTGTTACTTTTGTATCGGAAAATAGATCTAGTTTATGGGAAAAACGACCAATATAACACTAACTATAACTAACCTTAAAAGTAACATAGCATACAAATTTCAAATTTTGAAAATTAGTTGGAGGAAAATCTTAACTAAAACCCTAAAAAATCTGCCTTCCCAGAATTTGAAATAATCCGAACTTGATTTTTCAACCTATAAATCAATTTTAGATAAAGAAGAAATAGACAAGAAACCCATTCACTTTGACAATCTTCCGGTTCTACTTGAATAATGTCTTCTCCTTCTCCAAATCCACAATTAGACCTAAACCTATCACCACCATCACCACCACCACCACCACCACCACCTAGTAGATCTCCAATTCGTAATAGAAACACAATAGACGAAGTTATAGAACCACCACCTAGTAGATCTCGAATTCGTAATAGAAACACAACGATAGACGAAGTTATAGAACCTCCGTATCCGTGGGCAAGTAATCGTCATGCTAAAGTCGATAGTCTTATGTCTCTTTTATCGAGAAATATAAGAACGATAACGGGAGAAGTTCAATGCAAGAAATGTGAATATCGGAGAACTTTAGAGTTTGATCTAGAGACTACGTTCAGAGAAATCGATTTTTTTATTCGTAATAACAGACAATATTTATATAAAAGAGCACCAAAGAGATGGATGCATCCTGAATATACAATCTGCACAAATTGTGAAGGACCAAAATGTGGTCTGATGAAACCAGTAATACCTTCTGATGAGAAGTTCATTAATTGGTTGTTTTTACTCTTAGGTCAGATGCTTGGTTGTTGTACGCTTGATCAGTTGAAGTATTTTTGTGAACATAATTCGAAGCATCGATCAGGTGCTAAAGATCGAGTACTTTATGAGATCTATCTTCAACTCTACAAACAGCTTGATCCAACGATTCCATCCGATTGGTGATTCAAATTATTCTAATACTACTTTCTCTTTCTCTTTATATGTTAGACTATCTCTTTTATTACCTTTAGGTATTGTTTCTTTTTTCCTTGTCTCAATTTGAATCGCAAGATCAGCCATTCAGAAGAGTCAGATTTCAGATCTGACTTAGAAGAAAGAACCGACACTATTTGTTTATCTCTTCTCTTTTAGTACTATGCTTATTATGTATGCACTTTAAGGTTTGATTTTAAATGGCGTACTATTCATTAAATGTTCAAATCTTTTATGCTTCGAGTTTTCCTTTGATTCTTAGCTATCTTGTCTTGTGATTTTGTGAGTTTGAACAGAAAAGCTATGGAACTTACCCTTGTATTGTAGCAGAGAAATAGATTTTATGACCTAATCTTATTTCCTCAAAATGTTTATCGATATACAAAACTAACAAATAGCAAAATCCGCAAACTGACGGTGCAAAAACCTAATGTAACGAAGTACAAACTTACTTTTTTAGTAACGTTTTGAGATTCGCGGCACTGAGCAGTTTTGCTTCTGTTCATGAAAAAGCCTCAATAGAACTGCTGCAGTTTCTTCAATGGCTTTTCCTGTCATATCTAAGAAAAAAAGAACAAAGATACAGTCACTAAGCAGTCGGGGCAGATCGGCTCGGAATTGGCCCGAGGCTGTCCGAGCCGAGTAACTCGTTTGAGTAGTCACTAATAAATCAGGGGCTCAGACTTGGAATGATCGGGCTACCCGAACCCAATCCAATCCATGAATTACTCAGGTGGATTGGTTGATCCCAACTACTCTGTAATATCGATTTTGATGATAAATAGTACATAAAGATGTCGATTGAAACTAAATTAAAATATCTAATCATATATTACTTACCAATAACTGGCCAAGAAGGATTTTCTGCAAAAATCCGACAAGCATGATCCAACTCTGATCTAACATAATCCATCTCAGAATAGTTGGTCTTCATTCCATCACCTAAACCTAGAGTCTTAGCTCTTGTTGTTCTTATTGCTTGCAAGACTATAGGGTTAATTGTCAAACCAAAGATCTTCCGAACGTCTACCTCAAACAATGTCTTCGGCAACTCTACACCCATCACGATTGGAACGTTTGCTACTTTATATCCCTTTTGCGATAAATATATCGACAATGGGGTCTTCCCCGTCCGAGATACTCCAGCAAGAATAATGTCAGCCTTATGCAAGTTTTGAGGTAGAGCTCCGTCATCTTGCTTAATAGTGAACTCAATAGCTTCAATTCGACGGAAGTAATCTTCACTTAGGGTAACATGTCGACCGGGAGCTCCTCGAGGAATGCCAGAGGGTGAAACACCGAGATGGGCCGAGATAGCCTCTGTTATTGGGCTAAGTATATCGGTCGATGGAACACCCCACATTTCACAAGCTTGTTTAGCCGAGTCTGCCATAGTAGGGTCAGCTAGAGTATAAACAAGCATCGCACCCTCTTTCGCAGCTTGTTTTATGATTTCCAGTAATCGTTCCGTATCACCAATCTAAATTCGTATTATTAGGGGAAACTCCATTTCAATAATAATCTCAATTATCAACACCAATTTTGGTCCTCAATCCAAACAGAGCAAGTGGGTGGTGTTTGTTTTTTCTTCATTGTTTGAATCGGACTCGTCTGGTCTGAATCGGACTCGTCTGGTCTGAATCGGACTCGTCTGGTCTGAATCGGACTCGTCTGGTCTGAATCGGACTCGTCTGGTCTGAATCGGACACGTCTGGTCTGAATCGGACACGTCTGGTCTGAATCGGACTCGCCTGGTCTGAATCGGACCCGTCTGGTCTGAATCGGACCCGTCTGGTCTGAATCGGACTCAGAATTAGATCCAATTGGGCCCATAATTAGCTTGAATCAGTTATTCAGACGAGTTAGACATTACAAGTCCCATAAATATAAGACATTACCCACCAGACAAAAACAAACATTCTGAAATGTAATAGCTATCTTTTTTTTGAATTAATTGGAAACAAGAAAAGTGAGATTTTTTACCCCTGAAAAGATGTGGGTATTAAGAGAGCATCCACGATCACGCAAACAATGCTCGAATTGACCTAGAGCAGCACCAACGTAATGCTCAGCAGTCCAACCAGTTCCATCAGATACCATGTAAATTGACTTTTCCTCTGTCTTTCTTTCTCTTTCATCTTCACTGTTGTCCGAATTACTCTTGTTATTATGATCCGTTTTTTGGTCAATTAGGGAATTCATGCCGGCGGTGGTGACGGTGGTGGGTTGATCCGGGTTTTTGAATCTGCGATTAGATCGCAAAGCACGAGTTCTAGACCACCGATTCAATTGGACGCTGGATTTGAGCTTAAGAGATGGTGAGGAGGGTAATGGCGGGTCAGAATTAAAATCACTATTGGTGATTTGGGGGTTAAATTTTGATGGATTGTTATTAGGGTTTGAAGAATTTGGGTAATTTGTAGTTGAAGAGGGAAGTTTTGGAGGGAAGGTACTTAAACTGGATGAAGAAGATGAAGAAGAGGCAGCCATTTCTTTCTTTCTCTCTCTCCGTTGACAGTTTTCTTCTGAGTAATTTTATAGTTCCCGGAAGAATCAGGCCTATCTCTTTCTGACGTTGCACGTGTTCATTTATCTCTATGTCCACGTGTGAAGACAAGATTGTCTACGTCATTATAGTTGGTAATTTGGTTCTTCTTCGTGACCAGTTTGCTAATGGCTTCTTTTCCTAAAAAAAAAAAAAAAAAAGAGGGGTTGGGTCATTGGTCCAAAAAAGGGGCCAAAATGAAAATCCCACCCAAAATTGCCTAAAAATGTAAAGGAGGTCCAATGTGTCAGTTTGGGGGGTCAAAATTACGTAAAGGGCCCTTAGAAAATAAAGTATTTACCGTTCATGCCATCGAAAATTACAAAATTGCCATCGAAAATTCTCGGGAAACAATTTTTTTTCTGAAAAATAATCTGACAACCCGTCCATCAGAATGTGTACTGTTCAGAAAATTACGGAACAGCCACTGAAAAATTCCCGGGAAACGCAATTTTTTTTGGTAAATTATTTTATTTACTGAAAATTTTTTTCTGTACTAGACATTTTTGCTGGGCGGGAATTTGAAATTTCGTAAAAAAATTTGAAAATTTGGGCGGGAATTTGAAATTTCGTTTGAAAATTTCAAAACTTCGAAAAAAAAAATTTGTGACTGGGAAATTTTTTTATTTACTGGAAATTTTTTTCTGTACTAGACACTTTTGCTGGGCGGGAATTTAAAATTTTCAAAAAAATTTCAAAACTTGCCCGGGAATTTTTTTCAAAAAAATTTGAAATTTTGGCCGGGAATTTGAAATTTCGTTTGAAAATTTCGGAAAAAAAATTTCGTTTGAAAATTTCAAAAAAATTTGAAAATTGGAATTTTTTGTGTACAGGAAATTATTTTATTTACCGAGAAGAGATGGTTTGCTGGGCGGGAATTTGAAATTTCGTTTGAAAATTTCAAAATTTCAAAAAATTTTTGAAAATTTCAAAACTTTGAATTTTTCGTGTACTGGTAAATTATTTTATTTACCAGACATTTTTTTTTTCAAGAAAACGTCAGCATGTCCCGTCCAAGGGCAAGAGGGGAATTAAAAAAAACTGACATTTGGACCTGCAACTAATTTTTGGGCAAGAGTGGATTTTTTTTGGGTTTACCCCCCAGATTTTGGACTGTTGACTCAAAAATCCAAAAAAAAAAGAGTCCATGGGTATATAGACCAAAAAAATATTTGAAACAAAAATATAATCCAATCTTCTCAAATCCTAGATATTTAGTCCTTTTGATAAAACGACCGAAGTATCCATACTTTAAAATAGTTATACCCTACATGTCCTTTGTAGAAAAAACAACATATTTAATACGTGAGAGCTAAATGGAGAATTTGTGAAATGATTGGGAGTGATTTAAGGGATTCAATGCAGCAACGTTCGGGAAAGAAAATCAATTTACAGATTCACTTCGTTTCTCTCTCTACTCGACCGTTACGGGATTCCATGATTTAAGGGATTCAATGATTATGGAGTTCTTTCGTTTTTTTTTTTTAAATATTGATTTTGTTTATGGATTTATGTAATAATAAACCTATTTTATTGATTGTTTTGTTCTTGTGTATGATATTGAAACAGATCTTACACATAAATTTCTCGTACTTTACCTAATATATAAAAACACAAATATTGTGATTTAGGTATTTATAATTTTTCATTAGACTTGGGAATGCTTATAATGGGTACAGAACAAAATCGTTTCCCTTAAAATCTATCATTTGTATGATACATTGGAGTATTTGATTAATAAAAAACGCATACTTTATTCGAAGTAAGTAATACTTTGGGGTTTATGGTTTTATATTTTTTTGTTTCGATTGAGTTGATATGAAGTAAATTGCAATGTCCCTTTTGTGCAGGTTAACAGTAAAAAAATGGCACCAAAGTCTAAAACTACGACATCTTTATCTAAGGAAATCTCGAATGTTAGAAAGAGTCCTTCGAAAAGGAAGGTTGTTGTTGAAGAAAATCAAACCAAAAAAAAATCAAAGACAAAAGAAACAACATTAACTGAGGTAAGATGTTTGTACATTTTAATAAAAATGTATATACAGTGGATGTCGTGTACCATAAAGTATTTAAAGATAATAATGTATGTTACAATTTTTAGAATGGAACATTATAATGGCTGATAAAGTATATATACTTTATGGTAAAGTCATTAAATTGTAACTTGATGTATTTTTTTTATGTTGTTCAGTTTGGAGGGAGTTCAAAAACAGTTAAAGGTAAGAAGAAAGATAATCAGCAACAAATTGTTAATTTGGTAGGAGAGCAGAAAGTAATAGCAACAGTGAAGACATCTCTATTATTCAGATATTCTCTGAGTAAACCCATAACCCTGATTAATAGCTTGCGTAGTTATATGACAGAAGAGATGAAAGAAGAAATAAGCAACACTCCTTTCAGCAAGCTGTTTGATTGTATGGCTTTGTTTTTTTTATTTGATTTGATGATTCTGCTTGGAAATCTATCTGTGATATCAAAATAAACCATTTTGATCAAAAAAACATAAAAAAATTGAAATAAATGTAATATAAAGTACTGACATATTATGGTAAAGTATATTAAATTAATTACAATTAATATAAAGTTTGAAAAAAGATTGACATCTATATTAAAGTACTGGAAATTTATCATATGTAACAACGAAATGTATGGATTATTTAGATATAATTTCAGTACTTTATGAATTTAAAAAGTTTACAATACCTTGTTTAAAAAAAATGTACTATAAAGTACGGTAATGTATCATAAAGTACACATACTTTATAATAAAGGTCAGAATAAACAGAGGACAAACTTTTCCATTTATTGTAGAAATTGTATTATAAAATACGCAAAGTTATCGTAAAGTACATGTACTTTATATCCAGAGAAAACAATGAATCTGAATATACCGCAAATCTGAGTCCGTCAGTGAAGATGAATCTGATCTGAAAAAAACTTCAGTAATGATTAAACGAAAATCTTAAGATACATACCACGAAAATTGGAAGATATAGAACATACCTAGATTCAATAAAACATTAAATATGATATAAAGATCAAAGATTTCATTATTGATATTAAAATTTTAGAGAGAGAGAGAGAAGTTTAGACTTCCATTTCAGATCTATCAAAGATGGAAATATATATTATGAGAAAGATCTACAATTGAATCGTTTTTTCAGAAATAATACATAACAATTTGATACAGTTTAAAAAATTAATTATTAGATCTTAAAAATGAATCTAAATACAAAACAGTAATATCAAATACATGAAAACAAAAACGAAATCTTACAAATGAATGTTCTCATTATGATTTTAGCAAAAATAATTACCTTCAAGAATTGATCTTCGATAAGTTTAATGGAGATGAATGTAGAGTTCTGATGTTAATAGTGGTTAAACAACTAGGTTAATGTTCTTGAAAATGAGATATACTATATTACGGTTACATATTAGATTTGTTAATATTTCTTTCATTATAATTCTGATTGGAGAGAGAAAGATGGAGACAATTAAGGAAATGATATATACATGATTATTTTGGCAAAAACGGTTACAAAATATATGGAAAGGTTATAATAGGTATTAATAAGGATTAAATATTATAGAGATTTGATATTTCTCTCGAGATGAATACAAATGGACTAGATCTCTTTTATGATGATTAATTTGGTTTTTAAATCCTTTTTAGGATTATAGAGGATTAAATCTCCTATTAGGACCCTATTTTTGGTCTATAGACTCAAAAATTAAAAAAAAAAAAATGTAGCCAATACGCGGACAACCGTTTTTGTTATATGGACAACTATTTTCGGGTCCGATGCGAGTCAACTATGCTTGACTTAGTTGACTTTGATTTAATAAGGGGACAACTTCATAAAGTCTTAAATACTAATGATTAGTAACTTGTGGACTACTAACAAAAATAATAGTCAAAGATTCAAAACCTAAACTATCTTCTTCTTCATCTTCTTCCTTCTTCTTAGTCTTATTCTTCTTTCTTCACTTCTACTAAAAGTAAACTGTAGTTTCTACCATTTTTTTTATCAAACCCTAGATGGATGAAGAAGACAAAATCCCTCAATCAACACCTGAAGAAGTTTTTCCGGACGTTTCTATAATAGGTATTAATGACATTGATGAGGTAAAACAGAACATAACTTGCGACGAAAATCTAGCAAAATCGGACAATTTTCCAGATTTTCGTAGCAACTTAACTTCTGTTATGCCATATTTTCGCAGAAAACCGACGAAAATATTGCATAACAGAAGCTAAGTTGCGACGAAAATCTGGCAAGTTTTCTGATTATGCTAGATTTTCGTCGCAAGTGATGTTCTGTTATGCCATATATTTGCACAACCCCAATTACCATATTCATCTTCCTCTTCACCATCGTTTTCAGAGTCGGAATCAACAGATCCATTTTCGTCTTCCACATCTTCTCTAATTTTCTCTCCCATCAGTACCATCTTCTTCTTCATGGTTGGTTTTAGAGTTTTAGGGGTCTAACCTTCGTCTTTGAGAAGATTCTACAACAACTCCCTTACCTTTGTGTGATGCCATAACCACCAATTCTTCTCCAAGAAATTTCTCTCTCTAGAAATTTGAGTGATGATGAAGAACAAGTAATAGAAGAGATGAAGACTAACTAACCTAGAGTTTATGGAGAAAGAGGGAGGTCATCAAATAATACATCTGATTCTAAGAGGACTTGAGTGAAAATAATAGAGAGTTGTCCCCTTATAAACTGATGTCAATATAAAAATTTAATTTTTTTTCGTTGTCCATATAAGATAGTTGTCCATATATGAAAAACGGTTGTCCGCGTATTGACCACCAAAAAAAATTGTTTAGGGTCACCCAAAGCTCTCTCTGTATATATATAACATGTACACACACGGGCTATGGAGATCGAAAAGTCCAAGTAAAAAAAAATGCTCCGTTGAATCCAGGGCCGTGTTTGGGCCTGTGCGGGCAGGGCGCTCGCACAGGGCCCCCCACCTATAAGGGTCCATTCTTGATAATTTCCAAAAGTTAACGTATATAAAAGTTAGGATACATTTCATAACATTACAGTCCCTTAGCTGAGATGGTTTGGGTTTTTTAATTCCACCAAGGTCACGAGGGTTCAAAACTAGCTCCCCGCATCTTATTTTGCTATTACACTTAACATGTCAATGGTACAATTGCTAATTAATTCTTTCTTTTTACTCTCTTACACTTTATTTTAACATATTATTATTTAGGGGGATTTTTGAAGTGTGTTTAGAAATAGATATCTAAAAATTGTAAAAACTTCGAAAATATGTAAGTATATATGTACAAAATCGTGATACAAGACGTACTACATAAAAATTCGCTTTTAGGTTCTAAACTATATCTTGTACAAAAAAAACACACCTATAACAAAGAAACTATACATTGTTCATATTTTGTTTGTAATTTTTTTGTCTCCTTAAAAGGCCCAGATTCGAATTTGGCACTGGGCCCCTAAATTCTCAGGCACGGCCCTGGTTGAATCTATAACAAAATTTCTTTGACATTTACATTTGCTCATAAGATAAACTAAGAACATTGACACTGAATCAGAAAACAAAAACTATATCTTTTATCTAAAATGAACATAATTAACACAGATTCATTGCCAAAAAAGATTGTGACACAAGCTTTCTACCACGTGTTGTATAAACACAATGTCGTAGAAATTGAAGTCGATACCTCCCTAGAGAGGACGAATGTGGCACTCGCTTTCCCCCACGGGTCTTTTGTTGGGATCCAACTATGAAAACATATTTTCACCTGTGAAAACATGTATTTCGCGTGTTTTCGTTGTGAATTTGTGATTAGGTTATGTGGTTGAGAGAAGAAACCGAGAGAGTCCAACTTTATAGCCAAACTTCCGTACATCTTCCTGGACTTGCTGTCTAAATTCACCAAAGCTGAACTTTTTGTATAATGGGTAATTTCCTCGACTCTGAATTATGGTGTTATAGGAAGGACACAAGAAATACGCCACCGAAAATCTCTCGACCTTCTTGTTTGTCATCACCCGATGTTCGACACTCCTATAAAGCCCATTACTCCATGCCTGCAAAAAAAGTGGTCTTGTATCCATTAGTAATCCAAATTGTTAGGGGGGAAATGGTTGCTGTGCAACCTTTTCAGCCTCACCATCAAATTACTTAGGCCAACTTCCATTTGATTTAGCAAGTTTTTATCAAGTTATAAAGGGTGGGCCTGTATGGTGGTGACTATAGGCACCCCATTGGTAATAGGCCCCTCCTAGTGCCCTTGACTTTAAAGTCCACTATCTCTGATTTGTCAATTTGCTTCTATCCTAGTGAAGTGGGTGTCCACCTCATTTGGGTGCCATGCCGCCCGATGAAAGGCGATCACGACCAAGTTTGGGTTGCCTATAGAGTTCCTAATTGTTAAGGCTATGCCACCTTTGTGTGGAAATCTGCAAGAAAATGATTCTCCATGACTTATCTACTTTAAATACCAAGAGACACGACACAATCTTTCAACAAAAAAAAAAAAGAGACACGAGACAATATACTTCCCTAATAGCTACAGGATTGAGTCACTCGGCAGCCAAAGTTATACGAACGAAACACTGACTCACGCTTTTATAGAAATATGGTTGTCCAAGACTTATCTACTTCAGATATAATTAGTGACCAAACGATGTAGAATCGTGCTAATAATAACTCACCTGAAACAAGTCACCAATGTTGATAATGAGAGCTTGTGGATTAGGAAGAACAGTAATCCATCTCCCATCTTTGACAAGTTGTAAACCTCCAACTTGATCTTGGTATAAAATGGTGAGAAAATCGCTATCAGTATGAGGCATCAATCCAAACACCTTATCAGATGAGACTGGACATGGTGGATATCTATTTAATCTGACATAACATGTCTCTTCCAAGCAATTCTCCTCAAAGTAACCACTATATCCACCATTATTACCTACATTTTCTTCTAATATCTTTGCTATTTTTTGAGCTAAATCTGAAACTGTTTTTGTAAATTCCTCCATCGTCGACCTGTATTTGTCAATGCCATAAGTTAGAAAAAAAAAATTAACGGAACAAAACAGATAAAACGTAAAAAAATCTAATCATATATCAAATTAGTCACTCATTTACAAACTTAGTATAACTAAAATATGTAGATGATAAAATTAAATAAACGATTTTCGTAATATGTCGGATACATATATGATGGTTTGAAACATTTTTTTAATGAATAAATAAAAGAAAAAAAGATTTAAATATAAATGTTGTTTCTGATAGTGAGTGAATTCAAGCATACCCCAAATAGGGCAGCCATTCCATTTATACTAGTAGAGTGAGACAGGAATTACAGTTAGGTCCTTACAAGTGGGAACACTAGCCAACTAACCCTTACAGAACATAACTAATTAACCCCTACATTACATACTATTGCTCTAACACCCCCCCTCAAGCTGAACGCCATTAATGAGTGAAAGCTTGGATCGAAGCTCTGCAAATCTTGTTGAGGAGAGGCCTTTAGTGAAAATGTCAGCTACTTGGGAGTCACCAGGAAGATAATGGACCTTGAGGCTGCCATCCTTAACCTGCTCACGCACGAAATGAAAATCAATGGCAGAGTGCTTCGTCTTGGAGTGAAGAACTGGATTAACAGACAAGTAAGTGGTGCTGATGTTGTCGCAGTAAATGACTGGGGTTGAAGTAACCTTGATTCCTAACTCACGAAGTAAATTTTGGAGCCATTTAATCTCGACTGAAGTATGAGACACTGCCCGAAACTCGGCTTCTGTGGATGATCTCGCCACTGTTTGTTGTGTCTTTGATGCCCAAATGATGAGATTAGGTCCAAGATAAACACATGAACCAGTGGTGGATCGACGATCATCCGGTGATCCTGCCCAATCGGCGTCGGAATAGCCAAGAAGATGATGACTTGAAGCTTTTTGAAAACAGAGACCAATATCAATTGTCCCTTTTAGATAACGTAAGATTCTCTTTGCAGCTATTAGATGAGTAGAAGAAGGCTTATGCATAAACTTGGAGACTTGATTGACGGAGTAAGTGATGTCCGGACGAGTTAATGTCAAGTATTGTAGGGCTCCAACCAGACTTCGAAAAATTTGAGGATCTTCAAGTGGAACACCTGCTGATTTCGATAGTTTGGTCCCTGTAATTACAGGTGTTGATATTGGTTTCGAAGAATTGAGTCCAAACCGATGAAGAAGATCATTAATGTATTTCTTCTGTGTTAACTTTAGGTGTCTGTGATCCCTTGAAGCTTCCATCCCTAAAAAGTAACTCAAAACACCCATGTCTGTCATTTCAAATGATAATTTGAGGTGTTTAATTAGTTGAATGAGATCAGTGGATGAAGACCCTGTAACCAAAATGTCATCGACATAGAGAAGAAGAATGATAATCGAATTTGATCGTCGAAGATAGAACATTGAAGAGTCAGAGATCGACTGTGTAAAATTCAATTTGAGAAGACAATCACTGAACTTCTTGTGCCAAGCCCTAGGGGCTTGCTTTAAACCATAGAGAGCCTTGTTCAATTTGCAGACATGTGTAGGAAATTCAGGATTGAGAAACCCCTTTGGTTGAGACATGTACACAGCTTCATCGAGATCCCCATTGAGAAAAGCATTTTTGACGTCCAATTGCCTAATTTCCCAATTACCAGTTACTGCTAGAGAGAGAACCGTTCGTATTGTTTCAGGACGAACCACTGGGCTGAAGGTTTCGTCGTAATCGATCCCAGCTTGTTGTGAATATCCACGAGCTACCAGGCGAGCCTTGTAGCGAAGAACAGAGCCATCTGGCCTCTGTTTTATCTTATAAATCCATTTCGAGTCAACTAAATTCATATTGGGATTACGAGGGATCAAAGTCCACGTATTATTCTTTTGCAACGCATTGATTTCATCCTCCATAGCCGATACCCATTGTTGAACCTTCGAGGCTTGAGCAAATGTATGAGGTTCCTGCAACAGAAAACTTGAAGAAGAATTAGTAGTAAGAAGGATTTTGGGTTTTCTGGTTCCATCTCGACTCCTCGTGATCATTGGATGGGAAGAAATTGAGGTTGGTTTAGGGTTTTGAGAGGAAGGAGGCTCGATTTGATTCAAAACAGAATTAGGGTTTTGGGTAAGTAAGGGCTGATTTTCTGTGGAAGAAGAAGGAGAAAGAGGAAAGGTAGCGTGGGGAACACCACTCTGACTAGGAGCAGCAGCGGTGGACACGTCCTGATTTGGGACCACGTCAGTAGTGGTCGGTGGGTGGACGTGGAGACCAGAAGGAGACGCAGCCGTTAGGGGTGGGACCACTGACAAGTCAGACGACCGTTGGACAGTGTTAGTGGAGAGAGGACGACGAGTGGGACGAATATTCTCAAATCCAGGTGGAATTCGCGGAGTGGGTGGAGACCGAGTGCCTGGATTGGATAATAACGAACGGTTAAGATTAGAAGACAAAGGAAGATCAGGGACCGTCCGATGTAATATTAGAGGAGAAGATTGGCTGTTTGGAGAAGAAGACGAACCAGGTGAAGAAGATGAGAATGGAAACAGAGTCTCATCAAAGATAACATTGCGAGAGACATACATTCGTGAAGAGGTGACATCAAGACACAAGTAACCTTTATGTTGAGAGCTGTAGCCGAGGAACACACATGGTGTGGTCTTGACATCAAGTTTGGAAGATCGATATGGAGTAAGGAGAGGGAAGCAACGACAGCCGAAAATCCGAAACAATGTGTAATCAGGATTCGAATTAAACAGAATTTCAAATGGAGATTTGTTCTTTAGAACATGAGAGGGAAGTCTATTAATGGTGTATACGGCTGTTTTAAAAGCCTCTGGCCAGTAGATTTTTGGAACAGAAGAGTGATGAAGGAGACACAGAGATGTCTCTACAATATGGCGAATCTTCCTTTCAGCAACCCCATTCTGTTGGGGTGTGTGAGGGCAAGATCTTCTATGATGGATTCCATTTGTGATTAGGAAATTTGAAAACTCATGGCTAATATACTCACCTCCTCCATCTGATTGCAAAATTTTTATAGGGTTTGAAAATTGTTTTTCCACAAACACTTTGAAGTTTTTGAAATGAAAAGGAACCTCTGATTTGTTTTTCATGAAATAAATCCATGTGAATCTTGTATAATCATCAATTAAGAGCAAGAAATAACGAAAACCAGATTTAGAAAGAACAGGTGATGGTCCCCAAACATCACTATGTATAATCTCATTAGGATAAACAGATGTATGTTGAACATTCTTAAAAGATAATTGATGATGTTTGCCTGAAATACACCCAATACATATAGAATTGTTCTTTTTAGATGTAAATAATGGTAAAACATCTTTTGAAATTAGGGAATTTAAATTTCTTTGATGAAGATGAGCAAGACGAATGTGCCACACATCTGGTGTTGCTCGAGTACCAGTGGACATTGATTGAGCAAAAAGAGAGAAGGATGAAGAAGGATTGATGGTGGTTGAGACACGAAACAGCCCATCTCTAATCGTGCCTTCGAGGAGTATCTTCATGGATTGAAGATCCTGAACATAGAAACCACCACGATTAAAAACAACTTGACAATTGAAGTCTTTAAGAAGATGAGAAATGGAGATTAGATTTTTCTTAAAGGAGGGAACAATAAGAACATTTCGAAGAGTAAAAGAGGGAGTTAGGGAATAGTTACCAACACCCGAGACAGAAGCAGAGGAGCCATTACCCACTATAACCTGATCAGGAGGATGAATATCAGACCGAGAGCTTAAAGAAGCATTATCAGATGCTATGTGTGAGGTTGCACCTGAATCCACATACCAATTTGGATCTGGTGGAAGAGAATCAATTCCCAAGGCAGCAAATGATGTAGAGAGGTCATTTTGTCGAGTGAGATGGAAGCATTGACGTGCTGAGTGACCAATCTTTCCACAATACTGGCAAGTTAATGGTGGTTTGCCAAGAACAGAGGGAGATTGTTGTCTGAAGTTACCTCTTCCAGAGAAGGACCCACGACCACGACCTCGAGAAGCATAGCCTCGACCACGACCACGAGTTGGGTAAGAGGGGTTGGTCGATACAGGTGGTGAAGGGTGTTGAGAGTAGAGAGCAGTGGGTTGTGGGTTTGATGAATGAAGAAGTTGAAGACGAAATTCATGGGTGAGAAGTTGAGAGTGAAGTTCAGAGAAGGTGGGAGGGATAAGCCGAGTAGTGATGGAGGTGACAAATCCCTCATATTCAGATCCAAGACCAGATAGGACTATGAGAACCAACTCATCATCTGAGACAGGGTGGCCAATAGCTGCTAATGAATCAGTGATTCCTTTGAGACGAAGGAGAAACTCAGAGATGGTGAGAGATCCCTTTTTGGAAGTTTGTAATTGAAGCTTAAGATTCATAAGTCTAGCCGAGTTGAAAGAGGAGAAACTCTTTTCTAATGAATCCCAGACTGCTTTCGAGGATGTCAATCCAAGAACTTGAGTGAGTATTGGCTCTGTAAGAGTGGCATTAAGCCAAGAGAGGAGCATCTGATCAACCCTGTACCAGTATGCAAAATCAGGATTAGGAACAGGAGCAGAGGAAGAAGATGAGCTGGTTGATAGAAACTCAGGTGGTGAAGGGTGAGAGCCATTAACAAACTTATAAAGGTCTTGAGAGTGTAAAATAGGTAAGAGCTGACTCTTCCAGAGTAAGTAGTTGGTATTATCCAATCTAATGGAAACAAGATTGGCAATGTTAGTGAGTGTTGGAAGAGATGAAACAGAGGTGGAGAAGGAGGAGGTACCATCGGGAGAGGATATTTGAAAAGTAGAGTCAGCCATTGAAAGAAAAAAAAAGAAAAGAATAGCAGACGAAGAAGAAGAAGAAGATGAAGATGAGGAAGAAGATGAAAGTCACAAGACCCAAGAGAATCAGAGAGGCGGCTCTGATACCATGATAGTGAGTGAATTCAAGCATACCCCAAATAGGGCAGCCATTCCATTTATACTAGTAGAGTGAGACAGGAATTACAGTTAGGTCCTTACAAGTGGGAACACTAGCCAACTAACCCTTACAGAACATAACTAATTAACCCCTACATTACATACTATTGCTCTAACAGTTTCATAATTTCAATATTTTGGTGCAAAAACAAACGAGAATTTAAATGATGAATTAATGGGACCAAGTACCAACATTTGAAAACGAACTAACAAGAGGGTAAAAGCAGAAAAATAATGCTCCTATAGGGACCCTCACAAAAGATTCACAATTTCGATCCACAAAAATTTTGTTAATACAAAACAGGTGATGGTTAGGTTAGTATCAAACATTCAAACCTAGTCCTCTAAGGTGGGCCAATTCCCACGTCTTTGGGAACTTGTGGACTTGCCTAGAAATTCGTGTCAATCTCATTGATCACCAAAAAAATACCCATCCATAGTTATATTCTTTAATAAAAAAAAATTATACAAACCAGTTACCCCAATACATTGTATAAGTATTCTTGGTGTATCAATAGAGGTCTTTTTAATATCGTGGTAAAAGATTTTCTTTTATTTTCAACAACAATTCTAACTCAACCAATAAGTCTTCTGATTTAGTCGTTAGAAGTAAAATACAAAATGTATAACTCCGAAATTGCTACTATCTCTCTCATATCTATCATAAAGCGAAGTATGTATCTTTCTCTCTGATAAAGGGGATCGCCTTTCCCTGTCAAGGAACGATTGTACTAGAGCATGTCTGCTTTAGGACGACTTTCATACTATCTCTCACACATCATGTACAACATACATGACGATTGCTCATTACCCTCATACATACATGATGATTGTTCATTACCCTCATACATATAGGTCGGCCATTCACCAAAGGAAGAGGTTTCCTTTTTTTCTCTCATACATACCTTTAACGACTGGCATTCCATCATCTCTTTTTGCTACATACTCAAGGGATGTTCTACTTTGCATACCAAAAAACGACAACTATCTTTCTCTTCATACGTACTCACGTAGAAGTGATATACAAGTTATAATCTCTTGTAAGTAAGCCATAACCTCTCTCCCGGAACAACGCAAACATACAACTAAGTAGACATTCTAGTTACTCTTGGTAATTCTAAAAGTTAAACTAAACGATAGAGATCGAGCTCCGATCACTTTACGAGTCGCGTCAAAATCCGACCAACCCTCTCGACGGTAATATGCCAGATGCATCACTCAAGTATTTGTTATTTTTCGTATAAGTTTATTGACTTGACCGTCCGAGTCCCTTTGGCCGACACCACCCCAATGTGCCCAGAGATCTTTAGGTCAACGGCTAGACCCCTTTGACTTCTTGACTGCGATTTCAACCCCTTGGAACTACAATGTCTAGGCCATCTCTACTCATTGTCAATAGATTTTGAGTTGGATGACCACAAACTTAACATGGTATCGGAATTAGGCACATGTGATAGTTCAAAACCCTCACATACTCCACGTCACCCGAAAAAAATACTTCGTGTGCGACTCAAAGAATGTCACACGTGAGGGGACGTGTGAAAGTAGTCTCACATTGAAAATGGATATTCTAAAAACCAGAAATATAATGTATAAGTTATCTTTACTCATTGCCAATTATTTTTGAGTTAAATTGTTTTTTTTTTTTTTTTTTTTGATAACCTACATGGTTTTTTGTTGAAAGATTTTTTATTTTTATTTTATTTTTTTGAAAGATTTTTCTTTCTTTTTCTTGTTGAAAGGACACATATAATAATATCTTAGCTAGACAATAGATTCACCAAACCTAACAAAACATGTCTAAGGATGTGACTGTAGAGAGAGAAGCTTGCCTAGATAGATACATAGGATCTACCTGTCCAAGAAAAAAAGACTTGTCTCCCCAAAAAATGGAAATATCTTTGTATTTTCCTCAAATCACCCAAAAACAAAAACTTTCCTTTTTAAGCAAATAGAAAAGGAGTGGAAATAACCCTCCTAGACACGTGCCCAAATCTGGGTTCTTAGTCAAATTATTGACCAGATCTAACGGTTATAAATATTAGTCACGTGAGGTGTAGAAGATAAAGACAAGGGAAATACGGACGGCAGAGATGAAAGGACTATCGATCCAGCTGTGTTTATTTTGGTATGTTATTATCAGGAGGTTGCTGACAAAAGGAAAATTTAATGCATTCGTACAGAAGTTCTGCTACACTGTCACTCCTCCCTTTGTTTACCTATTTTCTACTAAAATCTTCTTTCTCAAGTAACTACTCTACTTGTCGTCAAGCAAGAAACCTTCTTTCTCAAGTAATTATGAATGGGATAAGAAATTAACGTGGAGTATTAAGATTTCAAAATTGATGGTATGCGTGGATCGTCTACCGACTGAATCCTGACTGAGTGACGTGGTCAGATTAGATTTAGAGAGAGAAAGTGTCTCTCTCTAAATCTAGACCGGTCACTTCACTTGGCTGGGATTCAACCGAGAGACTGACAGGACATACCATCTTGTTAAGATTTCAAGCATTTGTCTCCAAATTAATCACTAATTATACGTACTCATAGGTCACTCAGTTTGTTTCCCTTCTAAAACATGCTATACGATATTTGAAAACTATAGTTTACTCTCTCCGATTATCATATGTAATTTACGTGTGAAGTAATATATAGAAGTTATGGATGATCTTTAAAAGTTTCCTTTGTGGGCTTCGAAAATCAAAATTGTAACTTGTAACGGTGTATGTGTTCATTCAACCTTCACATGGTGTCACAATGTTGTATTCTTAGTTTCAACCAATGTAATGAATGGTCGACTCGGATATTTTTAAAACTAGTAGTAAATACAATGTCCTAAATCAAGACTATCAAAGTGTACGTTACAAATATATATTGCACTCAAAACCCGTCAGTTAGACTGTACTATTGACATTTTATGTGGTAAAGAAATTCTTTCGAGAAATGTACTTATATTACATCATTTTGTTGGTCCAGCACTCCAGATACCATTCAATCAATGATAAATATTTAATTAGTCACTCGCAGCTCATGCAAACTATTCTCTCATGTTCTGTGACTATTTATTGTTATGTTTAAGAGAAAGATCAATGTGATAATCTTCGCCACGAGTAATAACAAAACACCAAAATCATATTGGTGTTTTTTTTTTTTGATGAAAGGGAAAAACACCAAAATCATATTGGTGTTTTTTTTTTTGATGAAAGGGAAAAACACCAAAATCATATTGGTGTTAGTTGCAAAAAAACAAAAATCAAATTGGTGTTAGTTGCAAAAAACAAATCATATTGGTGTAAAGTGCAAGAATGGGTTAATTATTGATAAGTTATATACTATAGTATTCTATATATAAAGAGAGAGAAAATCAAGAATATTGTATGAGAGAAATAAATGTGCCGACTATTAACTATTTGGGTACAGTACATACACATTACAGTTAAACAAATAGTAAAAGTTATTCCTCAATCAAGTGTGGTGTGGGTGCCCTAGTAATGTCTTTTCATTTTAGGTTTTCCTGGTTAATCATTGGTGGTAAGGCAAACAATATGGGGTCTTCAACCAAAAAAAAAAAAATTATGGGTCTTGAGTCAACACTCAACATAGAATATATTTTACATAGGTCGGCTTATCAAACATTTATTATTTTTCTTTTCAACAAAAAAACATTTAGTATTTTTAGGTAACTTACATAGGTCGGTTTATCAAACATTAGTAGTAGTATTATTGTTTTAGTGCAAGGGTTTCCTTTTCTTTCTAAATTAAGTTCTTTGAAGTTTTGCTCATTCACTTTTTGGTAAAACTAAATATTGTATGCTTAGTTAAATGAGTTTTGTCATAATTAACCTAAACATGATTTTTTTTTCTAAAATTTTAATATAATTTTTCGGTAAGAGTTAGTTCGAAGTAGTATATTGAGAGGACTTGACAAAATTAGAATCTCAAACTTTATTACAAAAAATAAAAAGCTAACATATCATTTCAGTGAATTGAATTTTTAGAGGGAGGTCAATCGTTCTAGTTATACGTATATTTCTAACATTCTGTAAAAATGTTTCTCATAATTACTAGAATTTGTTGTTTTGCAACAAACATTTTATAGTATGTGTACAAATTGATCTAGATTACTTCCCAACACAACTAAAGTGTACGTGAAATAAAGTATTGATCATTTAATTGTATCTAATAGAGGGGAGATATCCAGCAGCGTTAGTAAGTTGGTTTCTACTTTCAACAAAAAAAAAGTTGGTTTCTACCCTCTGGGCCTTGGGTGCAAGACACGAATAATATATTACCAAGAAAAAGGGTGTATACGAAATTAATTTTCAATCATTTAATTACATACCTGAGATTGTTGTTGGTGAAATCTCCATGAGTTGACCTAGAAAGTTCAGCCAAAGGAATATGAAAGGCCTCAGACCAAGAGAACAGACTCATAGGAGATGGCGTCCCCCACCGATAACTTTTCGATAGCTTTTCGTTTCCTTTCTTATCATCAAATGGTTTTCGAAATAACTTCACTTGTTCATTAACCATTTTTGATAATATTTCATTAGAAATTCCATGATTTATGACTTGGAAAAAACCCCATTCTTTTGAAGCTTGAATTAAATCTCTCTTACATTTTTCTTTCTCAAAAACATTACCATGACTCAATTGGCTTAGATCAATTAAAGGAAGTTGTTCATCTTTGGGTTTCATTTTCATCATCATTTTGTCTTCTTTTTCTTCTTCAAGTACAACAATTTGATGAAAATCTTTCTTTATAAAGTTTTCTAGAAGGGCTTGATATGACTTTGGAGGATTCATTTCCATGCTGGCTAGCTAGCTGAAATATAACAACAAGAAGAAGAAAAATGTATGAAACAGTGTTGAGTTAGAGAGAGAGAGGTTATGAAAGTAATGAAACAAAACTAGGTTTTGAGTGAGAATATATACTACCAAGTGAAACCCCTAGGAATAAAGAAAGGTTTTACTTTTGTTTCTACTAATAAAGTCAAACATTAATGGGTGCCACGTCAAATCCAAGATTTTCATCTATATTGGACATCATGTATTTTTAATTGGTCAATAGAGTTATTTTGTGCACCCCTTGTTTCTCGAGAAGCTTTCATTGGATATTGAAAAAAGAAGTGGTAAAGGATCACCGTTCGGGTGTGCATTTAATATCTGAACCGATCAAACCAATTCGATCTAAATAGATTAGGGTAGTTTGCATGAAGACCGATCTACTGGTTATTCGGACTGGTTTAGATACTAAAAGGTCAAGACGAGGAGTTTGGTTTGATCCATGAATTTACTTGACGAATAATCAAATAAATCATTTGTTTATATATATGATTGGACATATCGTTTCTCGTCTTTTTATCTTTCTCGAACGTTGATAAACTATATCGGATTAATTACATACACGTAGATTAATGGTTTGTGAGACAATACTAATTTTCAGTAGGTTGTAGGTATAATTGTAGGAAGTTTTAAAGTTGAAACTCGAAATTTTCTTCCAGGTAAAATTTTAACTTTTGGTTCGGTTCTCCAACCGAACCAAATCGTTTATACATAATTTGGTTAATTAACCGGACCAAACCATGAACGGATTGGTTTGTATTGAGATTTACAATAACCGAACCCTTTGGATCGGACTATGGATAGACTCAAAAGGCCAGTTACCAAACCAATGTCCACCCCTTGTCGCGCTTCTTAGATCTTGATCCATCAGTCTTAGATCGTAAAATTTCAAATAGATCGTAATGTATATTAGTTTGATTAAGCCAGACAGTCAATCTGAACAAATCACATACTTTTTTTTTCGGCCCTTGAGTCTTCTAGAAAATTAGTAAATCTCGACAACTATAACAGACACTTCAAGTTTGGCATTCTACATCACAGGAAAGAAACCTTTTTTTTTGTTGCATCAAAAGAAACCTTGTTAAACAAGGAATATGATATACTAGTGAGGTAGACACAAACACTCACATCTCTATAAAGTAAAAAGAGAATTGTCATTCTTTAAGGCTCTCTTCTTTTTTTGTTTAAGGCTCTCTTTTCCGGTGCCCCTTTGGTTTTTTTTTTTTTGTTGAACCGGTGCCCCTTTGGTTGGAAGTAGAAAGAGTATATCTGCCTTAAAAACAATATTTAGAAAAACTCTCTAGGTATTGTCAACTACCCATCCCAACATAATAATCATAATGGACTTTTCCTCATGGAAGGGACCAATTATTTATTAGAGTATATAGTTGGGAAGGAAGGAAAGGTCGGCAGCTTTCGGTGGGTGGTTTGAGTTTCCCAAAATGGAAGAGTTGAAAATATCTAAAGTCCACCATGCCCAAAGTAAAGGTTTCCAACATGGAGGAGTATAATATATGGAGGAGTAATACTCGAGGGAGGTTGTTAGGCGGGTTTTCTTTTGTCTTGATGGTTGGAAAGCTAACAATGAATTGGTTGTCTTTAACATCGGATATAGCACCCGAAATTGTAATAGAACTACACACACTATGAATGCCCTAGCTTTATCTCTGAACAGGGTTGGGGCAGTGGCTAATGAAAAATATCCCATCACAACTGATAAAATGTATTCATTCAGATTGTTAATGAAATATGTTTCTTTCTGAAAAAATAAATAAATTATTGTGTGAATCATCCTCAAATTATTTGGCTCTAACACCTCTAAATTCTAATCATCTGAATGAAACTTGAAAACAAAACATGATGTCTAATTATAATCGATTTTTTTTTGGAAATGACTCAACAATATTCAAATTTCAAGATGGAAAGAAAATAAACAAAGGTTATTTGAGGACGAAGTGTTAAATGATTCGTGTATGAGCAAGAACTTAACTGACTTGTGTATAAGCAAGAATTTAAAAGATTTGGCTGTTTTAGGAAGATGGTCTAGGCTCTACGATAAGTTAGAATGGTCTAGGATATAAATCTTCTAACAATGTCATTTGATGCAATAGGCTCTAAATGTTGGTACTGAAAATTAGTCAGTCTGTAACTTCTCACTCTATCAACAAGTAATTGTGCTTATTGCTAACTACGAAATGAAGAACTTAGAAATTTTAAAAATTCACTAAAGTCCAAGTAGTTAATGTAGGATTTTGGTGTCACTTAATGTTTTAAGCAGAATTTTAGGTATCTTCTACCTAACATTAGGTTGTCTGCAACTCGTGCTAACATTAATAATGAACTAGTAGGTCAGACAATTACCTTAATTCACTTCCCTCTGACTAATAGATTGCCTTTTCCCAAACATCAAGAGCTACACTTTTGCAACTCCTCTACTTGAGACATCCGAGCAACCGACTTGATCTTTCGTTTTTTAAGTTAGCTAGAACTGGATCCATGACTCTTCTGATCTTTCTTTAGCGACGAAGTTGAAAAACTCCTCTTTTAAACTAAATAGGTAATTTGGAAATTATTCTCCTTTTGTATCTTCTGCTTGACGTAGTCAAAGATAGAAAACTTATTAGGTTTTATCGCCTTTATTTATGTTATAATGAGGTCATGATATAGAGAGTTCTGAAGTCAGAGTCCTATTCGAAATAGAATTCCTAAAACGAGTAGAATATAAAAACCCAAAAACCCTTTCTGATCGGATTCCCATACGAAAATTATATTTCATATGGGATTCCTCAATCTTTTCCGGCCAGGGGTTCCATTCCCAATAGGATAGGGGCGGCCATGCTCTTAGGTCGACACATTGTGGTCGTCCTAGGGCATAGCCTGAGACATATGGGCTTGGCTCCCAGCCGAGCCTCTTGGATCCTTCTAGTCGGATCTACTCCATGTCTTTTCATCTCATTCCCTCAAGTCAAATCTTTTGATCGAGTCGATACTCTTTTCTGTAACCCACTATAGGACTTGGTCGTCGTTAGTTGGGAGTCACTCTAAAACGATCGCAAGTCGCAGTTAGATTTCTAACTAAGCATTACGGTTCTAAAACGATCGGAATTAATGATCTTCATCATCTGTCCTATCCGGCAAATAGAACACATTACCATCTTGATCGATTGACATCTCGTTCAGTAATCACGAGAAATCATCTCCTCAAATCCTTCTACTAAATTGTTCTATATGAACCCCATAAAGGCTAATTATACAATATTCCAATTCAATAATGAAAAGGGTAGAAACCACATACCTATTTTCGTCTTAGGCTTCCACAATTTGAATATTGTAAGCTACCAATCTTTACCTATTTCTCATACACGTGCATTCATGTGTACTTTCTTCTCTGTCTAGCTCCTTCACCACCTATATAGTTATCACAAGTTATTAATGATAGGGAGTATCACTAGCAAATATTTGGATATATGACAAGGTGGACTAAAAACATCAAGCTATTTTTGCTTATCATCAATATAAATTCAATTAAAATATAAGCAAATTAATTGCCAAATTCAATTCTCTCTCTCACACATTATTTTTGAATAATATTATTACCCATGTTGGTCAAAAGAAAACTAAGTTGCCTAGAAAGTTCTTTAGTATATGACATTCATTCATTCATTAAAGAATCTATTTTTCCTAAAACAGACATCCTAGAAATATATAGTATTATATATAATTCTAAGTGGATATGAATATATATATATATATTAGCATTAACTGATACCCACAGTCCAATTCGACATTTTGTCGGCTGAAAACATTAGTGATATCTAGGGAGAGAGAGAGATGGGGGGGTTAGTTTCTTCTGATTTATAGCTAGAACAGTCTGAAAAAAAGAAGAGTGGGGTTTTGACCTAAATGTGCAAATTTAATCCCATATAAAGTAGAGATGAGAAACCCCTAGCTAGTAAAGAGAGTAGACAGACCAACCCTAAGAAGAAATTAGTAGATGAGGAAGGTACTTGGGTAAACTTACATGATCATCTGAATGGGAAGAAGAAGAGAATTATAAATGAGAAAATCAAGTAATGACGATGATGATGATGAAAAGGGTAGTAGTGAAGTTGATAGATATTTATAACCTAAAAAAAAAGACTAGATTTTGCTAGTTAGGGTTCCATTTTGCATTGACAACAACATTACAAGTACAAAATTCATAATTGATAGATGGAAAAAGGAAAAAAACAATGAAAATGAATGACCCAATTAGACTGAAAGAGAGAGAGAAAGAGAGAATCTCTGGTTCCATAGAAGAACACGCGTCTCATCAAATGATCTAACATTTGATTCCCATTTTTGTTCTGATCCATCCCTTCCCATTTAGTAATGAAGATGCGTGTATAGTACGTGGGTTCACCTCCATATTTGTTTATTTTAGAGAGAGAAACAAGAACTTTAGGATAGATAAAGAGGGAGTGAGATTAGGGTTGGCTCTCATTTCTCCAAGTCTCCTCCGTTTCTCTCTCTAATAAACAAGAGAGAGAGAGAGAGAAATAGAGAGAAGAAGAAACAAAGCACATGTTGCCGATCAAACTACTTGGGCCTAACAGTGAACTATGTGAAAAATATTGTCCATGTCGGCACCTTCCTGGCATAATAATTTCAACTCTGATAGGGGGACTCCCTAATACACTCCAAGGTGAACTACCCTTAATTGGACAAGGATTATTTTGGTCTTTTCACATCTCTACAAGACTGTAAAAAGATCCAATACTTCTGGTCTTATTAGCCACCTCAGCTATGGAGTATGCCAAGGGACCCCTATCAATTTTGTAGTAATTTACTCTTGTTGTGTAAGCATCAATAAATTTTTTGTTTTCTCAACGCTTGGTTGTCCAAGTGGTCGACAATGTTGATATAAATTTCAAAATAATAGATGATGATGCATAAAATATCCAGACGTTAAAATCATAGATGATGATGCATAAAATGTCCAGACGTTGACTAACGACTGAAGAGTCAAGATCAGACCTGAAGTCTACTGGGTCAACCCGGCTTAAGGTAGCAGGGTCGCTGAGCCCTTGATGGTCCGCCAAATATTCCCCTAACTGAGAGGTCGACAAGAAGAAACCAGCCCTGCAAAACGCCCTTGGCATGGACAGATCAGCACTGGGGTCTTCAGAGAAGTAAGGTCCAAACAGATCCGGCCAATGTCTTACGTCCAGAACTGGGGAGGCAGCATCGCTAGGCGACCTACCGACTTAATCCCGAATCTTCCAGAAAGATCTCAGTCGGCTACACATCTCGAAGTGTTTAAGCCAGCTTGAACTCCACGTAACTAAAGGAGGAAACTTCTCTTCTAGGATCAATCACACCGGCAAGATGTCTACGAAGGATCCTTGAACTTAGAAACTTCCACTTATCAAAGATCGGAGATAGACCCTAAGAGAAACCCTAGATACTCAAGAGAGGAAACTTTTCTTTTGGGTCCGACGGCAACTGCCTCTAATCATAGTCGGCCTAACATCGCCTATAAAAGACCCCCCACGTCGTCCTTCCCAGGACATGATCTCTTTACCCCAAAAAGATCACTAAAAACTCAGAGTTCCCATAACTCGCCCCCAAAAAGATCAATCAACATTCATTCTTTTACTACAAAGAGCACCCTAACAGGCTTGAGCGTCAGAGCGATTTTCGAACCCTTTGCAGGTTTTTCCCCCTTGAGAACAGGCGAACGGGAACAGGAGCAGGAAGCAAGGAACGAGGATCAGCGAGAAGGAGACAGAGCAGGAGGCAGAGCAGGAGACAGAGCAGAAAGCAGAGCAGGATTCAGGAGCTCTGAACTGAGCAACACCCAACATAACAGAATTATCAAACATAACGGAGGCTGTCATGCATCAACTCCCGATTTCATGGTGATCTAACGGAAAGCCATTTTTTGACATCAGCAATAGAGGTTCCCGATCAAATTCTCAAAGGAGGTGGGATCTATGTTTTATTGAACTTGGATTATTAACAATATAAATAAAGTAGTTTAGTTGAGTTTGTTCGTAGTCCAGTTGGCTTTAGGCCGTTGAAATTTAGGTTATCGTGTTTATCACATCTTATTGATGTACCAATGCCATTGTAATGACTAACACAATCACTTTCCAAAAAAAAATATTTCTTGTTTTAAGTTTACTACATGTAAAAAATGAAGGTTCCATACAGAGTTATGCAAACACTTCTTCTGGGCGGCTAGCAACATTGACCGCCTCTGAGATTTCAAAGTTTCACTACTTTAAAACAAGTCACTACGAAAGAATATTTTATCTTCAACAATACACTTTGTTAAATGAGTGCGGAGGTTCGGACAAGAGCATCATAGCTTTTGGAGCATGATCATTGATAAGACGTGGTGCTCCATGATTTCCAAGTGACAAAATAACAACCAAACAAGCTAATCTTTAGAGAAACATACCTTCCCTTACCCCTATTTGTGTTTGGAAACCAAACTAGAGATCAACAGAGGCAGACAAATCAACTTTTGGTTGGATGGTTGGACGAGCATGCAAATGGTCTTCCTTGTCGAGATTTCCAACTTTATAGAAATTTGCATCTATAGAGGATAATTTGAGTGATGTCATTTGTCGATGATTCATGGAATATTCACTTTTCTCATCCAATTAAAAACTCTGAGATTAATCTCCTTATGGCTCTCCTTGAGTATATAACTAAAGCTTCATCATCCTTTAATTCCTCGATTGACTCTCGTAAGTGGTTGCTTCCAACCATGGTTTCTTAGTTATATAGCATTATGTCTAGAGCTAGAATGTCAAGTTGCATCCTCACACCAACTTCCGAGTTAGAGATTTGGACCACTCTAACGAACACTCTATGTAATACTTGACAACTAGAATTTCAGAGTTTTTCTTAGAGCGTTCCATTATAGATGCTCTTAGAGCATCTCCAATAATGGGATACTCGAACTCTAACACTTAGAGTGCTACATATGAATTTTTAGAGTTTTTAGAGTTTTTGTCGAAAAGACTTCTCCAGTGGCACACTTTGTTAGACACTCTATTACGAAGTGGCTGCATTTTGGAGTGTGTCTCTTGAGACTCTCTAAGTGTCACTCTAAACTATTTTTCCCTATTGAGTATAAAAATGACATGTGTATTAAGTGTAGGTATTTTAGAGATCCTTATTGGAGACAAAGAAAATTTGGAATGTCTCTACATTACTATTTAGGAAAGAGAATCTTCATTGGCGCCTAACAATAAAGACTTTTAGAATTTTTGTTATAGAGTGTTCCATTGGAATGCCCTTAAGTAATACTAATGATGGAGTAAGACAAGTAAGTAGGTTTGAGTTTTATTTTCTCTTCATTAATACCCTAGAAGATATGTAGTTTATTAAAACCATTAGATGAACTTACTCTTCCAAACAATTGGAAATCGAATGAAACAAGTTTAGTTTAGGCCGTTGGATGGGACCCAATGATGATTGCCATGTGTAAAAGAAAGATGGGGACTCTTCTTCTTCTGTCAAAATCACGTGCTAAGTCCAGACTATGATCAATTTGATGCCGACCATCCACACTCTTTCCCCTTGTGGGCCCCCTTCTCATGTCTCAAAACCAACCCCATCAACCAATTGCACCCCATATGTATATATACACACACGTGTCTACCCCGTCTTACTTATTGGGTTGGGGTTAAATCAAATTGGTCGGGTGCTTACACATTGGTCCGGTACTTATAGCAAAAATAGTTGTTGGACCTAGTGTTATTTGAGCCGCCCACTTACATCAAGTTGACCCGGTGCTTATAAAAGTACCAGGGAAAAAAAAAATACTATTATCTACATTTTTTTATTTTTTTTAACGTAGAAAATCTCACATTTTGAACTAATTTTTGGGTAATAGATATCCAAAATGACCCCAACAAGATGCTCAACCTTAGAACTTATAGTGGCAAAAAAATGAGTAAACAAACTGAACCATACTAACGAAAAAAAGAAGAGAGACTATCTTCTTTTTTGTTGTCTTTTTGTCAGGGAGCTCAAACAACTACAACGGTTGCTTCGAGCCCAAGTGTAATCGAATGTCTCGTGTTGAGTTTTTATATACTGTACCGCTTTAAAACAATAATTCTATTCGAAACAAAATTTGAACATGATTAAAGTTATAAGTGGCCAATAATATAGATCATGTCATGAGGCTAAAGGTCTAAATCCTCCCTTATCCTCTCTTAGAATTTACTTTTTTTTTTGTTTCTAACATGCATTATATAAGTTCACAAATATTAATTTCTACTTGAGAGTTCCCAAACATTTAGCCCAACCTTTCTTTTTGTACAGTTTTATGCAAGTAACATGGTATAATTATGAAGTTGGGTACTTCTGAGTAAAATTAGTTACTGGATTGAATAGTGTGATCGAAAAAAACAAAGTATCATACTAATGAAAATAGAAGAGTAATGAGCGTGATACTTAACTAAAAGCGAAAATAGTATTTGTTCTTTTTAATTAAGGATCCAACTATGGATTATTTTTCAAAAAAAAAAATGCAAGTGAAATAGTGAATTATTTCAAGTAGACACGAAATAGTTCCAAAACCAAATACAACTTTAGTAATGAATATGCCTCGTAGCAATTGTACTCACCATACAATATACCAAATGAAAGGGGAACAACACATTCCTTATCTAAAGTGGTACTTTTTGAGATTGATAGGATGATAGGTGATTAACTACTTATGATTGATTGATGTTTATTAGTACTTAATATCCTCATTTCCCCACACCAATTTAATACTTGCATTTTCATAATTATTGCACATTAATGTTTGTAAGGTTAATTCATATATTCAAGAAGAGGAGATCATCTTCAATTCCAAAAGTACTCGAAAATTTAAAACTATGAAGTTGACATTTCTTTAAAGTATGTGTAAAAAGTCCCTAATTCACATTATGATATTGTTTCGTGATTATGATACGATGTGAAATTTCAAACACAAATACTGTCCGTAATATGATTGAAATTCTGCGCCTTCCCAACTAATACCAACTAAAAGTTATTTTCTTTCACAAGACTTTCAAAAATTAGAGCTCATACAAAAAGCACAAAGCATATGGAGAACAAATTCGTGCAACTTGTGAATGGCTGTTTAGTTTTGTGGTGACACATACAATTTTTATGTGGAGAGTCCTAATCTTGTAGTATAAACTAGAGAACTCTCAACAAAAAAAAAAAAAAAAAAACTAGAGAACTTTTATATGGAGACAAGAGTTCAATGGTGGCACAAAATGATAAAAGTACCTCTTTGATGATTCCATGCATGATTTTTTTGTTTTCGTGGTGAATAAGACAATGAGTATTTTGATTTTTTCCTTCGATAAAATACCCCTTGTTTATTAGGAGGGAGTCACTAAAAGGGTCACCAAAAGAGTACTTGTATCATTATTGAACTGCAACTCGATAACAAAATTTTGAATCACAATAGAGACGTTGAATATAATTAATTCTATGGATTAGTTGAGACATATAATAGACCTCTCGAACACAATAAATATCAAAAGGAAAATATCATAAAAAGCTTCAAGTGACATAAAAAAAAGCAATATTAGTTTAGCAATCCGTAACCGTAGCATATATGGCAACCATACGTATTATAAATGAAAAAGGGACAACACATTTAATATCTAAAGTTGTGAGTTTTAATATTTGATGGATGATTATACTTAGGATTGATCGTTAACATCACTATCTCCCGACATAAAGATACACTGTAATGTTTATGTCTCTCTATCGTTTAAAAAAAACATATTACTATCAGGCTAAAGATCTTTTTCCCATTTATACATTTTATGATACAAAGGTTTTGGGAAGAAAGGGACTTTGTTCCAAAGCAAGTCTCTAGGACAAGAGTCAATTTTAGTATTAGGAAAATCACATCTACATTGGTTTGTAGCTTAGTAGTTGCGATTTCCTTGTGAGAGGTTTAAGTTTCGAGTCTTGGGTTGTAGTTTACCCTATACATGTCTCATGTGCTTTATATATACAAAGGACCTTTTTTTTTTTGTTGAAATCAACGAACCCTTCTTAAACGAACTTTATGGTCTCTTATCATTGATTTTTAGGGTTCGTCGGGAGGCAGTCATATTATTTCATATTTTATTGGAGTACTTGAACGCTCTTCTTGATGTATCCACGTTATACAACATAATGCTAAATGTACATGTCAAGCAATTACGAGGTAATGATCCTTTCAGAGAAAACATGGCAATGAGAGGTGCTTTTGCTCGTCTGAGTAGACAAACGTCGGAGGGGGAGGGAGGGAGGGAGAGAGAGGACTAAAATTAAACAACTCACTACGGCAAAAGTGACAATTCAAACAGAGATAATCAACATGAAATAAAATGAAGACAAAAATAGAATGGCAACAAGGTTTGTAGTGTCATTTTCTACCTTTTGCTACATAACCGTAAATGATCATATATGTGATGTTTGGCCGGTGGCTGCCTCGGTGGTTAGGATCGTTGGAAGTTTTGATTTTTGTAATGATTGAGAGTAAATGTATCGACAAGATTCCATTCGAATCACATGGTCTAATGGAAGGAAAATTCCAACAATAAAATGCACCTAAAAACTCCATCATCTCTAGTCTATGGCTATTCATCATACAAAGGGCCAGATATCTCTTCAATGATATATGTAATAAGGAAGAATTGGCATTTTCTGAAGTTGTAAGCGTAGATATTTTTTGTGAAACAAGTGGATCCAAAATATCGAACAGAGTCATGATAACTAGTTGGTATAGATGCCTCTAAGATCGAATAGCTCAAGTTGTAAGATTTGAATATAAAGAAAACAAAAATGGGAAACTACATCTTAGAAGGATTTACCAATCTATACGGAGAAGTTACTCATCATCTTTGTACGGGTACTCTTCGGGGACCTGCTTCAGAAGTTTCACACGTAACTCATATGCATCATCTCCACGTAACATATCTCGAACCCATGTCACTTCAGTCTTCATTGATACCTGAACTCACAAGATTTAGTTCGATCAAATGACAGGTCGTGCTAGAATTCACATGAAACAGATCATAAGAGTAATTCATTCATAATTTATGATCTAAAACTGACTATTTAAGATAAAAAAAAATTGTCGTGTGAGAGACGGACAGTAGTTAGTTGTAACGAATTCATGTATGTACTTCTCGGATACTCGCTCTCGCCTCAATGGGTCCATTGTGTGAGATCGTGAGTGCATCCAATAATAGCCAATAATTTGAGACTTTTGAGTATCCAATAAAAGCCACCGAGACAATTGTCGTCTATGTCGTCTCAAATCAATATAAAATCGCTGAAAAGATTTAAGAACTTAACTTACAGCTTGAGTAATCTACATTCTGAATTGCATTCCAAACTGTTTCTAGCTTTAATACCAAGATTTCTAATATCTTTAAGAGACAAGAAATACATGTTTAGGGAATGTAGTTTTCTTTAGATACTCTAGAATCACAGGAAGAACCAACTATAGCACGAGACTAGAGGAATTCTAGTTTTTTTTTTCTTTTTTTACTTTTTGAGTTTTGAAAGCACTTTGAGTGTATCTAACCAAACAGGCTCTTAAGATTGTTGAAATCGCTGAACAGAACCAAACGTCACAGACAAAACAAGATGCTCGATCAGCGAGTTGGAAGTTAAATTGATATATCCCTTATAAGGAAAGAGATCCATATGATGTCACATAAAACGAACATGCACTCTTATTCAATAAAAACGTGAAGAAGAAAATAAAAGGAAAAATAGAACAAGAGAGAGGTTGTTTCACTAACCATCTCTAGTGCTCCTCTGATAACCCCGCTAAGAACGTTGCAATAATAAAGACCTTGGCATGTATCAGGAAGCTCAACAAAGTCTACAAGGGGATTCTCGTCCAATACAAGACTGCAACTTGTTCCCTCGGCATCCCAATTGGTTACAGTTGCTGTAACCCCTAAGAACATCTTAAAACCAACCTGCATGGAAGGACCCCCAAAATTGAAGATTAAGTTGGTCAAACAAAGTCTAACTCTTATTAAGATTCCCAGACATATAACAATCTATTTAGATCAATAAATGTACGAGTTATAACAAACAAACAAGTTGAGGCAGCACACCAATAGTAACTTGTGGAGCAAACTAGAGGAATGCAGAAGGAATTAGAAGGAAATGGAAATGGAGAAGGGGCAGGGATCAGCCAAAGCACATAGGAATAGATAAATCAGTAAGGATTAGCAAAGACACAATTTCAACATTCATTCGACGCTACTGTTTTCTACAGATCATATTGTGTATAAACAAAGAAAACAAGTACCGACTAAATCACTTCCATAATTACGACTGCCCACAACTTAATAATCTAAACACACTCTTCACATTTACTGTTTAAGGTCATCTCCTATGCAAAACTCTATTAAAACTCGATCTTAATAAAGGGTCTGTTAATTTATATTTGGTTTTATCTTATATGGGGGAATAAATCTATTGACTGAACATCTATAGCGCGAAACTTAAGAACTTTATTTCTAATGTCACTTATAAATGGATAAGCCATCATCGATGAAGGGGTTCTACCGAAGAGCAAATGAATTCCTCATAGAAAGAGTAGTTCGAACTATTTGGGTCTATACTGCATGAGAACTCTTGAACTCCAATATGCTGAACAATAGCCATTATTTGTTATGGTATAGGCACGGATTGTTATTCTTGGAGCAACAAATCTAGTTGGTATTGAGGAATTTACTTAACAAAGATATCTTTGGACATCTGAAATGAAGGCAAACTCACCACAAGATAAAGCAATTTACTTCGTTCGGAAATCTTGCATCCACGGGCAAATAAGGTTGCTATAATAACTCACTCAACAAGACTTGTAGACCATCTAGGACAAAGAGAGTACTGGTTTGTCTTAAGGCACTCTCACTTAGGACTTAGTAGATCTCACTTGGTTTTCCCATGGTTGTTTTTACCACATAAGGTACCCTTTCTATAGACAAGTCTAAATATGCATCACGCCCTCGCGTCCCTAAATATAACCAGGGTTGTCCCCTGCACCACTAGTAAAAGGTCCTGAGCGGATGCTGAGCACTTTATTATACATATGGCGGCTCCTAACTGAGTTTGTTTACCTTCAAGTTAAATCTTGAACTCATGTTCAAGCGAAAATCATGCCAAAACACATATGCCTCTCCTACACCATTCGTGCGAACAAGAAAAGCAATCATGCAGTTCACTTGACGGTTTGCTCATAAAATCAGCAGCCAAAATGTTAAGGACGTGATAGAAATATACGGACAACTTAGAAGCTTTAATGTTAAAAAATATTAAAGAGGCAAGGCCTACCTTTGCAATTACATCAGCAGACTCCCTGAAGTCAACACATCTGGAGACATTAGACTTTGCTAAAAACTCATCAATTAGTCGAATTCCGATATTATAACCCCTGCATAGAACATAAAATTCCAAACTTAAGTGCTCAACCAAAAGATATTAAATCCATCTGAATGATAATCAAATTGACAACTAGGGAACTACCACTTGTTGACTAACAATATCCTATAAAGAGCAACACACTTTTCAAATGGTCTGGATGAGAAAATATGGAGCAAAAAAATCTATGCAAAATCAGCAAATTGACGATAAAGTGATGGTAGAAAATACACCAAACACATGAAAAGCACCAGAATGAGCAGGCCAACAGACCCTAATGCCTAATGGATCGACAAGTGAGTACGGTCTCGTTCAATAAAGATAATAGTTCCTGTCGATTTGAGATAGTAAGCCACTGATAAAGGAAATCTACTAAGGTGATGTTTATTTTTTTTTTCTCAATGTCTTGATCTGACTCGTCGAAACAAAATAGACCCAAAATCAACAAAAATCAACCATCCAGACGAGTCAGACATCCCGATTAAAAAAATGAACCATATGAAATCTGTCTTAAACCAATTCAGTCATCGAGTCAGATTTCAAATCTGACTCGAGATCACAGGAAATGAGTTTAGGTAACAACCCTCCCATTAAAATCAGAAGCAGATTCTCAAACCAAACCCAAATTTTACACCATAGATTGAAACCAATAAAAACTATAAACCAAAAATAAATTCCAGAACAGAATTGAAATTGGATAAGAACAAAGAGTAGTCACATCTGATCGAGCTGTTTATTGACTTCCTCAACTTCTTCAAGATCTGTAAGCAATTGTCGTACCATCGCCCCATATGTTAGAGTAAACAACTCCGCATTCTACACTCAAAATTTCCAATTTCAGTTCAGATAATGAGCTCAAAGTAAGACTGAAAATTAGGGTTTTCTTACCACACGTTCAACATTTGCAAAAACTGCATCCCCAGATCTTGGAACAAGAGGAGGCATTGAAATTTATGATCTTTTTTTTACTACCTTCTCACCTTCTTCTACAATCAACCAAATAAATCATTAAATTTCACAATTTCAAAAGATTTTGATAGATTATTGTGGTGAATTAGTCAATATTACCTTCAATTGAAAGGATTAAGTGATGAAACAATGGGTTTTCTGATTGTCGATCAAAGAGAGAAATTGGGAGAAAGATGAAGCAGAAGAAAGGGGAGAAGTCCTTTGTGGAAGCAAGAGTCAGGGTTGACCTAGGATCGACAGGGTTGGCGGGTTATAAAATGCTTAACCCTGTTACTATAAATTTTTTTTTTTGATGTAGTGGCGTAAATCTGGCCGGGCATTTGTGACGTCCCAGGCGTTAGCCGTGATCGATATTTTTTCCTTTAGACGCCTCAGGCTAAAGCGTACATGTACGGAGTTTTGTTCTTTGTGAAAGCTCCATGAGTCCACTTGAAAGACCTCAACACTTACTAAGCTTGAGGGTTCACCTAAAACTCATGCTCCTAATACCCTTGAGCGATATGTGACTGACATGGGGACCGACCCAGAACGACTGACTTGCCTTGGTAGGCCGGAGTCAGGCCAAAGATGAGCTAACCTCGTACACATTACGGATGGATCACGTCGGGCAATACGTTATTAACCTGACATAATCCTTCCATCGACTTGGCTTGATCCAAGACCTTCCATGTCTAAGAGCCAGCCCACCAACCTCAGGCCTTCATAAGAGCCCATGTTAAACAACACAATCATGTAAAGGCCAAACAGATTAGACACAAGATCTCATCGAGGGCCTATTTAGGGCTGGGCGGGCCGACAGTCCGAGGACAAGTAGGAAAACGATATTGTGTATGAGCTAACTATACAATTTCCGTATATAATTAGAATACATTTTACCGTATTACTCTAGAAAATGATAGATCGTAATGAGCATTACAAGCTAAAGAAAATGTTAGAAGGTTGTGTATGAAACGAATGTTTCGTGTTTGGGAATAAAACAGTTAAGTTCGGTATAAAAATGAATAAATTTTACATGATCATTTAACCACATAAATATGCATGTTAACTCATTCTTTTAACATGATTCTTACATTTAAATTCACCTATTCCCATTCAAACTCAGGCACTCAGCTAACTAATTGAGCTGATCCACTTTGTTTTGGAGTTTAGGGTTTGCACAAGGACAATGAAGGTCATTGTTGTCGCAAGCACAGGCGAATTTTTAATGGAGGTTGGTGTCAAAGAACCCATTCTCGAAATAAAACAAAGAATAGAACAACTCTTTGGTGTTCAAGTTTCTACTCAAATACTCACAGTTTACGGATTTGAATTACTCGATGGACTTGACTTGGAAGATTACCCACTTATCGTTGAAGGAACAAAAATTGCTCTAACCATTAAAACAGAAGAGATTGGTACGAATTTTGATGTTAATACAATTCAAATTACTCTCAAGATATCGAAAAGACAAATAAATTTGGAAGTTGATAAAAGAGAAACAGTAGGAAGCTTAAAAGAAAAAATCCATATAATCGATGGTTCTCCAATTAAAAAATTAGTACTTAGTTTCTCTGGTATCGAAATGGATGAAAATTATCGATCTTTGTGTGAGTATGGTATATGTCAAGGTTCTGAAATTCATGTTTTTTACAGAAATGTAAGTTACCGAAGGTCTGATCAGATTTCAACTAGAAGATTGAGTATAGTGATTAAGACTTCTTCAAATCTGCTTAATTCGGCGAGTATTCCTTTGCAAATGATGGAATCTAATACTGTAAGTGAAATGAGGAAACTTTTGTTAGATGGAAATATTCTTCCTTTAGATGATTATTTTTTCATTCATAAACAAAGAATTATGCAAGATAATTGTACTCTTCGTTGGCACGGAGTTGGAGATGGTGATTCTTTATATGTTTTTCAAGGGACTGTAACTCGGGAATGTTGAAGTTTATTCTGCTTTATTTTTTAAAATTCTTTAACGAATTGAAAATTTTGACATCTATTTTATAGAAAACTTAGGATATATAGCTTAGTTTTTTTAGTCATATTTATGAATATTACATGTTTTTTTAAGTTTAGATCAACTATAGATATAGCAAGAGATTCTATTGCAAAAAAAGAGTGTAAGAAGTAAGTCTATTTTAAATAGTGTTTTAAGTGTTTGAGAAATAGTTGCTTAAGAGTTTACGATTGTTATCAATAATACTGAAAAAAAAAGTAGTTTCAATTGATTTTTCTAAAAAAAATGGTATTGTTGAAACTGCAACAACGACGGGGAAGATGTTGTTGTAGACTATGTCTTAAAATGTGCCCTTAGAAAAACCCAAGAAAAAATAGTTGTGGCTGATAAAATAGGATATTATAAGGTTATAGACATCATAATCATATAAGGAATTAGTGAAACAACAACTTATGTCATAAATTAACCAACTTCTTGTATTCAAATCAATGTGTAACATTTTTTTCACGTAGACTCCGGGAGTTATAACATGACATAGTTACATTAAGAACCGGATAAGTTCTAGAACTGCTATCATCAAAAATATATTGGGTCGCAAAGGTTGTATTAATACCTTTAAAGATAACGTATGACATTTGAAAGTTCAATAATTTGTATCTTACTTTATTTATACTTTTCAAAACAGGTAAATAAATAGTAAATTTTTATTTCCATAGAACATCGAGTATCTGTTACCTTCGACAGAACAAGCTAGTGTGTGATTGATTTCAATCAATGTGTACGATTCGTGGAGCGACTAATAATGGATAATTTGAATTCACATTATTTTCTCTCTCTCTTGATGAAACAAGATCATTATGAATATATGAATAGTTGGATAGTGATTCATGCCAAATTCACTAACTTATTCGGCTATCCAATTATCACTATTATCTAATAGTGCAAATTGGGCACATCAAAAGGTGAATAGGACAAACACAAATTTACCTAAAATTGTCATCCAAATTGCCAATTATACCCCCACTTCCTCATTTGGGCTTCCCAAATAAAACTGTCAATCTAATCATCTTTCCTGGGTAGTAGGAGTCAAAAACAGAATCCCCATAAAATTGATCCACACTTACCTATTATAGTTATAGAGAGAGAGAGAGAGAGAGATTGTTATTAACAAATACCCACTAAATGATTTGGAGAATATTTGATTCTATTAACTGAAATTTTGAGTGGGATTTAGAAATCCAACTGTCTCTCCAAGAAAAACCCTGAAACGTTTTCTTATAAATTAGAGTGATGAGAAAATGAGACTTGAACCATCATCATCATCATAAAAAGAAAATGGATGTGATTTTTGAAATCTCAGAGAAAAGTTACTTCACCATTGAAATTGGATTCTTTGATACAGTTCTTGAAATGAAAGAGAAAATTCAAAAGTACCATCAAATTCCAATACCTAAACAGACATTAATCTTTAATGGAAAAACTATGATCGACGATCGAGATACAGAATTTTACGGTATTCTTGATGGATCTCTTATTCGATTACAAGTTCAATCTCCACCACCACCACCACCATCTTCTTCTTCTGAAGGTCAAAATCAATCAACAATTAAACCAGCAAAGATTCATGAAGAATCATCTTCATCTTCATCAACAACAAAGATTCAAGTTATTATCAAGGTACCCATATCAAAATCAAGATTCTCAATTGAAATGGATATTAATGATTCAATTAGTAAATTGAAAGAAAAGATTAATGAAATTGAAACTAGTATTTCTAATACCCATTTCATATTAGTCTTCTCTGGTACTGAATTAATCGAACTTAATCGAACATTGAATGAGTATGGGATTTTGAATCTCTCTGAAGTGAATGTGATTTTGAAATCATTTCCATCTTCTTCTCCATCTCCTTCATTATCATCTGGAGGAGGTGGAGTTAGTAGTAATTCAAGTGGTAGTAATAAGAGAATGAGAGTGATGGTAAACATCAAATACGGATCAAAAACTATACAAGTTCAAGTGAATCCAATGGCTAATGTTGGAGATATCAGAAAGGAATTAGAAAAAAATGCTCAACTTAATCTTCCAAATGAAGGGTATTTTTTTATTCATAAACAAAATGTTATGGAAGAAAATCGATCGTTTCGTTGGCATGAAGTTCGTCAAGGTGACATTGTTGAGATCTTTAATGGAAGTGTTACTGGTGGTTCTTGATTAGATTTGGAGTTTTTCTTGTTCTTTTTTTCTTATTTCTTGTTCTTGGAATATAGTAGTCAAACAACTTATCAATGAGTTTAGGGTTTTAGAAGTTAGGGTTTTAAGGGGTTATGCTTAGGGTTGAAAGTTGAAAGAGGACAAGTCATTGAATGGGAATGCCCAAAAGTATATTGTTACTTTGATTGATATAATTGATGGTTTCTTTTACTACTTTTTATATTTTCATAATTCGATGTTCCTAAGATTTCCTTAAGCCCTTAATCATAAGTTTTCGTACGGTTTTTCTTAATCGAAGCTCGCAAAGAGTATACAAATTGCACTTATAGAAGATTATCATGTTATTAACCCTAATTCTAAAACATTACTTGTGGGCAATGGATTAGATTTTAAGGATTATAGAAATACTTATAGACTTAACCCATAACACATCAAGAACTCATTGACTAACATACCATGAGACTACTAAGAAAACACTAATTTAAACTCTATTTTAGAAAACAAGGACTCAAATTACTACGAAACTATAACCACCATTATTAAACTATCAAATAACTCACACTTACTACTTACTCAATCACCACATATATATCAGCATCATTTGGGATATGATAGTCTCTAAGAGTGTAAGAACCTGCTAGTGGAAAATCATTCCACGTAAGATAAAAGTCGTGACCAACAGCTAAATCAGCACGACGAGCCATACCTTGGAGAGTAAAAATGGTTTCATTTGGGTCAATAACCACGGTCTCGGTCATATCCGTAGTTGGACAAAATAATCTAACTGTATATGCCCCTTGTGGATATGGAAGAAACTCTGTTAAAGTAATTCGAATAGGATTAGAGATTATATAGTCTTCGAGCATATTTTCGTCCATCATTTCAACTCCCATTATGCTTAACACTTGTCGATGTGGAGAAACACCTTTTATGTCGTCGATTGTTCTTTTCAGAGTTAAAACAAGATCTTTACTGTGAACTGGAAAGTGGAAGTCTTCTCCATATTTAGTCACAATAATAACATAAACGGTTTCATTGTTCTTCTTAGCATATAATTGCATTTCAATAGAACCGGGATTCGTTTCATCTTCTAGTTCTTTCAACTCTTTAGTGTTGTCTAGAATTAGTCTTCCTTGATGAACTAGGATTTGCTCTAAAAATGGAATCTCTAGACGCTCGGTAATTTGTTGTTTAAGAGATTCAAGGGTTGTCAAGTTGTGGTTAAATGTTTGATTTTCACCAGAGCTCATGATTCTCACATTCACTTCCACCATGGAATCATCATCATCATCACTGGAGGCCATTGTTAGGGGAAAAAGGGGGTAGTTTCTAAGAGAAAAGTTGTGGTGAAGAGTATTGGCTCAAGATATGTATATAAGTGAGAATGATTGGTCTAGCTAGCATATAAGTTGGATGACTAATACCTTGGGCATTGGCATACAATTTCTGTTTTACCTTAAGGTACAACAACTGCACATTCCGTGTGAGAATCAGTTTTCTCTAGCTGGTACATTGTCAGGGTTTATGCCTCTGAAACACAGAAGAGAGAGGGAGAGAGAATCAATTCTCTATCTACCCTCTCATATTCCATGGTCTTACAACAGAAATTTTATTGGGGGCACGAACACAATAATCGAAATAAGTCTACAAACATAATAGTCTTTTCTTGTTACAAATTCATCGAGTGACAAATTTTCTTAACATATTAAACTTCCGTCAAAATGTCATATGTAAAAGTTGTCTATACATCTTTAATGCTTTGATCGAAATTCAGAATTAGGATTTTGAGTCTTCTGCTAAAACCATTTTAATCGTTTAAAACACAAATGTTACAACTAAAAATGTTCTCTCATTAAACAACAAGACACTAGAAATTTACAGAGCTATATATTTATATTTACAAGGGCTTTGTGGGGCGTGCTATGTGCCTTTGCGGCTTCGTCCATGCCTAGAGTCCAGCCGATTGGCTCTAGCTATGCCCAACTCAGACTACTATGATCTGCCCTTAGATGGATCATGGGTACTAAAACTGATCATGTATAAACTGTCCCACAGCCACAGGGCCCGACCCGAGTCTCACCCCTACACTAATTACCCCGCTGGCACACTGTATCACTTGCAGGATAGCTTGATACTATTGAGTCTTTAAGGGAAGTGTTACTAGGGCTCTTGATTAGATTTGGAGTTTTCTGTTTTTTTTTCCCATTTCTTGTTCTTGAAACCCATTCGAACTTATTGCTGAAAGTGTCTCGAATATGGGGTCGATATCTAATCCGATAACTCACTTTCTAGGGCACAATTTTGGGAAGTAGAAGGAGAGGTTGTGAGGCTGTGAGTCGGTCCGAGGTTGAGAGGTTTTAGCTGCTATATAAACTAAAACCCTGTAGATACTTATTCATTCTCATGAATCCCATATGTAACTTGTTTCTTATCATAGTGGAAATCATCGTGCCGTTGTTCGTCGTGGAGTTGGTCTCACCAACCGTAACACGTAAATCTTCTGTTTTTTTGTTGATTGTTTAGATTATTTACTTTCTTGTTCTTTTCTTGGTTTACTTGATTTCGTCACGACACTTATTAATGAGTTTAGGGTTTTAGAAGTTCGGGTTTTAGGGGTTATGCTTACCGTTGAAAGAGGCCAAGTCATTGGCTGGGAATGCCCAAAATATATTGTGACTTTGATTGATATAATTGATCATTTCTTTTACTACTTTTTCTATTTTCATAATTTGATGTTCCTCCGTTTTCTGTAAGTCCTGAATCCTAAGTTGCCGTTACGTTTTTGTTAATGGAAGCTCCAAAAGAGTATACAAATTGCACTTATGAGAAGACCATTATGTTATTAACCCTAATTCTAAAACATTACATGTGGGCATTGGATTAGATTTCGAGGATTATAGAAATACTTTTAGACATAGACCCATAACACACCTAAAGACTCGTAAGAAAACACTAATTCAAACCCTATTTTAGAAAGGAAGACAGACTCAAATTACTACGAAACTATAACCACCATTACTAAACTATCAAATAGCTCACACTTAGTACTTAATCCAACACCACATATATAACAGCATTATCTGAGACATGAATTTGATCAAGAGTTAAAGAACCTATAAGTGGAAAACCACTCCACATAAGGTGGAAGTCTTGACCCATAGCTAAACCAGCACGACGAACCATACCGTGGAGAGTAAAAACGGTTTCATCCGAATCAATTTGCATGGTTTCACTCATACCTGTAACTGGACAAAATAATCTAACTGTAATAGCCATATCTGTGATATATGGAAGAAACTCTGTTAAATAAACTCGAATAGGATCGGAGATTATGTAGTCTTCGAGACTATTTTCGTCGAGCATTTCAACTCCCATTATAGTTAAGCTTTGTCGAGGTGGGGAAACACCTTTCTTCTCGTCGATTCTTTTTTTCAGAGTTGAAACAAGATATTGACTTTGAAGTGTAAAGTTGAAGTTACCTTCATCTTTAGTCACAACAATAACATCAATAGATTCATTGTTCTTCTTAGCATATAATTGCATTTCAATAGAACCAGGATTTGTGTCATCTTCTAGTTCTTTCAACTCTTTAGCGTTGTCTAGAGTTAGTCTTCCTTGATGGACTAAGATTTGCTCCCAAATTGGAATATCGAGACGCTTGGTAATTTGTTGTTTAAGAGATTCAAGGGTTGTTAAGTTGTGGTTAAATGTGTAATTTTCACCAGAGCTCATGACTTTCACAGTCACTTCCACCATGGAATCATCATCAGAACTAGAGGCCATTGTTAGGGAAAGGAAGAGGTAGTTTGTATAAGAAAAGTTGTGTCCAAGAGAGTATTGGCTCAACATACAAGTATATAAGAGAGAGGGATTGGTCTAGCTAGCATATAACTTGGATGACTACCTTGTGCCTTGGCATACAATTTCTGTTTTACCTTAAGGTACAACAACTGCACATTATTTGTGAGTATCAGTTTTCTCAAGCTGTACATTGTCAGGGTTTATGCCTATGAAAAAGAGAGAGAGACATCAACTCTACCCTCCCATTTAGCATGGCCATAGATTAGCATGGCCATAGAACAAAATTTTTATTGGGGGCACGACTCAACATAAAAGTCATTTGTTCTTTTTACAACTTTATCAAGTGACAATTTTTTTTGGTCTGAATAAAGGCTTTTGATCTTCTACTGAAACAGTAAACCGTTTGAAACTATTAGTTTTCTAGATTACTTGCGTCATTTGGTGTGAATATAATATAGTAAGGAAATTATTTGTATAGAAATATTAATGTTCTATTTAACTCTTCTTTGTTGTTAAAATTACTTTTACTAAGTATTCCCACTAAAAGTATTCCCACTAAAGTGAAAAATGTAAATTACTTACATTAATTAAATAGAATAAAATGATAAAATATGGATTGCTCACGAATATATATAGGTTTTATGCACACATATATACGTTTGTATATTCACAAGGGCTTGTGGGGCACCTCATGTGCCTTTGTCCATGCCTAGAGTCCAGCCAAATTGGCGCTCACTCGGAGTATGGTCTAGCCTTAGAGCAAACTTAATGTGACGGGGTTGGGTTTTCAATTTTGGGAACTCTTGAATTTTTCGATTCTATCACCAGGCTCCCAACCCAAATATATTTGCTATATACGTATGTGGGATTCTAATTTCAACTATGAAATTATTAACTCTAAAATAAAAATTTTGAATTTCAAATTTTACAAATTTTAGATTTTTAACAAAAAAAAATAATTGTTTCGGCCACCTATACTCTCATAAGAATAAAAAAATAACTTGAATGCTGCCCCAGTCCCCAATTGAGGCTGGAAGGCCCACCCCAAAAGTTGGGTTTGCTCTTACATGGATTATGAGCACTATTAAACATCTCAGGATCCGACTGGATCAGAGGTACAGACTGTCCCACAGAGCCCAACCCGAGTCTCACCCCCTACGCTAGACGCTGTATCACTTGCTGAATAGCTTGACCAATGGCTTGTATTTACCCTCCCTTTATTCTATATCAGTTTATAAGTTTTGTATCTAAATTTTGTTTTTGTAAAGTCTTTTTTTTTAAAAAAAAGTTTGAGTTACATCCATTATGATAGAGTTAAGCATTAAATAATCAGCCCCTTCACAAGATTAATATTGTGACAAGCTTGATAAGCTTTGAAGGAGAGTTGAGAGAGCTATTTGTCCGAAACATAAAGAACAAATCAATAGTTCTCCTCGGCAGGGCCGTTCTGGAGACTTTAGAGATCCGAAGCGAGTTATGAAAAAGTGGCCTACACGCGTTTCACAAGAAAATTTTGTATATTAGAATTTTCAATATTTTTTCTTGCACATATTGTGAGATTTAAAGATGAAATTTGTATTCATAACTAGCAGTCTGAATCGAACGATTTGATTAAGTTACTCGAAAATCGGTTCGAGTTCGGGAATGACTTCATACGTTCTTAGTCGATCTCTCGATCAAGTGGTTTAGCAAGTTCGAAATTCGGCCAATCAGTAGCTTGTTCAGTTTCCTTTTTTTAACCGAATTTTTTTTTAAAAAAAATGATCTTTAAAAAAAGAGTCCAAAGAAATTTCAGTTTTTTTTTTTGGTACGAAACGGTGTGGTCTCAGCTTGATGGTAGTTGTGGTGGTGAAGGTTTGGTAATGGTGGTGGTTATGGTGTTGAGGTTTAGTAATGGTGGTGGTAGTGGTCTTGAAGTTAAGTAATGGTGGTGGTGATGGTGGTTGTAGTGGAGATACAACGATAGAGATTTAGTAATCGTGGTGGTGATAGTGGAAGTTTATAATTGTGGTGGTGGTAGAATTGTCAAGTAATTAAAAAATGGATAGCTTAAGAAGGAAAAAATGCTTATGCTAGAAGATCGAACTTGGGTTATTTGGCTCCTTTGACATGCTTTTTACCAATTAAGCTAAAGTAGACTACATGTTAATTTTTGTAAATTATTTAAACAAATGATCAATGCCAAAATTCCTTCGTCTTTTCTATTTTTTCTTCTTGTGTGACCCTTTGACCCTGGGGTCCGAAACGAGACTTTGCTTGTTTGCTCTCGAGGCCGGCCTTGCTCCCCGGCCATCATAACATAACAAATCTAAATCTTTAATGAAAGTTTTGGTTTTTACCAATTAATATCCTTTCACCAAACACCAATTTAGTGCTCTTATGATAAATAATGGACTGGTGGGGACAAACAAGCTTGGAAAACAACAGTTTTGGTTGATCAACATACGAGTTTGTGAAATTTTGTAATAATCAAGACAAACTTTTATGTTCTTCAACAAAAAAAAAAAAAAAAAAAAAAGACAAACTTTTATGTTGAGGGATCAAGGATTGACATTCCTTTTTTTTTTTGTTTAAGAACCATCACCGCTAGAGATCTACGTTATCTGAGTAATAGTCATACGACACACTTTTCACAACCGTGAAGTTATTGGATCCAAACTGAAAAACTCTTCAAAAACGATTCAAAGTGATATTATTTATCTGATATCCTACATGCCACATCGTTTTCTGAAGTGTCTGGAACTTGAGCAAGAAATGTGAACTCAAAGTTAGCTGTGAAACTTTATGCCTATTGATTTTAAGAGTTGTATTTTACATTAAAAATAAAGACAATATCAATAACCGCTAATTAGGTACGATTTATCAGTACGATTGTTCGAATGCATCATAGTGTTAGACAAAGGGAGTAGAGCCCACCCAAACCTCTTAATTCTAAACAAAAATCATGAAATAAAAGAATATAAAATAAACCAACTAACTTTCAACTTCACAACAACCAATCAAACTTGAAAGTTAGACATTTTCTTTGGTATTCCTATCTGCAACCGTCAGTCTTCTTTCTCTTTCTAACCCTCAGTCTTTTATCTTTTTCTTTCTTCTCCCTCCTATTAATACTACCCTCTTGATTTTTCTTCACCTCAAAATCCTTCTTCATATTCTTCTCAGTACCAACAATGGCTGACTCTGATCAAAGTTCCATTGAAAATTCTATTGATTCTCAAGGTACCCATTTTAAATTAGTGCCTTTTTTGAGTTACAAATATGAATTTATGTCTAGGTTGTCACTAATTTGATGTTATATTTGTTCTGAAATCTCTTTACTCTGTTTTTCTTGATCTTTAACCCATTTTTTTTTTGCTTTCAGAAGAAAGTAGTGAGGAATCTAGGTTAAACTTTTCAGAAGATGAAGAAACACTTGTGGTATTGATGTATAATTTAGTTGGAGAAAGGTGAGATGATTAATTATGGGTTGCCATTATTTTCCTTCTTTCTCTCTTCTCCTATCCTCTGTTTTTCTTTTAATTGTAATCTTAATTTAGGGTTTGATTTTTATGATTAGGTGGTCACTAATTGCTGGAAGAATCCCTGGAAGAACTGCTGAAGAAATTGAAAAGTACTGGACTTCAAGATATTCATCAAGTGAATGAGAGAAATCAGATTGGGGGTTTGATTAGTGGGAATTATGAAAATTTTGAGAACAGGGGAAATTGGAGATTACCTTTCTCTTTTATATGCTTAGAAAACAAAGAAATTGAGAACTTAGAAATGTTTGGTTTTCAATTAGTTAGATAAAGTTTATGGTTGTGTTTGTTTTTCTAATAGATATGAGTAGTCTGAAATCTGAATTTAATGGTATATGCATAATTAGAAATTACTTGTATAATGTAGATTTTACCAATTAATCTATCTCGCTAGTAAAATCAGATCTTAAAATATATTTTTTCTTTTTTTACTTTTTCTTTTCCATCTGAATAAACGGTAAGAGTTGAAGACCTAATATAAGATCTATCTGGCAACAACCCTTGGTTGGAGTGGTAAGAGGTATAATTTTCCACCTTAGAGGTCAAGGGTTCGAGGCACACGCTTAACAATTCAAAAAAATATAGGATCTATCTCTATCGGAAAAATAAAAGCGTTTGAAAAACTGACATTATGTCATTTATGCATAAAAGAAAATGGCCACAAGCTCATTTGTTATTTTATCCATGGTCTCATTCAAGAAATCTTTTTTTAACTAAGTTCCCTCTTTGGAGTTCAAAAATTATTTTCATGTAAATTTCGTTTCACGAACTAAATGTATCAAAATAATATACTTTACTATATATTACTTCGTTGTCGATAATAGATAAATGTTATGATGAAGAACAAGTAACCAAGAAAAGTAATAGAGAAAGTAAACAATCACACAGAATATAAGAATTTACTTAGTTTGGTTGGTGAAACCTACTCAATGGATAATAACAGCGTGATGATTTCTGCTATATATGATAAAAAAAGAACAAGCTACAAAAGGATTTGTTAGAATAATAAGATCTCTAGCATTTCAGTTTACATAGCCCACTGAAAACTCTAATACCACGACCTCACTGCCTATCCCTTTCTAATTCCGAAATATACATAGATACCTCTTACAAAAATAACCGCCTTAATAGAAACTCCCCCTTGCAAATCAGCCATGATCCTAAGCCAACATTGCTTCTGAGATTAGTCTTACTTCTGAAATCAGCCCTGAAAGAGGGTTAGCGCATCACAAACTGGGTTATATATCGACCTATATTCAAGACATTCAACAATAGATTTTATGAATTTTTGCTCTGTCTTTTCTAAATCCAGCTACCAATCTCACGCATAACCTCTTCAAGACTCGAACTCAATCATAAATTCCAACACTATTCCTACTCATCTCCTTACTTCTAGCAACGGTTGATTCTTAATCTTCTTCATATTATCATTTGTAATTACTTTCAACGATTTCTCATAATTTCACAGAAAATTAGGGCATTATGCAGCATTCTCGTCATTAATCTTGAAGGAGACCTAACTGAAAGAACGCACCTGATTGCTCTATGGTATTGTCATGAAGGAATCAGATTCCAAAACCTAGTTGATTTCTTACTATCATTAAACAACCATTTCCTGGTTTAAAACCATCGACCGTGAAGAGGATCACACAATTGAAACAACAAACTCTTTCTTAAGCAATGGTCGTAACCAGGAAGTTATCGTTTACCGACAGTAAGAGATCAACGAGGTTTCATAATCTGACTTCTTCAGGCCAATACCAAAGAGTCATTAGGTGTGTACTTTGAGTTAGGTCTTGCTGAAGATTGATCACGAGAACGGTGTACAATACCCTAATCTTTATAAAAAATGATACAAGGTAGTTGATGGTAATTGAAACTGATAATGATGAAGTTTATGAAAAAGCAATAATTGTTAGAACAAAGGAGAGGAATAGCATAAATGTGTTTGGACTGGTGATTGATTTTTACTTTTAAAGGGGTTCTGCCGGGTATTGGTAGGTTGATTTAGGAAAACTAGAACAAAGATCCAAAAGATCTCTCCTTCCTGTTTCCGGAAATTTGGCCAAAACTTCCTAAGAAATTATGACTTTGGTTAAAAAGGATTCATTAAAGTTTTTTAGGCTTCACCTCCCCGATGGCAATTATGTAATTTTCAATTTCAGTAAAAAGACCAACCTAACCCTAGTCTAAGAAAATACCTTGCAAACACCTTGCACTGCCTTGCAAACACTTTGCACTGCCTTGCAAACACCTTACAGAGCCTTGCAAACACCTTGCATGGTTTTTGCAAACACCTTGGATAGCCTTGCAAACAAATTGCAGAGCCTTGCGAACACCTTGCAGAGCCTTGCAAAAACTTTGCAGAGCCTTGCGAACACTTTACATGACTTTTGCAAATACCTTCCACAACCTTGCGAACACCTTGCAGAGCCTTGCAAAGCTTTGCAAATACCTTGCAGAGCCTTGCAAACACCTTGCAAACACCTTGCAATGCCATGCAAATGGTTTGCAAATTAGTTTTTGAATTGATTTAACATGAAATTTGTTACAAATTATTATATATTGTCTAATAGAATGTTGTATCGAAAAACTAGCTAAAACCCATACGAGTTCACAATAGTCATTTTATAAGCTTTAGCACCATCATTTTACATTTCTTCGAAAAATTTCCAAAGCTTTCATGAAATTCTCAATTTGAACATAAATACCAATCATGATTGTCCAAGAAAAAATATTTCTCACAGGCATTTCATCTAACAACTTTATAGCTATTTCAACCAACCTAAGTCTTGTATAACCAACTAACGTTACATTCCAAGCAACAATATCTCTTTCAAGCATTTTATCAAACACATTGCTTGCATCAACTATACTTTCACAACTTCCATATAAATCCAACAAATAAGTTTGAACATAAACATCAAAACTAACAAATTGTCATCCATCATTCATAATTCAATGAAAATAAAGCAATGAAGAAGTTAGATTATACCTTGAAACACTATCAAATTCTCCTTCCATTGAAAGTATATAAAACTTTCTCTCTCTAGAATTTAGAACCAAAAACTAAATCAAACCCCTTAAAAGGCTCTTCAAACAACAAACAAATATATTAAATCACCAAAACCTAAAAACATCAACCTATCTTATAGCAAAATCGATTCAAACCCCAGAAATTCTAATCGACGTCGACAATTCAACTCGGTTCGTTCATGAGAAAAACTCAAGTTCCTGACTTATTAGTTAGATTATTACTAGGTATTTCTAATTGAATGAAGGGTATTTTTGACTCTTAAAAAGTTGGTGCTTTTAAAAATGTCCTTCAAGCCTATTTTTATAACTTACTTGGAGCCTAGCTAGTTAAAAAGATGGGTTGTCTTTTTAACAAAAAAATACAATCCTGTTTCATTAATGTAGAACAAACATTTAATAGAAGATCTCTCTTGATCATATTCTAGAGCAAACATTCAGAAGATCTATCTTTGTCTTAATTTTACAGGTGTTGTCAAAAGCACATGACTTTTATACTATAAGCAGACAGTTTATTAGTTTGATTATGTTCAATGAATATTGACCCAAACATTTTACAAGCATCCATTCCTGAGTGCTTTATGAATTCATTCACATTTATCTAAAATATATATCACAAAAAAAAAAAAAAAAATTATGTGATCCAAAGAGAAATTTTTTGTTACTAATTTACATATAGAAAATGGTTTTACATATTGAAAGCCCCAATCCATTTTTCTCAGTCACACCACTACATCCAAACAATATTTATTATTGTATATGAATTTCATGAGTCATTACATTGAATATGATATGGATACAAGCTTCTAAAGACCATATAAAGACTGTCATCCTAAGAACATGAAATCCGTTCCTACCTTTACTTTATTTACATCCTTTAACACAAGTTAACAAATGTTGGATTTCACTTCCACTTCGAATAAAATCTATACATCCTGAATTTCTAGAGTAGATAGACAACCAACTGGCTGAATAGTTGTTGGCACATCAAACCAATTAGTTATTATCTACAGCTGTCAGGTAGTAACCGTCTGACTTCTCAAAAGTGAACATCTATGATCTATGAAGTGGCCTTTTGAACGGAAAAGAATTTATGTAGTAATCTTTTAATTTAGTGAAAGTAAATTCTCCAAAATCAAATAAGGTGCAAATTTGTTCTTTGAAAGGGAAGAGACATAATGGTGTTTAAGATATTTTGTTCCAATTTGTTTTTATTGGGTCCATACTTAGTAAGGACAGATCACATCAGAGAAGAGCATCTAGTACATTGTCTTCTACCCCAATCAGATATACTTATGAAATAAAACTAAAAATGAAAATACTCATCCAAAGTCCATGCTTGATACAAGAACTAAACAATTAAAATACCCAATATCTTCTAATAATGAATATTGGAATTTCATAAAAATACCGAAAAACATGTATCAATAGTGTTAAATCTCTTAATAGATATTACAACCAATATATCAAATTCAATAAGATTATTTTACAGTTGGTCCAGACACGAGTTAAGACATAACGTCTTTTTAGATATATCAGTGTGATTAGCGAGGAAATTTCAACTTTAACACTGGAAAAGTATACAAAATTTATTACATTTTATGGCAGATGTTAGATCTTTTAGATTTTTCTGATGTATGTTCTCACATGAAGGTGCAAATCTGTCTACTTATTGGGCCTAATACAAAGTGATTTTCAATCTATTATACAAAACAGATACTTGTGACTAGGACAAAATGAATGCTCTTAGATGGTGACTAGGACAATGTGACTAGGCATACCAAAACATATGATTTGCTGACTAGGACAAAGATTATGACAAATCATAGTCCTCCCTTCTCTTTCATCTATAATCTTAACCTTTAGATCAGTCTTTCACTCATTAATAATTAGTAGTTAATTACTAAATTAGTTTCAAATTCATGAACCTATTAAGCTTCCCAAAGAGCCATTGAGGAAGATCAACAATTGTATTGATTTTATTCAAAATATATCTTAATAAATTTTAATAGCTAACTAATAAATTAGTTGATGTTCCAGAAGTTATTAAACTTCTCAAAGAACGATTTAGGAAGATGAACAAATCTCAGTAGTGATTAATAGTTGATTATTAAATTAATTGTAGCTTCTTGAACCTATTAAGCCTCTCAAAGAAAAATTTAGGAAGATGAACAATTATGTTAAATGTTATGTCCATAAAATATCAATTTAGTATTAGTCAATTCTAATTACTAATTCCGTAGCATTTTCATGAACCAAAATATTTTTCCCATATATAAGAAAGAACCATTTCCCCATACGTCGAAGCAACAATTGATATATTCATGGAAGGAGAATTGATACAGATCAAGTATTTTATTAATGTTATGCTCATATGTTTCATTCAGTGATGAAAAGTTTCAAACTATCAATAATGATGATGGGTATTTGTTCTTTAGTATTCTTATTGGATTTTTTTTCTATTAGGATGATGAAATATCTAAATGAACAGTAAGAGCAATAACTGATTTTGTGGTATCATATACTGGTACGCTCATACAAGATTGATAATCAAGTAAGCGGATATAATCTCAACAAAAAAAAGAAGTAAGCGGGTATAACTGATTGGTGCAACAGTTGCCTTCTTCCTTTTACTGATTATATAATTGAAAGATTAGGTTTATTGCCTTGGTGGAGACTCATTTTCGTATCTACTCGTACCTTCATGTTCACTCTTGTATTCTGCTTTTAATATTGAGTCATTTCCTCTTAAATCAAAATGAAAAATATATATGAAAATTATATTTCATACTAGAATTTATACTTTGACAAATTTTTTCGTGTTTGTACTCCAAACAAAATTTTTGGTTCCGTTTCTAATAACAAGGTAGAACATGTTACGTATTTATCAATTTATCTCACAATTTAATTTTGTTAATATTTTCTTGTTCTCACTTTGAATTGTTGTGATATGGAGTTGGTTTGATAATCCAACAAACAAGAAAAGAGGGAAAGTGAAGTTACAATTTTTATAATAGCACCCCTTTATGAATTGATGGAGATGTCTTCTATGTCATAGCGAATTTTTGTTTGCTGAATATTATGTGGCTAGAATCGTACAATTCTAATTTTCATGTCTTTTGTAAGACATACTTTAAAAAAACTTAAACATATGTCTACTACACCTAAGTTGGAGTTTGATTTTTTTTTTTTTTAAATGGGTCTAGATTGATTGTATTAAATTGGACTTAAACCTATAATATGGGGGCAGTTTTTTTTTGTTGAGAATAAACGGTCCAAAGCATTACAAAGTCAGATCTGCCCTCATGGTGTCCGAGAAGTGCCACAGCCTACTGAGTTTGTGCTTCCTACTCCATTTCGCTAGCGTGTCTGCTAGGACATTTGTGTCCCTTGGACTAAACTGGAATTGAATATGCTCGAAGAGGTTCCTGCGGGCCCTAATTTGATCTATGTTGTACTTGGACTGCCAGGAGATGGTGTTACTGCCTTCCTGTATACTTGTAATCAGGTTTTTGTTGTCGCTTTCTATAATAATGTGAGTCAGGCCAAGATCCTCCGCCCATGTGACTGCAGTCAGGATTGCCATACTTTCACACTCTTCAGCTGTCTGTCCCCTGATACTGTCTGCTCTGGCCATTATGAACTCGCCCTTTGCGTCATGGATGATGTTGCTAATGCCTGCCGGAACCAAGAAGGTCTTGAAAGAGGCGTCAACGTTAATTTTGAGAAAAGGGGATGGAGGTGGCAGCCATTGGGGCTTGACGGCGTTGCTTATCGGCGTTTGCTGCATAGGTAAGTTTGTGGCATAGCTTTGAATCTGGTGAATGAGTTGCATTGGTTTGGTTGGTTTCCTCCCGAAGCATGATTCACATCTAGCTTTCCAGATGAACCACATGATTTTGGCGAATTTCTCCATCGTGTCATTATCTAGCGTGGACCAACTCATGATCCACTCCGTGACCGAGAATATTTCGTCAATTTTAATGTTATAGTGGAACCAGATAGCCCTGGCTAGGTTGCATCGGATCAGTACATGAGTTGCGGTTTCCCTGTCGTTGCAGAAGGTGCAGCCAAACTCGTTGCCAATGAAAGATCCTATTTTGTCTTTAACGGGGAGACTGTTGGTGCAGCATTTCCATAGGAACAGTTTGATTCTGGGGATCGTCTTGATGTTCCAGATAAAGGCCCATTTCTTTGTCTCTGGAGTGCTTGTACCCGTTCTCAAGTGTCTGTACATTGATTTTATTGTGAATTGACCAGATTCTGTCAGAGTCCATACCTGTACATCGTCCGCATTTGGGTGGAGGTTGATGCTAAGGATGGCATTGCATGTCTCGTCATCAAAGTATCTCTGAAGGAGATTCCTGTTCCAATTATTGTTATCAATTAATTGGTCCACCGTGCTCAGCGGGCAATTATTAGGGTTTTGCAGAGGCGGCTCATGATTCGGTATCCAGAAATCCCTCCAGATATTTATGTTGGTACCTTGATTGATGTCCCAGAAGATAAGAGACGATAGTTTACTGATGGGTGCTGCTAATGATTTCCAGACCCAGGAATGATGCTGTTTTGGTGGTAGTGGTTGTGCCGATCTTGGGAAGTATTTGGCTTTGAGGAGTTGAGCCCATGGCGCATGAGGGGTTTTAAGGAGGCGCCATCCCAGTTTGCATAAGAACGCTTCATTGTCTAGAGCTGGGATTCTGAGCCCTAGACCTCCACATTTGCGAGGGTTACAGATTGCGTTCCAGTTGATAGTGTGGATGGTTTTTGCTTTTCCCCACCAGAATGACCTTTGGATGGTCTCTATGCGCTTGCTGATGCCTTTGGGGATGGCAAAGCATTGCATCTGATATCGGGGAACCGCCGCGGTAATAGTCGAGATGACTACTGTGCGGCCTGCTTGAGAAAGGAGGTTGGTTTGCCACTTCGAGAGTTTATTCTGTATTTGAGCCAACAACGGCTCAAACGTTTGCTGTTTCTTTGCCCCTATGAAGAGTTTTGTGCCCAGGTACTTGTCTAAATTGGATGCTTGGTGGACTTTGAGGGATTTGGTGATAATACGTTTGAATTTTGGATGGGTGTTTTTGGAGAAGAAAATGGTGGATTTGTTGTAGTTTATGATTTGACCTGACTCCGAACCAAAGACTGAGAGGATGGTAATAAGATTGGTGATGTTGTCTAGAGTGTTTCGACCAAAGATGATGCAGTCATCAGCAAATAGTAAGTGGTTGATGGTAAATGTGGATCTCGGGGTGGAGAAACCAAGAAATTTGTGTGGTGAATCCGGGGAGTCAAGCAGACGACTCAGACCTTCCATGGCTAAAGCGAACAGGAAGGGCGAGAGAGGGTCGCCTTGCCTGAGACCTCTTGTCACATTGAAAGCTGGCCCTGGTCTGCCATTGATCAAAACAGCCATCGTGGAGGAAGAGATGCACGCATGAATCATTCGAATCCACATTGTGTCATATCCTAGATTAATCATTATGTCCTCCAGATAGTGCCATTCAACCCGGTCAAAGGCTTTAGACATGTCCAATTTTAGTCCAAAGAAACCTTTCGAACCTCGTTTATTTTTGAACGAGTGGATAATTTCCTGACTAATGATGATGTTGTCCGTTATTTGACGACCCGGGACATAAGCAGCTTGAAATGGTGAGATGATATCTGGAAGAGTGGATTTTAGTCGGTTGGCCAGGATTTTGGTAATTGTTTTGTATGTTGTATTTAGTAGACTGATGGGTCTGTAGTCCGCAGTGGATTGGGGGGCTTTGGTTTTTGGGATGAGGCAAATATGAGTATGATTGGTTGTGGGAGGGAGAGTGGCTGTGAGGAAAAAGGTGTTGATCATCTGGATGACGTCAGATTTGACGGTATCCCAGTTTGATTGGTAGAAGAAAGGGGGGAACCCATCCGGACCTGGGGCAGCTGCGGGCTTTAATGAGAAAATGGATGCTCTGATTTCCTCCTCTTTAGGGACCTGAATGAGGAACGTATTCTGCAAGGCGGAGATTTGTGAGGAGAAAAGAGATTGGATACAGCCGTTAGCTGGGGGTGATGCGGTGGTGGATATGTTTTGAATTGTCGTTGAAAAGAGCTTGGAAATTTCCGGAATATCCGAGCACCAGGAGTTGTCTTCTCGAAGGATGGAGGATATGTGGTTTTTCCGGTTTCGAGTGATTGCTTTGGCGTGAAAAAATTTTGTGTTTCTGTCTCCTAGCTGGATGTGAGCTACTCTCGATTTTTCTTTCCAAATGCTTTCTTGGAAATTATAGGCCTCCTCCAGCTGGACTGTGAGTTGAAGGATATGCTCAGAAGAGGTGGAGGATTGTAGGAGTATAGTCAGTTGTTTGATTTTCTGGTCAATGTGTCCGAATACATTCTTATTCCATTGAGACAGTTTAATGGCTAGATGATTGAGCTTTTGTTGGATAACCAGGTGGGCTGGGAGCCAGTTATCCGAGATGAAGTTTTGGCAATCTGGATGGGACATCCAGGTTCTGAGAAATTTGAAGGGTTTGACATTTAGGTGGGTGGGGGGGGAGTGGGTGGAAAGGAAAATGGGAAGGTGATCAGAACCCACCCCCGGGAGGTGCGTTATGCGTGAGGACGGGTAGGTGGAGAGCCAATCCAAATTTGCGAGCGCTCTGTCAAGGCGCTCTTGAATCAGGGTTCCGTGGAATTGTCGATTGGACCATGTGTATTTAGGACCATTGAACCCTAAGTCATGAAGGCCCATTTCTTGGATGAGTGAGACAATCTTTTTGGCCATGAAGGAGATGGGTTTGGGGGGGCCGCTTTTATCGGATGGGTGCATGATGGTGTTCAGATCCCCTATTACTAACCAAGGCGATTGGTGCTCCTCAGAGATGTTTCGAATGGCTTCCCAGGGTTGAAGTTTGTCTTTGTTATAAGGGCTTCCATAGAAACCAGTGAGCCTCAAGTGTTCATGTTGGTTGTTCAGGTTTATAGAGACGTGGATCATGTGTTGATTAGTCTGTAGCACAGTAAGATCAATATCTGATTTCCAAAATAGAGCAAGACCGCCTGCTTTGTTAATCGGATCCACTGTAACCTTTTTGTAGGTTTTGTGAAGGTTGAGCAATTTGTCGATGTTCATGTTCATGCATTTGGTTTCTGAGAGGAAAATAACATCTGGATTGTGTTCTTTTAGTAGCGTCCAGAGGTGCTTCCTGTTGAGAAAGCTACCACACCCCCGGACGTTCCAGGCCAGAATGCCCAGTGGGCTCGGGTTCGGGATGGTCTCGGTGGTTATAACCGGGGCTTGGCCAAACGACAGGCTTGCGGAAGCCATACTATACGCCCCAGCCCAAATAAGAGGAACAACAAAAAAAGGCACCACAAACTAAAAAACAGAAAGAAACGACTAAGCAACGGGCCAAAGCCCAGCAAACAAAAGAGAGGGCCCTCAAACAGACTAAAGGCGCCCTCGCCGAACAAACCCCAAACAGGGGACCCGCCAAACCTGGTGCACGGGGCAAGAGAAGCAAAAGGTGGGGACAGAGCCACCACACTACCACCTACGTGGTCTAACCGACTCTTGCAGGTGCACCAGGCAACGAAAAACTGACTAAAACGAACAAGAAAACAACCGACAAAACAACTAACGAAAAAAACCGAAAAGCAACAACCGGAAGGAAACTAGACAGGTGGTATCGAGGTGCCGTCCTCCTCATTAGCCATGGTTAGATCAAGGGATTGGTAAAGCTGGTTGGATTCCTCAAGGAGGCTACGGGATTCTGCATCTTCTACCAACCGGGCCCGAAGCCTGGGGGATTGGGTGGATTCATCGGATGAGCTGATGGATAGATGGGATGGGCCTGGTCTAACTCTTTTGCCCCTAGCAGTGATTCTCAAACTGATCAAGTGAGTGCCTCGAACAGGGGATGGTGGGGGTGCCCTTAAGATTGGTTCTTCTTCCTCGAAATTCTGTGGTTCCACTTCGTCGTCCTCCATGGGTTCGTAGCTTGAGTCATCATCTTCATCGGAGTGAGGGACCGGAGCTAGTTCAGGGCAGGGACCGATGGGGTGTTCAATGATTCTACAGGTTTGGCAAATCGCTCCTGGAAATTTTTGATAGCTAATATTGATTGAACACTCCCTGTCGGCAAACAGGAAGTTGATGACTGCCAACAATGGGGTTCTCACATCGTATAGGAAATGAACTTTGATGACCTTATTGTTGATGAATCCTAAACTCCTGGGTTTAATTTCGATGATTTTGCCCATACGCTCAAAAATCACATCCAAGTCCTCCTTATTCTGGATTGCCAGTGGGAGTTTGTAGAGAGTGCACCACATGGGTTCATAGAAGAGGTCGTCCACCTCCTCCTCGAGAGGGAGGACTACTTGTTTAAGCACTAGTAAACGACCTCGAATGATCCACGGTCGGCCAGCATTGAGAGTATTGAGAACGAACTGACTCTTCGGTTTGATCAGGAAAGAATTGATTGGCCCCTCCAATGGCGAATAGAAGCAGTCTCGGAAGAAAACCGAGAGGGGGAAGAGCAACCGCCTGATTTGGGCTAGGGAAATGCTTTCAGGGCAGCACCATCGAGCTACCCACCCCTCCTGAGTTTCTTGAAGGTCGTGGTTAATGGAGGGTTTTTGGTATCTAAGGGATAAATGACCCCTAGGGGAGATGGCGAAGTGAGTGGCCATTTGGATGGAGATGAGAGTGTGAGGGAGGTACTGTTGATAGAAGAAGGTAGATGACCGTGGGTATGAGGGTTCGTGATTGAGGAGAGTTGGGAAGGATGGGGAGGGTTTAAATAGGAGCTTGAAGAGAAGAATCCAAAAGAAGGCATGATCACCATGCATGTTCATGGATTGGCCGGCACCAACCACCTGTCTCGTCTTACTCGTCGGACAGGACGAGTGACATCTCGAGAGATAGAAAGACTAAGGGAAGAAGAGAAGATAGAGAAGACGCAGAGACTCCACCGAGAACCGAAACGACAAAAAAGAAAAGAAACCGGCTAAAGAGAGAAGAAGAAGCAGTAAATACTAGAAGTCGAAGAGGTAATGGAGTTACTAACCTTGGGTATTGGGCTGTGGCGTGGGGTGATGATAACTCGCGATTAATGCTTCACCTGCCTTGAATGACCTCGAGTTGATACTCCACCAACGAGCGTGATACCGTCTTCAAATCAACTCCCCTTGCATGCAAGCATTAATGAAGAAGGAGGGAGTAGCGCCGGCGATGATTGGTGGGGAAGATAATCAAACCGACTGCTAATAGATTATTCTTTGACCAGCTAAAAGTATGGTGAGTTCCAAGGGAGATCTTGAGTGATTCTCACGGAGACTAGACTTACGGCAGAGGAGCAAATTAGGGTTCTTGAGGCTGGATCAGATCATCGGCTGGAGTGGAAAGGAGAGAAAGGGCTGACGTCAGCCGGGAGCTTCTCTCTCCTCAAAAAACTCTTACCCCGAAAATAAACCATTGTAAATAGATTTAAACATCAAAATCAAAAAAGTTTTGTAATTTCAAAACTTTTAAATAACTAACGACAAATCTTATACCTCTAGACAACTACACCTATCTTTTGAGGGTATCAGGATACTAATAAAAAAAATAATCGAATATCATGTCTACTTTTTCGCGTTGTTTAAAGGGCATTACCCCGCCAGTAGGACGGGGGGTCATGCTTAAGACATAATTTGATAGCCACATAGACATTTTAAAAGGACAACTTTCCTTTCCTAAAAAAAAAGGCAACTTTCCTCTTTCATGGTTCAAACAGATGTCAAATTTGATATGATTTATTTATCGTTTAGTCCAGACCTTTTAATTGAATCGCACATTAATAACCAAAAGCTTTCGCCCATCTTTCACGGTATGTTCCTCTCCTATGGGTCGATTCATCTTTTGAACTTCTCTCTGTTCAGTTGAATTAACTCTACCCAGTTCTAGGACAAAATGAAAGCTCCTCCGGGTAACTTGGTGACCACACATACATGTGACTAGGACAAACACTATTCATTCAAAACAATCCATTCATTTTGTTGTTGTCCATCTACACTTGATTGTCCCTTCAATTACCTCTTCGTTGTCCCTTCAATTACCTCATTCCCATACCAAACATGACATTTTCCTTCTTCCTCTCAGAAATTCATTTTTCTCTCTCAACAACAAAAACTTGGGTAGCCACACAGACAACTATTCTTCCCTGTTTGTCTTCCTCGCCTTATCAACTCCTAACCGCGCCCAGTGAATCTCAAACACCAAAATCCCTCCCCTCTCGTGCAAGCGCTTCATTGAATATGCACTCTCAAATTCTTTGTCATATCTCTCATTCCTCTCTGTCAATGTCCATCCCTGTCTCTCAAATCCTCTATTTTTTTCACTTTCCCATTTATCCCTTTCATCTAATCCTCCTTCCTTACCTCTTCATCCCCCACTCTCAATTTTTTTGTAATTATTTCATACTTAAATTCTCCGCAATATCTCACCTTCCTCTCACTCTCTCACTCTCTCACTGTCTTAGATTTTATGACATCTTTATCTACTTGCCACGCTGAAATTATTATTGTTTTTTTTTTTGCATTTTTAGAAGTACCGAGTATTGGACGAGATTGAGTGAATACTTTCATCCTCCACTTGTCCATAGTTCTTTTTATTTATGACACAACTTGTTTGGGGAAATGACTCAACCAATTGAATTTTATTTTCATAAATTTTGCTTCCTGGTTACCTTTGCTCCTACAGTGTTCCGTGTTTTATTTGATATGTACCGTAATCAACATTTCCAATAAGGTGCAAACTACCTACCTGGTCAAATTCCTCCATGGAACAACTTTGTTTGAATATAGAACTATTCTATAACTGTATCTTGGCTATAATTTACACAGTTTATCCTTCATCCTCTCAAATCTACATTGGAAAATTGATTGTTACCGATTCAAAGCTTCTTTATATAGCAAATGGGTTGTACTCTAATGGGCGTGCAACCGATTCTAACTAAAAGAGGTTGTAGGTTTGATACTCGCAGATTGTTGTTGCCTAAATTTCTTATGTTCCAGTTATATCAATTGCTTACGAGATTATTTATTCTTATGTGAAGTCATTGATGGTGTAACAGGACAACTACTTGAACAAAATTTCGACGTTTTCAATCAAATTTCATTTCGGATAATATATGGCAATGGACAACAATCTCTTCACGTTCTCATTTGGTATGACTTTCTTTTGTTAACTTTAATCAACTGCTTATTATTGATTTCTCTCCTGGATGTATTTCTTCCATTGCAGCGGTAGCAAATGAATTAATTTCATCATCAGATGCAGACAACACTAATGTAGACATGAGGACAAGAAGAAGATTCACTATTAGGAGGGACCCTTTTTTTCGGTATCTCCTGATCACGAGAAACTCTCTCGACTCTTTTCTGATCACTACGGTGCTTCCTTTGTCTGTCTTTGCTCTGGAGGAAGGTATCGCTCTCCTCCCATAACAACCTCATAGTTCGAATTAGTCTATAAATTTTTGTTTATCAATTAGATTGTTCTTGTAAGCCGTTTTGAGTAAATCATGTTCAAATATATTAATTTTTCACTTGGATGTTCGATTTTGCTTCTAATTGATATTGGTGGTCATTCTGAATACCGATGTCCTGATTATTGTAGTAAACCGCCAGCATATTAATGCAAAGAGGAGCATGAAAAATAAATAAAAAAATGAAATCCTACCTTTGTTCCTATAAGATCCATGAACTATAAATTGGTAACCTTCCATACATGCCTGCAAATTATATATTTACTGGTTGGGTTATTTAGGTGGGACTTTGCATTCAATATTCATCCGCTTGACCGGTCTTTATTGTTATGTTGAGGCTAAGGAACATTGCATTTGTGGATTTCAAAGATGAAAACTTGACTTATGAAGCAAAAGACAACTAAACAAGTACATATATGTTTTGCTCTTATTACCTTTAATTTTTGTTTGATTAACTTTTACGGTTAGGAAAAGAGAAGAAATTTCTCTTTAGTTTTCCATTTCTTTGGTAACTTAGTAGGGAAAGAAGTATTCCCCCTAAATTACGTACCAACCTGACATTAAGCAAATTAGTCAAATTTTATTCAGCAACTAAGCCAATATCAACAGATAATAAGGATCAACAAAATGAAGCACAAGTTGTGAAGGACTCGAGTTGTCTACCTGCATAGTTGACCAAAGATGTCGGCTTTACTGGAAACCAAAGTAGGGGAGTCAATATGGGGTCTCTTCCTGTTAGTGAACCTATAGCTACAAGATTGTCGTGGAATACACATTTCTTCCTCATCTTGAGTATGTTACTTCCTTCTCCTTTCTTTGGTAATGAGTTTTCATTGTAAAATTGTGAAGACATCCTCATTTCTTGATCCAGTCATCTAATAGTGAAATAAATTATTTGGTTTGTCATAAAAGTTAGTTTCATGTTCTCCTCAGTCCTCATTAACATCCTTCCCATTTTAGATATGTATATCTTCCTCCTGATCGGAACGTACTAACGAACATCGTGAATGTTCTTATTGTAGTCGCTTGGCTTCACACAAAGGTTGAATCATTAATTTTCTGTACGACACACTAACTTTACTTATCTGTTATATTATTTTTTTTACCTCTTTAATTGTTTTCATTTTAAAAAAATTGTAGGTTACCACGAACATCGTGAATGTTCTTTTATCCATATATTTAGTTTAGTCTTGTTATGTTTAAGTTTAAAATTATTCAACAATTCCGTCAATGCAACTCCTTATTTTTGTTCAGTTACAGTTAAGAAGGTCGTCTTATAGCTACATTGGTCTGATTGAGTTGTCGCTTAAATTTAATGTAGGTTATCATGGTGCCATAAAATCAAGTTGAAACATTTGGTGCAGCAAAGGGTTCTTTTATCCATATATTTAGTTTTCCATATATTTAGTTTAGTCTTGTTATGTTTAAGTTTCAAATTACTCAATAAATCCATCAATGCAACTCCTAATTTTAGTTCAGCTATAGTTAACAAGGTCGTCTTATAGCCACATTGGTCTCTTTGGGTTGTCGCTTAAATTTAATTTCATACGCATTTGTATGGATGTTTACAATCACCATAAGTAAAGAACATAACTAAAGCGTTTTCGTTTCAAACTCAATAGGACAACAAAAGTACTATTCAACTACACAAGTCATTAGGTATTTTATTACACAAGACATAGAATCTTTAGTATATTTAAGTACTTTGGTCTCTATTACTGTAATTTAAATTTTTTATTGTTTCCGTCAAGACATAACACATGATCAACTGTAATGTCTATCTTTCGAAACTGGTCACGTCCGGTGCTACGCCTTATTGGGATGCTACATATAACCTTCTAATCCGTTAAAGTGTAGTCTACTAAATTTCTTCGTCTTTTCCCACAATTATGCATCATCTGACAATCATTGACATTTATCCTTCTTGATACTCTAATTATTCACGTTACGAACCACAACTAAACAGAGTGTTGTGGGCAATCTACAACTTATAACGCAATTTCTTTATATCTACAGGTCACTTTAACGCTAAGTTAACTACTCCATGCCTTTTATAATTGGTAATGGATTTTTTTAAATACCTTCTTCTAGAACATTAGATATGGAAACGTCACTTGGATTGTTTGTTCTCATTACAGTCTACATGTCGCTAGAATAGATTTCTTCCAAAATCCACTTGAAAGTTTATTTTATGTAACTTTTTCTAGGGATAGATATGTATTTCATTATTATTATTTAATTTACCAATTCTGTAGTTTTGAATTTTGATTATTGGAGAAAATATATTTCCAACTAATATCTCAACCATATGGAGTTTGACTCCACTTTTAAGGTCGCAAAGTCTTTACAAACCCTACATATTAATCGGTTAGCGTCCGAATGGTGTTTCTTTCATTCAAATCCAAAAGAAAATTTCATCTATAACATTTTGTCACGGAACACCATAATAGTGATTCTAAACCCATATAGGTATAGTTGTTACCCATTAAATTTCGCCTCTTTTTCTTTCTTCGTGAAAATATTATATCTTAATGTTTTGTTATATTTGTTTCACTTGATTTATTTGTGTATTTGAAATTTAAGATCATGAATGTTTGGAAGAAGTAATACACGTTTTCTTTCTTCAATTAAATTTAAAAATTTCAGAATAATTATGTTGACATGGTTAAAATTTCTATTTCTACTCTTGAAGGATACTGATTCCGAAGAAGAACTCAAGGAAGCTTTCAAGGTTTTTGACAAGGATCGTAATGGTGTCATTTCAGCTGCAGAGATAGGCCCTATTGATTCATTTATATATTTGTATGATCGTTATTTGTTCATTTTATTATTACAAAAACAATACAAAATTGGGTTCTTCATACTTTGTGTACATTGTGGTTTTGCATTTTTTTTCTTAAAGGTCTATAATATATTGACAATGGTGTAAAGAGTGCACCAATCGAGCAAAGAGCTCTTACATCAAAATTTATAATATGTATTACAGAAGACACTAAGTTATCAAAATATTTTCCGACCATTGGAAGATATCCTATCATAATAAATTGTATTTGTTTTTTATACCAACATGGAGCAGCTAAGGCATGTGATGACAAATCTGGGAGAAATTGACTGATGAAGAAGTGGGCGAGATGATCAGAGAAATATATGTGGATGGGGATGGCCAAGTAAACTATGAGGAGTTTGTGAGGATGGTGTTGGCCAAGTAAACAGGATTACGCAATGTGAATCCAATTATTTTCAATGGTTTTTCTGTCTTTAGTTCTTATTGTGAACGAGGTGATGTTGACAAGTTTGCTTGAAAATACCTGTACATGTCTATTGGTGGCACAAATCTCCGCAGATTTATTGTTTCTCACTCTAAAACCTATCATCATGAGCTTTGTTGAACAATTTCAGGATGGCTGCTATAACTTGAAAGTGTGCCTCTCATCCTCGGCGATTTATGGCGTGCTAATGGCAGATTGATGCATATCTTTAAGTTAATATTGTGGTGTTTGAGTTTCAAGTTGTACCTAAGTCTGCAACGTGTAATCTTTCCAAATTCGGAACGCCCATGGTTGTACTAATTGCTGCTTAACAACATGTTACGTATGCCCTTCCTCTTCATTGAAGTATAGTCTGCTAAATTTCTTCTCCATTCTTCCACCCTTCTGCACCTCCTAACAATTATTTACTTTCCTTGCAAGTAATTGTTTGTGTGAAGACAACTAAGGAGAATACTGTGACTGATCATAACTTATAACACAATTTTATTATGTCTACAGGTGAATGTAAAGCAAATGTTTGTATTTTATTCTTATTATTTACTTTTTTCAACTTTGTAGTTTCAAATATATCGAAGAAAAACAAATTTAGGGGATTTCTCAAGCATACGGAGGTTGGAGTTTACGTTTGAGATTCGAATTTCATTATAAACTATAGATATTCTTACTTTACTGTCTAATTTGTATTTGTTTTATCATGTACATCACATATACAACTTTGTTTCGACAAGATGATATTTTTATTGTTGGAACACAAAAACGAATAGTTCTCAACTCATTTATGATATAATGTATTGTATCCATAGTTACATACAATGTGTTAGATAAATAAAAATTGTAACCAGTTCTACGTATCTCAATTTCATTTCCCCAATATTTGAATTTCATAAGGGGCATTGCCCCCGCACGTAGTGCGGGGGTTATGCCTAGTACTTAAATAAGTTACATATAGTCAATGTGGAAGATCATATCTTGTAATAGCCTTTAAGGGTCCGATATAATATTCTAGGATTTTGTTATGACCTTTAAAGATCCAAGTATCTGTATGTATGACAGTAAAGTGCTCTCTCAATCGCCATGTTGTAATTTGATTTTCTATTCACATGATGTATCAAAGCATGTAAGATGTTTGGATTCCAATCCATCATTAATGAAATGACAGTTTCTTTTTCAAAATAAAATATATTTAAAATAACCAATTAAATGTCAAGTTCACCATTAAAAAAAACCGAAATGGGAAATAAAACAAACTATAACCATTGTAATATTAAAAAAAAAGACTAATTATAACCATTTGGTATTTTAGAGCTATGAAGAAACCAAATCCAAAATATTATACTAAATTTTTTTTTTTGATGAGAGCAAAATATTATAAAATATAGAAACTAAATCTAAAATATTATAAAATATAGAAACCAAATCTAAAATATAATGTACATGTCTTTTTAAGGGAGATAACCAGCCAATACCTGATCAGACAATCCTAATGGTCCTGAAGACCTGATCTAACAAAACACACGGCCCGATTTAACCGTTCATTTCTTATCAACATCTACTCACAGATATTTCTCTCTCTCACAACCACCTCATTTTTGCTTCCTTCCTTTATAAGTACCAACCTCCTTCTCCATTTCCATCTCACTCACTACCCAAAACCCTAGAAATTCTCACAATCACTCTCTAGAATTCCAACCATGGCAGCCATGACAACATCTCTTCTCTCATCAAAACCCAAATCACCATTCCTTGAAAAAGAATCATCTTTCCATGGAATTTCCATCCCATCTTCAAGATCATCAATTCAACCAATCCGATCAACCAACAAAGCCACCACCATCTCAATTTCTGCATCCAACCCACCTCCATATGATCTTCAATCATTCAAATTTAACCCCATTAAAGAATCAATCGTTTCTCGTGAAATGACTCGTCGTTATATGATGGATATGATTACTTATGCTGATACTGATGTTATTGTTGTTGGTGCTGGTTCAGCTGGACTTTCATGTGCTTATGAAATCAGTAAGAACCCTAATGTTCGTGTTGCGCTCATCGAACAATCTGTTAGTCCTGGTGGTGGTGCTTGGCTTGGTGGTCAACTTTTTTCCGCCATGGTTGTTCGAAAACCAGCTCATAAGTTCTTAGATGAATTGGAAATCGAATATGATGAACAAGATCACTATGTTGTTATAAAGCATGCAGCTTTATTTACTTCAACTATCATGAGTAAGCTTTTGGCAAGACCTAATGTCAAGCTTTTCAACGCTGTAGCTGCCGAAGATTTGATCGTCAAAGAAGGTACTCTATCAAAGCAATAAAAAATAGTCCCACGTAGAAAAAGAGTGTTGTAAAAAACCTAAACAGACTTTTGACATAAATCTTATGTGGCATGTCCTCATCCATACTTCTGATTATTCTGATTTACAAAATTTTAAATCACGACAAGGCACATAGGATTCCTACTACTGTCTGCATGGAGTATCATTTAATATTATATAGTTAACATTTTTTTGTTTACCTTGTTTACAGGTAAAGTTGCTGGTGTTGTTACAAATTGGGCTTTGGTTTCAATGAACCATGACACACAATCTTGTATGGATCCAAATGTTATGGAATCAAAAATTGTTGTTAGTTCTTGTGGACATGATGGACCTTTTGGTGCCACTGGAGTCAAAAGATTGAAAAGTATTGGATTAATTGACAGTGTTCCTGGAATGAAAGCTCTTGACATGAACACAGCTGAAGATGCCATTGTTAGGCTAACCAGAGAAATTGTTCCTGGTATGATTGTTACTGGCATGGAAGTTGCAGAAATTGATGGTGCTCCTAGAATGGTAAAAAAAAAAACCTTATCTTATAATCTATTCAAATTTTGATTTTTTTTCATGTGGGTATTTGAAATTTGATGTTAAAATTATGTGGGTAATTGAGATTTGATGTTTGTGAAATTGGGGTTTTTTTTTTTGAAGGGACCAACATTTGGGGCAATGATGATATCAGGACAAAAGGCAGCACATTTAGCATTGAAGGCATTAGGTCAACCAAATGTGATTGATGGAAACTACAAGGAATTGGAAAATATTCACCCAGAACTTATCCTTGCTGCTGCTGAAGCATCTGACATTGTTGATGCTTAGAGGATGAAAATCTAGATTAAGAAGTAGATGAACAAGATGAAGATGAAATCATCTGATGGTTCATGAATAAGTATTAATAGTAAGGAAGGTTTGCTTGTGAGTGTTTTAAGTGATGTTTCAGTTTGGGTTTTCGACATCTTTTTTGTTGCTCTTGGAATGTTAAAAAAGTATGCAAATGGTGTTGTACTGCTATTATCCTGTTTTTTTTTTTTTGGCAAGCACGGTCGTTCATGAAATTTTTAGGGGAGTTCTCAACCAAACTATCTCGGGCTCTCAGCCAAAATGGTTTATCAATGGCCGATATACTTCATGTTTCCCTTATATAGTAGAGAATAAAACATTATGAAAATCTTAACGATTAGTAGACTATTTCAGTCTGATGTCAGTCGAGATATTCGGGCGGTTCCTTAGTATCACCCCAAGGCCCACAAAAGATTGTGAACATCCTTTAGTGGGTTTAGTGGTCATGACTTTTCTTCTAAAAAATAACCTCTATCTTCATCTTCGCTATTACAATCATCATCATCAACACATATCCACCCTCGCCGTTATCTCTCTCTAGCTCTCTCTCTCTCTTTCATCTTCTTCACCATTTTCCCTACTATGTCGGTGGCAGTCCAAAGGCTGATGTCTCGAAGAAAAGGGAAGACGGGGAAATGGGAAAAATGGTTGTAAGATCCAAGTCGTAAGTAACTTTTTCTTCAAAATACGTCATTAGAAGTGTAGGTTATTAAAACTACAAGTTCCGTGAACAAAAGGCTATTAAAAATGTTGATCTGGACGAACACTAGAGATGGAGATCATGAACATATATGATCCCTTCTGTTAAAGACAAATAATATCACAATAATGTTGGTGTAATCATTTTCACATCACTTCTGCTTCAGCTTTATAACTTTTTCTATCGTTCGTATCAACTTTCGAATAAATGCGCATCTTCTGATACTAAAAAACAATAAGGACAAGATGAGTGACCCGAAATAATGAAAAAGAAGTGGAGGACCTATTCTAACATCATCAATAGTATTACCCATTATTCCTCTTTATAAAGAATATGCCACAATCACCTATTTACTTTTTTTTTTCAGTTGAAAGATAATCTCTATTTACTTGAGAACACTTTTTAGTACAAGTTGCAAGAAAATAATGAAAGGGGTTGGACCAGTATTATTAGGGGGTAAAGCTATTTGGCAGGAAAGACAGAAGCATCAACAACCCAATGCCGATCCGGTTGAGTCTCATTGGTCAGGTCATTTCTTTCTATATACGACTCGCTCAATGAACAACCGACCACATCAGTATTCGATCGACTATATTTTTCGAGCGAGATAGTATGTTTTTATTATTGGGACCACATTGCTTCGGCCCATTAGATGGTGTAAATTTGTGTGTATTTTTGTGCACTCAAAAGTACCTAAAGATCAACTTTATTTCAATTGAGATTGATAAGACCTTAAATGAGTGTCAAGTGGGCTAAACATAATCCTTATTGTTTAATTCCAATTCACTTATGTCCATCCATATAAGTCAATAACTTTATAAAGTTAGGATATTTTGTTGCATCAACATGATTTATCAGACAATAAAAGTGAAAAACAAATAGGGAGGATACAAATTCATGATATTGTTTATTTGATTCCTTTTGTTATTGTAAGTAAAAGTAAGTTTTCGCTCAACAAAAAAAAACAAAAAAAAAAAGTAAAAGTAATTTTTACTCTTCCCTTAGAATTTATTACATCATTAGAAGGATATATATTTTTATTTTTTTGTTGCAAACTTGAAGATAACATTATATAGAATCCTAGACAAACCATGACACTGGAACTACTGTGCCTTATTTGATACATATGAATTATATTCATTGTGGACAAATTACAGTCTGCAAAATTAGAACCCAAAACCTCTTGGTTAAGAGTGGTACAATCTTTAGACTACAAAGAACTCAAACATTCATTCTGAATTTTTTTCCTCTTATTTGAATAAACGTGTATAACTCGTGTTAGGCACAACCAGTAGTTTTATAATCTTAACTGTCAGTAATAAATTCTGGGGTTGTATTCTTTTTTTTGTTGAAAGGGTTGTAATCTTAACTATTAAAAATAAATTTGGGATGTATAATCTCAACTTTGAAGATAAATTTGGGAGATTTAATTTCAACCCTAGAGATAAGTTTTAAGGTGTCTTATCAATTGAAAATATATGTTTTTTCTGTGTTTGTCTTTCCTCTCCATTGTTGTTTAATCTTATTCACCTTATTGTTGTTTCAATTGATTCATCCCTATTAATAGTTGGATGTGATTTGTAATGGCGAAGGACAATATAATTATTATTTTTTGGTTATTTTAGACAATGGATTGACTTGAAATGATCCAAAATCAGTTTGTGTCTGGCACACGACAATAAACATTCTTAAATCTAACTCCGATCTCAAAGTCCAATTTGAGAGATGCAACTGAACAAAAGAACACCTTATATTAGAAAACTGGTCCGAGGTACAATGGGGCGCAATGCTAGCTTCAACAGATATGTTCAATAACTAACACCAAGCATTGAAGTATAATGCAGCAGTGACATTATGTAAAGTAATAACGACAATGCATGTAGCAGACCACAAGAAGCAATTGCTGAAATTGTTTCTTGAAGTGAGCGGTGAACCATATGCCGACCTTCTGTCTGATAGTCAGCATTTCAAGTTTTAGTCGAGTCATCAACCAAATCAAACTAAGCAATTTGAAATCAAAACAAATACTTACTGCTAGAAGTATAGACAATGGGTACAGGCTATCATTGACGCATATAGGGATATGACTATCGACTACCTCTAACAAAGGCTTACTATTTGTTAGAGAAACTTCAATTGAGGTAAATTCAGTTTATAATGAAACGTGAAAGTTAGGCACCTACTAGTTGCAGACCAAGTACAAACACCATTCTCTTATGGCCACAGGCCACTCCTTGACCATATCAAATATGCCGATGTCGGAGACAGACTGAACATTGATCTACTACTACTGTTCAAGACGTTAGTGAGATCAAAAGAGTAGATTACCTCACTAGCGACCCTTTTAGAGGCGATTTGTCCATGTCGTGATAAAAAATGTGAACAAGGACTCAGAAAACTCAAAAGTTACTTCTCTAAGAGTTCAAAAAACAAGTTTCTTTTTGAAACTACAATAGGATACATAAAGAATAACATTAGTAGAAACCATTCAAAATAGAGATCAGAACAAGAAAAGAGGATTCTCACACCTCGAGCCATCTTGCCGAACACAAGAAAACAAAGGAAGTCTTTCCGCAAGGGTCTTCCAAGTCCCAACTATAAAGGGAAACTGTATGAGAACGTTTTATAGTTCATTCACTGGATGTTCTATCTCAATGTTATCTAGGGCATTTAAGATTGTACTTACAAACTATTGGTTGATTAGCTAGTTTAGGAACATTCATTGACAAAGAAGTTGGCCGAATTGAAATGTAACAACAGGTTGAGAACAATTCGCTGAGGGTGGAGCATTGTTTGTCCCACATGCCGCGAGAGTGTCCAGAGCCTAGGCTATAGGTGCATACTCAAGCTTAGCAAGTGACGACTTTTGGGTGGGCTCGTGGAGCCTTCGTCGAGAACAAAACCCCGTACCTGTGGGCATCGGCCGCCAAAAGTGGGGACAATGTCGTTAACTGCCAAGGCTTGGTGCCTCACAAGTGGTATCAGAGCCTCCACAGACAAACTAAGTTAAAATTGGATAACAATCTAGATTCTTAGAGACTTTTAATAACATTCAAATATTAATCTCATTCAGATCATGTCTTAATCGTACTAAATTTCTCTGATCATACAAATTCGAACTAAAAACAAATTAACCTACAACATAAGATGTTTCGTTTCTATAGTCGAATACTTAGAATCCAAAGTTCATAACTTTCTTAATCGAAAACATGTTAAAAGTAGTACTAAGACGAGATTATTACCTCAAAAGAAGATAAAAACCAATACTTGTTGAATCTCAATTCCAACTTGAAGGCCAGTATCCATGAATCCCATATCCAGTCTTCCAATTATCCAAGTAAACAACTTTCTTAACAGCCCAAAATGAAACAATTAGAGCAAAAACCATGAATCCCCTCTGTAAATTCTTGCTTCTAACCCTAACAAGCAAATGGGTAGCAAATGCCAATAACAAACCCACCATTGTGTATAGAAATCCAACTGTAAATCCTTCAGCTCCAAGTTGCATTCCTGAACCTTGATAAAAGAAAACAAGCTTCGAAGGATCGTTTCGATCAGTCAAAAACATTGGCATTTTCCTAATTATATTGAACATTGCCCCTGAAACACTAAAGAAATAAACAAAAACTGATAAAATTGCCCATAATACTGGTTCATGAAGAAGGGTATTTCCAGCAAGAATTCTCTTGATAAGAAATGGGGATGAAATCAGTAAAGCCACAATTAGAAACCCTATTTGTTTCTTTGAAATCATGGGTGGACGTTCAATTGTTCCAACAGTTAGTTTTGTCTTTGATTCAACAAATTCAGCCATTGATTCAGCCATTCTAGAGAAATCATTTTGATCCATTTTATCAGAATCTCTGAAATTTTTGATTTGAGGAGTAACAAGACGAATATGAGGAAGGGTATTAACTTCAAAGAGAGAGAAACTATTTTGAGATTCTTTAAACTCAATATGAAAAAAGAAGAGTTTTGATTGATCTAGGGTTTCTTTATTGTTGTTAATGAAGGCAGATGAAACGAGATCGAATTCAGATTTGAGTTCTTTAAGATGAAGTTCTTGTTTATCATGAAACTGAACAGCATCAAAGAAGATAAGGACAGAGTAAGATCTCTGTTTAGCAGAAGTTACGAAACGAGTTAGGGTTTGATCATTGAGATGGATAACACCTGATTTGGATCTGGATTGTAAGTCTAGAAGTTCAGCGACTCGGTCTGAATCTGAATCAGAAGAAACGAGGGAAATGTTGAATGATGAGAAGAGGATGAAGATGAGTAGAAGATGGAGAGAGGGTTTTCCTTTGTTCATCATTTTTTTGGGGGGTTTGGGAGAGAGTCTGGTTGGGGAGTCGAAGAGAGAGAAGAAGAAGAAGAGAAGACGAGAGGAAGTAGAGAGAGAAATTGAGAGTCGTTTTGGGGGAGACGACTTGTTGAGATGGGCCTACAATCGGCCCGTTTCCATTTTAAGGCTTGTTTCTAACCCACTTTGATTTCATAGTTAGATCAAGCCCATCTTAAAGGGGGCCTCATGTGAATCTAGGTAAGTTCTAATCGAAAAAAGCCTTGTTCTGTGGAGGATCTATCTCGTGTCTGGTACCGCATGGTTCCACCGTGCAAGAACTCCAAATCATTTTCTTGAATTAAATTGTTATGGGCATACAAGATTTTTACCAAGCCCACATTTGCTAAAGCCTACAAACATTACTAGTAGACAAAGAATAAACAGTGTCCCTTTCCTCTATTTATTCTCTCTTTGACCTTTGTGGCTTTGCATGAACTTTCATGGAGAGTTTTAGAGTCCTCAACAAGAATTTAGGCGAAACCCTTGATCGAGAGCTGCCAGAGAGGAATGAAGGTGATGAAAAGAGTAGACAGGGAGATCCGGAGATGAGATATGGTGATGGTGGTATAGGAGATGAAGATGGCGAGGAGCCGAGGAATATGAGTTTTCCTTCTTTTGGAAGCAGACATATGATCATTCAACCCCCTTGGGATTTGGTTACAAGAGGCGCCTATAGAACATCTCATCCTAAAAAAAAAAAAAATTAAATGCCTTTCAGCGATGCTTTTCAAATAAAAAGGTGGCGGTTTGAAAATGTTGCTATTAGTATAGTTTTGGCAACAGTTAAGTTAGTTATGAGTATTGTGGTCAATGAAAATAGAAAACAACCGAAATTTAAAATTCATGGATCAAATGAAGTACTCCCCGACCGTTCTACCAAACCCTAAGCCCTAACTTTAACTAAACAGTCTCATCTTTCTTCGATCGGGGTTTAGGGTTTTGGAGAAATGAACCTGATCCATCTTCGGTTCTCGACCAAAAATAATAGTGTTACCATGAAGAAACACACAAAATCCCGCCAAAAACGAATCGAAGTAGTGAATGAATTGAATAATTATTCGGTAACAAATCCAGTAGATAAAAAAAAACAAAAAACAAGATTTTATTGAAGCTGAAGAAACTTGGAAGAATCAAGCTTTCTGTATTTCAACATTCATTACATAAACCAATACAAATGGTATAAAAAATATAAATCTTTTCGACAATAAAACTTACAACATGAAACTCGTAAATACACACAATGACTTCAAGCTCATTCTTTTTCGCCTTTTTGGATCCACTTAAGTTGATTTTGTACTAAATGAGTATTTATACTGATTCCAATTCATTTTGTTTAGCGTTGAAACTTCCCGATATTCCATTGAGTAGGTGGAAGGTTCTACTTCATATCTTCAGATTGTCTCCTCTGATTCAAAGTTCTTTATTCTTGGCCTGCAGTAGAATGGACAGTTTAGACAGAGAGGGGTTTTTATTCTCGTCTAAGTCTGACTCGTCTGAATCAAATTGAACCAAACTCAACCATTCAGACAACTAAGACATCACGAGTCGGACAAAAACTAACACAATCTGAAATCTAACTCAGAGAAACTAAGAGCACTCTGACTTAAAAAAAAAAAAAAAAAAAAGCACTACTTAGAGAAACAAGCTCTTTAGCAAGAGTACATCATGAATAACAAACTCACAAGTGGATAAACTCACAGATTCGTCACTCGAATCCAAGAAATTATATCGAAAAGTTTAGTGCTACAAATGAAGCAAATATGATGAACTTTATGAACGAACCATAACACGATAATAGGTCAATTGATTACCTTTTTGAGATACTTCTTATGAAGCTTCATTGCCCCAGTACACGCCTTTTTTGCATCTAAATTCCCAGTTATGTCATTCAATATCTAAGAGACAAGAAAAATCACAAGTTAATATAGAAGAGGTATTATATCGTCTTAAACTCAGAATTTCATTTTGGTTCTCATATATATATTCGAGATCACTAAAGATATTATACACAAATTTGCGAAGTAATTTGTGCAGTATATGTACCTTTACAACATCGTCTAGACCACGTGCTTCAGTCATTAGTGTCGAACTCTTTGTTTTCAAGACGCTAGCAACAAGAAAAACTGAAATAGGAAGCGGAGCTTCGGAAGTCTTTGCTCCACTCTTTAAATTCTCTCTTTCAAACTTCCCTAATTGGCGTGACTTTGATTTTCCTTTCACCTCCTCTTTTTCACCGACTAACTCAGGATCTTCGTACATATAGAATATATCTGGATCGTACTCCAAAGCCCACATCATCTGTACAAGGTTCAAAACATGGTATCAGAATATCAGATAATATGAAGATGGGCAAAAACAACAAGTTAGGATTTTTTTTTCTTGTTTTTTTCGTTCTTCTGTGGGTTTTTTCGGTCTACCTAATTTTCTTTAGAAAGTCAACATTTGTAACAACCTAAGCCTTAGCAATTAATGATATTGTTTTCCACCCAGACCCAAGTTCAACAGTTAAAGGGGTTCGGTGCATGCTCAAAGAACCCACCCAAAAGGCCTCGACACTACTAAGCTTAAGCTCGCACCTGTAGCCTAGACTTAGAACTCTCCCCGAACTGACATCGGATATTACAACATTGAAGTTATCTCTCTTACCTCCCAAAGGTACAATGAATCGCCAAATGAGAACTCTCGACGGAACAAAACCATAAGCATACGGAAGGCGAAGAGATAATCACCTCCACCTAGTGCATCTGTGATTCAAGCACATAAGATATGTTTGCTTTCTAATTGTACAAAAAGAATTAGGCAATTTTAAAAAAGAAAGAAAAAGAACTAGAAGTAATAAATTTTAAGATATGTAAATAGAAAAAAAATACCCAAATGTTGATGAAGCTTTGGATCAATAACTTGAGTAACTGATGCCAAATTATTAAGTTGTGTCTCCACCCCGACAGAGCTCTCTGTGCATCTGAAATTTCCTCGCTTTAAAATTTTCAAATAACAACACAAATAATAAGACACATGAAATATAGTTCGGAAAAAGAAAAACGATAAACAGAAGCTAGTGAAGTGAAAATAGGTCTTCGGTTACTCATACAAACAACTATGCATAATTTCTTGTATTTGATTTTTCTTTTAGATAGATCGATAGTTAAATGAATGTTAGATGTGGGCAAAAAGAGAGGATTTCGGATAACAAAAGATTACCAGTCTACGCATTAAGCGCTCAAAGCACCAAAAAGCATCTGCTTCATCATCAAGAAGGATTATCATAGGAGAGCAAAGATCACTCATTCCTGATTAGAAAATATCATAAACTTGAGGACCTTATCACAAAGTATAAACAAGAAAACAAACACTAAGTTCGAATAAGAGAGGCGCCAAAAACTCATTGAATTTCATGGCAAAAAACATAAAACTTATTTTAGTTACTCACCTTGGCAGTAGCCCACATCAGTATCTATCCAGGCATAAACTGCTAGAATATCCCAAAGCTTCGACAAGTTCTCCTTTTTCTCATAAAATGCTAATGTTCTGTCGGTTCTTAGAACATCGAGACCTAGCATACGTATAATCCACAATCAACATATGCTCTAACTTAAATACAACTCAGAATCAACATAAGACCTCATACAAGTATAACCCCCAATCAACTCAGCGAGTCAGCTGGATCAGACTCGGGGTGGGCAAGTCTCCCCGAGTTACTCGCTGAACCCTTGACTCGGGGGTTCGGCCATGGATATGCTAGGACTCTCTAAGAGCTCGAGCAGATCCCCGAGTCCAACTACATAGCTTAGAAAGTTAAAAGTTATTCATCATGGCTTAAATCTGCACAAGTAAAAGAATGCTTACCTATTTGATGAAGTGTTAACTTCCACTGTATTTCTTTCTTATCTAAGAGATTATCATTTGGGGAGCTGTTTACATCTGATTCATAAGTTGGTGTGTTTTCAACTGACTCGTAGCTAGTGTCAACACGGTCGTCCTCGTCTGGTACTTTACTTGTACTTGCTTCTAAAAGAACCAAAGGATCTTGAATAGGCTGACCATCTTCAGTGATCAAGGGTGCTGTTATGATCTTGCCACTTCCAACATGAGGATCCATCTGCCGGCAAATCTCTTTCCACGTTGCATATTGCACCCTGAAGTCTCAATGTCAAATTTTCAATATCAGTATGTCCGGGATTTCTTGACTTAGGATAAAAAGGAAATGCAATATCAACTAGTAACTTTATGGACATCCGATAGGTAATCGATAAATGCTACTTCAAAAAGTTCATGCAAAAAAGCCAGTCATTGAGGACTATTCACCTTCCCAAATATTTGCAGGTTAACCAAATTGAGGGAAAATGCCGTATTGAACTCAAGTGGCTTTAGTGGCCAAGAACATAAAGCAATTGTCTCAAAGAATAGGATTGTATATGAGACCAAACTCACAAAAATGTCGAGTCTCAATTCCTATTATTTGCAATTCAAAAGTTACTATCATGGGTATTTTTTTATTATCCCGTATCAAACTCTTTCGCTCTTCCAAACCCTTGTGACAAGCACATACCGTATCATAGGTATAGCTTGAAATAAATTGAGGAAAGCAATTACCTTCGACGTTCTCGTATCTCTTGGCGATCTTCATAAGTGCTCTTAGGATGATAGCAACCAAGTAGGTATTCCCAAACTTCTCCTCTAATTGATGGATGAATACCCTATCCATTACAAATTTCACGACCATTATATAATTGTATAAATAAACTATCAAGACTAACCACGAACTCCCACCATTTTAGTCCTAATCGAAAACTCAAACCAATACAGGTTTTATTTCATTCATCTAGCAAAATAACTTCGTCTAATTCGAAATGTCTTGTCATTTTAGAAAGAAAATGTAATAGACTTACCCCTCGTTGGATTCGGCTAAGTGTCCTGGCTATATCTAGATAACCTTCTGGACTAAATGCAGCCTGCCATCTCCTTTCACTCAGAGTTTTCCCCGCCTATATAAATAAATCGATAATGGGGACAAAATACAAAGAATCGTTACAAATTCAGTTTAAAAAATTAAAGTAATGAAACAGAGTTTCCAATTCCCAGATAGTAATATTTTGACACACCTCTATTAGAACAATAAACCAGAATAGAAACAACCAAAATTAGCCATCACACGGCAACACAAATGATTTATGTAAAGTTTGGTCATAAAACTTCTTCACAACGAACAATGGCACGTTCATATGTAAGCACTCGGCGCACTCTCCAGAAAACCGAAAAACGGAACTACCCCCTTTACATTGACAACGCCCCCTTATGAGACTACGAGAATATAACAAAAATATGCCGACCCACAATTATGGCTTTTTCGGGTCACACGTTGGGTATAATATTGGTTCATATAACCTATTATATTATTTCGAATTCATTTGGAAAATTTCCCTAATCACAATAATAACACTATAAACCCCCTAAAAAATGAAAAATTTATTTCGAAACACGAAATATTCACATAGATTATCAATAGAATACCTTGATTTTAAACCTAGTTTTGGGAACATCATCAATGCATTCAGGTCTAACTTCATAAAAAGAATCAGTAGGAGCTCCTGGATCCCTCCACATTCCGACCACCACTTACAAATCAACAATGTCTCCAAACAAACAAATAATAAGTTACAAAATCAAACCCCTAATTTTATTGTGAAAATCCCAACCAGCAAGCTCGATCTGTACCCCAAGAAGATAAAAATTATATGATTAAAATTACGTTTTTGAGCAAAATCCAAGGGGACCCAGATCGGCTGCTGGTGAGATAAAGATGAATTGACTCAAAAATTAATCAAAAACAAGGTTTAGAGAGAGAAAGGGTAAGTGCTAATGGTGGTGAGTGAAAATGGGGGTTTTTTGGGTGGTGGGTAAATCAGGAATCATGAAGTGGGTTTTGTTCTTGATCTTCCATTTCATTCAATAATAAAGATGATAATGAAAATGGGTTTGAGATTAAACAGACCCTTTCTCTCTCTAACTTCATCTTCTTCTTCAAATTTGAAGTTTATTTCTGTCTTTTAAGATTTCTTCTTCGTTTTCTTTGGGGTCGTTATTTTGTGAGTGAGTGGGAGAATTTTGCGCGCGAACCATATAAGATAAATTATCTTAATTTAGTTTTTTTACTTGTTTTCACTTTGACCTTATTCTTCTCTAGATTTCTCATTTTGTTGACCAATAATATTGTCTAATTTTAATCCTAAACCCTAACCCTAAAATGTTTTCAAAACCAATCCCTTCTCTTGTTATTTCTATTTTTTTTTACTAGTGATTACAGTTTCTTTCTGTTATAAAACTTTTCTGCAATTGCGGCCTCCAGAAGCTTAGCAGTTAACGGTATTGTCTACGCTTAGACACTTCAGGCCCAAGCTCACAGGTATGGAATTTTGTTCTCAGCGAAGGCTCTTGACGCAGCGGAAAACTAATAAAAGAGTCTTAGATCTTCGTCTAAAGACTATAGAACCGAAATTGATAACAAGAATACTAAAATACTGAATTTTATTGATTGAATGAATGACTGAAACAACTTCTAAGCCCTCTTTATATAGACCTAGGGTTTCCTAATCTTGGTCAAACTCCAATAGCAACTCCTAATAAAATAAAATACTAGAATAGTAGTAATCCTAAACTGATAACAATCCCAAAAATAGAAAAAAAAACTAGTAAAAGTTCGTTTTGAGGCCCTAAACGATGGAATTTGCCCCTCAAAGTGGGTCCGTTGTGGCGAAGCTACAACGAATGACCGGAACGCTATTTCGCACCATCCCTCAAAATTTCGTCCAATTCCGACACCCGTAGCTTCGGTTTTGGCCGTTTTAGTCTGTCACCTTTGAATTTAGCCGCTTCTATTTCATCCATGTATTTCTCGGCCAATTCCTCTACATCAGCTCTACACTTTAGACACTCTAGCGAGCAGGGGTGACTGCCACAATCCCCCACCCTCAGCGAATAGCCATCCTCAGCTCTGATATCGCTTGTGATTTGCCCCCATTTTTACGGGATTTTGTTCTTGATGAAGGCTTCACGAACCCACCCGAAAGGCCCCAACACTTTTAAAGCTTGAGCGTTCGCCTATAGACCATTATTAGGACACTCTCGCGACCGATGTGAGACATCGTGATAGTTATAGTATGTCTTCTCAAATAAAGATATAAAGAAGTTGTTGCTTTTATTAATATTGACCCAAGATGTCATTACATCATTGCATGGCAATATGCCATGGATGCATCATGATCATATTAAATCGTAAATTGAACAAACTCAATTCTATCATCTCAAAGACATCTTGGGCCATCATATGGGGCATGAGAACTCATTTATTCCTACATCTTCAATAAATAATGAATTTCGACTTCAATAGAAATCGAATATAGAACATCTGGTATGCTGATCAGTACGTGTCCAAGTGTCTAACCACTACACCAAGTGGCGTTGGACAAAAAATGATTTAATTTTGATATGATTTTTTTTACCAGGAACCCAAGAGTCATTGCATCCAATATTGCATGAATACTCCGTGAACAAATACACAAATTGAATAAGCCTAATAACTGCCATCGTTATAGACATTTTGGACCTTTAAAAGTCAAAAAAATAATAAAGATGGTTTTCACAACCATCTTGAATTGAACTCATGACCACCATGCGTTTCAAGTAGATGCACGACTAACTGGCCAAGCAGTATTTGACATATTTTGAAATGAATTGCCAATCACCATATGATTTTTGAATTATCTAGGCAATTTTTGCTAATTACAAAAGAAGAAATATTTTCCTATATTAAACCTATTTTCTCAAGCAAACACATATGCACCCAACTTTCCCTGCATGCTACTGTCTCTTTGATTAATTTATTCCAGATAGTACTCAATTAGAAATTTGTGTATCTAGATTTTATATCAACAGGCATCATTTCTTCAAGAACACTTCTACTCAAAACTTGTTCCTAAAGCTATCTACTGGCTAGTACAGCTTGTCTCTCAAAATGGGTTTGGGTTATTCACAATAACAAATTAAGAATAAGGTCCAATTTTTCTGTTGGTCTTCGTCACAAATCAAGACATCGAGAACTATTTCGGGCTCCAGACCCTGTACAAGTGCGAAATATACTGTGAGAACTTCGTACAAATTTGTGTTAATTCATGTACGTTATGCAAAATTTATTCTGTGAAAAAAATCATTTAGACCTACACAAAGAGTTTTTATATTACGAAGACTCTAAAAGATGGCCGTTGGAATCAGAAATTGAGGATTCGCCTTTTTTATTTTTAAAGTTTGTAATGATTATATTTGGAGCTTGACAACCATTATGGGTTTTAGTTAACTAATCTAATCTAAAAACATAAAAAACAAATTCTTTCTTCCTTAGAATGATGAAGTAAAGAATAGCTTCAAATATAAACTACTCCATAAATAAGGTACTAAACAAAAAGGTAATGGAAAAAAGGGAACTTTGAAACAACTAGTCACTGCCTATATGCTTTAGACTAGAAGTTAAGGAAAGAAGAACAATGAAAAGAAGCAAAAGCTTGCCTCACTCTTGTAGTTTATAAACTTCATCTCAAAATTCCTACAAACACAACCCAAGTTTCATTTTCCTCTACTCTCTCTCTCTCTCTCTCTCTCTCTCTCTCTTCCCACAATGAGGTTAAATCACAACAAGAATGGATTAATGCAAGGTTTGGTATTCTTAAGTGTTGCATTGTTGTTGATGGAAAGAACATCAATTGTTAGTGCAATGGAGTTTAAGGTTGGAGGCTCAAAGGGATGGACTATACCTTCACCAAATGCATTTACCTATAATCAATGGGCAGAGATGAATAGGTTTCAAATTGGTGACTCTTTATGTAAGTTTTATAACACAAATGTCATTAACTTGCATGCTACTATCTACCAAGGGAGATTTTACAGGGCAAACAAAGGCCCTCCCTCCTCAATGATAATTTACCAAGTAAAATGGTTCATGGGGAGGCCTTTTAACAAAATTGGGGAGGCCTTATAAAACTTCCCATCTTCCAATTATGCTGCTTCTACTCTAGCCCCATATTTGACATAACCATATGACCGTTTCCGAGTGTGTCTATAGGCACCCCTTCATTATGCTCTTGGGCGTCTTTCTATCTTCGCGCCCGACAGAAGGGGGCGGTCCTAGGGCACTCGGAGTGCGCCTACTCTGTGTTGGGCTTGAACAACATGGATTAGGCCCTGTCCGAGGCCCACGAGGAGTGCCAAGAGAGGAATGAGCTAAGAGCAAAAGGATGAGGCACCTTTAGAGGCGCCCTTCTATTTATCATTGTAGTGGGATTAAAGAAATAAAACATAGGGAGTCATCAAATAGAGGGTCAAGGTGGGAGTGGATATAGTTTTATTGATTCTCAACAAAGTTGCATACTGATTTTATGTTTCTTTGTTTTTTTTCATTGTAGTGTTTGTTTACGACCCCGATAACGACTTGGTAATGCACGTAAACCAGGACGACTATACGAACTGCAACACTGCAACACCACTTGCAACTTACAGCGACGGGAACAGCTCGTTTACCTTTACCAATTCGGGCACATATTACTTCATTAGTGGGATTAAAGAAAACTGCATCAAGAATGAGAAACTAGTTATTGTAGTGATGTCAGATCGAAGCAATCACTCATCAAATCCAAACCAAACAATCCCTTCTTCTCCTTCACCTTCTCCTGATATTGGTTCTTTAGCTCCCCAACCTTCCGGTTCAATCGAAATTGTTCCAGCTCCAGCTGGTGAACAATCACCTTCAGCCTCACCAAGTAATACTATCCCTTCTTCAGCTCCTTTTGGACAACAGGCTCCTTCTTCATCTTCTTCGTCGTCTACGATAAAAATGGCAAGTTTAGTTGCTTCAGTAGGAGCTTGTCTTGGTTTCTCTCTTCTATTAGACCTATAACAAGGTTTATGAGATTGATAACTTAGGTCATTTTTTTTTTTGCTCTTCATATTTCTTCTTCTTCAATGTGTGGATTGAAATGGGTCTAAGAGATGGGGGTTTGATTTGGTTGATTTGACTTGATTTGTTGCATTTGACTGTAATTGTTCAAAATCTTATAAAATTTGAAATTTCATATTATTGAATATTGTAGTAGGTTAGTGTTTGTTTGTTTGAGTCAGACGATTTAGATTCAGAGAATGATTCAGATAATGAGTAAATAACACCACCTACTTCTAATAGCATAGAAACTGTTGAGTTTGGAGAGTTTTTTAATTTCAGGATTTTCGATCTTCTTACAGGTTTTCAAATATAAGAATTTCCTCAGAATTTGACGGGGAAGAAAACCCCTTTCAACGGTTGAATCGAAGAGACTCTGCATGTTAAACTATAAAGTCATTCTTCTATATTATCAACTAAGAATATCTTAAGGTTACATTCTTGTGTTTCAATGGTCTATCTCGTAACAAAAGAAAAAAAATGATAGTTCATCTCTCAAGGAACATTTGCGGATGAGGGCGTTACGAGAAAATGCAGAATCATTTCTAAAGTCGAATCAGAATAACAATTAGAGTTTTATTGCAGCTTGTCATCTATAATTTTATATCAAAAATTTTTGCCTAGCTCAACTTTCTTCACGAATCTCATTGTGTTGTGCAATATTGAATCCAATATCCCAGCAACCTGAAAAATTAAAGGAATAGTGTTCAGAGTTGCAGAATTTATTAAAAATGAAAAGTTAGAAAAGAAGATATGGATTATGACGAACCGTGAAAACACCCCCAATAATAGCACAGACGTTTGTAATGAAGTGCGAGAATGACTTCGATGTTTCTACTACTAAAACCTGATTAAAGAAGGAAATATAAGTCAAGTCGAAAGAAGGAAATATAAGTCAAATAAATATATATATATATATATATATATATATATATATATATATATTTCAGTTGTTATTGCTCAAGTATCTAACCTGCATGGGAGATAGCTCGAAATGGAATTTAGCAACAGGAACATAATGACTCTGAGCTAGACTACTGTGGGCCGTGTACTCGTACTCCTCGACTAATTTATGCTCCCGGGAAGTTCTGGATATGACCTCTGTTTTTACCACTTGAAGGTAATGTTCAATCTGCAAATTTACGAAGATAAAAATAGATCTAGTAGTGTTCTAAATGACAAATTTTGTCCCAATTCAGACATGTGAGTGTAAAGAGAGAAAACGCAGATTATGATGCTAAAGGAAATTCTCATATGTTACAGAACTTACAGTAACATTGGTATTTCCTTCTCCATGATTACTAATATATCGTTGACCATTTAATCTGTCATTGTTTCGACCAAGATAAGGCGTCAATCGTTTAAGTTCAGCCAACACTCTTGGAGTAATTATCTTGCCAAACGAGAGATGGTAGATGACATGTGACATGTTCATTTGAGAAGGATCGAAGGAGTGAGAACCTGAACGAGCTGATACCATGATATTACCTGGGACCTGCAAAGTACAAAGTTATAGAGTTTAAATGTTGTTTGTTTTCTTTCTCATTTTCAGATCTGAAGTCCGACTCGAGATTTAAGTTCGAATTAAAAGTCAATTATCTAAAATAACTATGTGATCCAGACTAAAACCAGCCAGACTCGAGCAACTTAGATTCAGATCATTCAAACTCAGACGAGACAGAATCAGATATATTGCACCAACTAGAACATAGAGGCAAATAATAATGACGAACGTGAAGTAACCAAACTAAAAATGGTTTTTCAACTAGTACACAAAAGGGCATAGATTGCTGCTTTAGAAATATGGACCTGAAAGGTAGACAATTTACCTTCTTTACCCGTACGAAACCTTCGATTCTGCACCCTCCAGTGGACGGAGCAGGCCTCTTTGTGTTATTATCAGATTTGTCTCCCAAGGCTAGTCTACGGCCCTCCAACTGTACAGGTAGAGCCAGAGCTTCCATGGCCTGCAATAGCAAAAGAGTCTTTCTTAGAAATAGCCAAAATTTAGCAAGCTCCTTATTTGACATGGCATTTAAATGTACATGAACATGGAAAACATCAAATAGACTACTGAGTATCTTATAACTTAAAAGAGTATGCGTACCTGGACTAGGCTCTCTGTATCTCGCTCTCCGTAGTAGGATTCATGATCATGGTGTCCGTGTTCATCCCTGAAAAGGATAGAAATGTATGGAAGGACATAATCCCATAAGACACCAAATATTGTCAAGAATTTAATGAAACTATAAAAGAGAAACACGTATAGCAGTGTGGAGGGTTCAGTGGAGAGAGAGAGAGGGAGAGAAAAGATGAAATAAATTTTAAGATATGAAGATAGCCATTTTACCTAAGGTCACTTCCTTTGCGGAAAATACGAATAGAAGGATATCCCTGGATATGATTTCTGTACATCAATCAAGAGTTCATGTTAAATATATTATAGAAGGCTATAGACAGTCTAACACACCAAAAGCAATGTATGCAAGACGATATTATGTTTATACTAAAGAGAATGAATGGAGTAGGAAGAGTTATACACTGAATGAACAAAAAAAAGCAAAGGAAAGTTGGAAATACAAAATTAGGGTCATTCATGATTTAATCAAGTTACGAAGAGAACCTGACTTAGGTGTTCTTATTCAATACAAGTAACCCTTTTTAGGAAAAGAGACACAATTTAGAGCATACCTCCTGCACAAATCGCCTTCTTCAGTACAATCAACTCTGGCCAAGAGAATGCGTCCATCCATGTCAGGATCATATCTGAAAAAATATAGTCACAATATACGTTAAGTAAATAACTCCAACAACTTAAAAAAAAAAAGAAAAATTGATATAAGAAATGATAATAAAATGTGTAATTGAACAGACCTCTCTTTTATGATCTGAGCTGTTTTCTCCCACGAGGGTTTCTGAGTTAAACATCCAAAAGTGAGGTCGTAATAAAAATCCAAAAACTTGTACAAGTGAAGAAATAACAAATTGCAACTGTTATATCCAATGCAAGTTATATAATAAAGTACAGTCACTGGAAAATCCTATTCTTCCAAAAGCTACAATGAAGTTATTGTTCTTCTTCTGGAGTGGCCCCATATCAATGAAGTGATGAACTATAGAAGATCAATTTTGTGTCATTAATTTTCTGGAATTAAAAGAAAAACAGCATATCGGACATATTCACAGATACTGCAAGAATTTTGAAATATGCATGCGAAGTGATAATACTAAACGAGCAACTTAACGTTAACTATTCATTATGATGCAAGGAGAAAGTAAAATATTAATCCGGAACTCATCATTAAGCAAATACAGAAAAGGTGAGTGGTCTTGCTTATAGGAGAAATATTCCTCTTCTAGGTACTAGTATTATCATCGGAATAATTTTAACAAAAAACTTAGAACGATGGAAAATATGATTTAGGACGACTTACCAAGCGATTACTCCAGTAGCACCAAGGAGCATAAAAATTAACAACCAAAACTGGATATCTGTAGAAACAGGAAAAAAAAAGTTGTGAATAGAAGAGAAATATGAGTGAATCATATAGAAAATTAAAAGATAAAAACCTACCATCACGATTATTAAGAATATGCAAAAACTAATGTCATCAGATAGTAAGGTGAAAGGGGCGAACAAACAGTTTCCAAGAACTCACTGATGTGTATATCTATCAAAACTTTCAGTTTTCAGTTTAACTGAGCCTTCACCGTATTCTCCCTCAGCTTCTTCATCTCCATGCTTTGTAACCTTTGGAATCGGTCCTGGATGATACTCAGAACCGGTTGGATTTAAGTTTGGATCTATTGAGAACTTACGGATTGTTTTTGTTATATTCAACCTGTTCTGCGAACATGAGGACAAAGGTTCAGGTTTTGATTCATATAAAATAGAAATTACCGAGTCTAAATGCAACACAAAGAAACTGAGGTTTTAGTTTTAATAAATTTATCTACTAATTAGAACAGAAAAATATCAAATATCTTTACAAACGCGTCAGGTATTCAATATGTTTCACCAAAACCTGTGATATAAACTGACCAGAATTGCAATTTTCAGAAACAATAATGAATGGGCTGAAGGAGAAAAAGAAGACTTACTGTGCCTAACACGTCACTCACGTCAAGTGATGCAAATTCACATGAGAGTGCTGGAAAACTAAAACAAGAGATCACAAGAAGGTGAGATACCAATAATAGTACGAGAAATAAAGTCCATGCTAGGATAAAGGCAGAAAAAAGCCACAGAAAGAACGTATGTACCAAAAAATTCTAAGTAAGCTGGATTAAGTGAAAGTTATTCTCAACGGTACAATTTTAAAATAGAATTATCCAACTAGTAAAGGGTAAAATCTCAAAACAACATACTAACTAAAGGTGGAAAGGTCATCTTAACAAAAAAAAACTAAAGGTGGAAAGGTCATTCCAATATGGAGAAACTAGTGCAAAAAATACCATCAGCAGTGATTCACAACGACAGTACCTGATATTTAACTGAATTCGCAAAAATTCTCCATCTGAACTATTATCAACAACAACTGATGTAGTCGTGTTTATTGTCAAATAATCATTCAGTTCCTGGAAAATGAAAATTGTTATTTATATAATTGTGAGAACAATCATGAGCAGCATTTAAAAATTGCCAACTTGTCTTGAAACAAGTAACAAAAACACTTTATATCGTGTGATAGCCATCACAGTGTAATGGAGAAGAAGTGTGAATCACCTAACCAGATCTTCTCCAACACTAAAAATCATTTTCTCAACAAATAAGTAACTTTTTGTTCAATGGGTGTCGAAGGACAAAAGAAAGCTTACCATTCCGAATAAAAATGTCATGGCCAAGGCAGCTATAATGGATAATCCTGCACCTGATAATGACGCCTCGGTTAAATCTCTAGGAATTTTCCTGCAGGTAGACAAGAAAAAAGAAAAGGGTAAGATACTATTTAATATTTAACTAAATACACATAACAAGTAAGAAGCATAGCTAATCAAATTACACAATAGCGAGGAAAACAAAAAGAGTTCATTTGGACCAAATCTGCCTCGAAATAATGTTTGATCATGACCAGGTGTCTGCTAACTGATACCTACTGAAATAAAAATGAAAGGAGTGGGTATTAAAGTTGATCCGCTCCCGGGGATGAGAGAAAATGTGGTGTTATAGAGTCCCATTATGACCTGCCCAACCCAGCCCTCTCATACTATCGTTGGCTCCTCGCAATTCTCCCTTCAACACAATAACACCAAAATAGATAGGAACCAAACTATCTCACGATGTTTTAAACCCAACTCACGAACCACTTAAATCAGAGCGAACAACGAACCTTGATAGTTGGGACCTTCTTCAACCCCAGGATGTCTACATTGAGGTGACAAACGACTTTTTTTCATCCATAGAGCAAGGGACCTTCCAATGGGGACTTCCAGATCACTATGTCCGACTTTCATCTCGTTTCGACAACTCAGTTCCCATAATGTTTTCAATAATCCATACAAAATCCATAGCTTGTCCAAGATGTTTAGGTTGTGAGTACTGATTAGCCAATAGATTAAACCCTACTTAATTCACCCTATACACAAACTAATTATTCCTTTTCATCTTTTGGGTCAATTTACAATGTGAAGTCAAATGGGTAAAGGAAAAACTTGTACACAGCTTTGGATCAATGTAAAATAGAGAGAGGGAAACTACTAATTCATTCAAAAAGTAGTTCAAATTGAACAAAGAATTCATCCTCTCTTAGTCAAGAAATTACCAGTCCACATCAAAAATCACATTACTAAAGTTAGAAAATCAAACCCTTACTATAACTGAGATACCAGATCTATAAAATTACACAAATGAATTCACATATAACAAAGAATTAACGACAAAACTAACAAATTTAACGAGAAAAACAGATCTAAGAAAAAAAACAGATCATTTAGGAAGATAGAGAGAGAGAAAGAGAGATCTGACCTGTAAAAATCGACCGATTTGATCTTCCCAGAGGATAACATTTTTACAGTGGTAGAGTGATAGAAACAAGTTGAACCACAAAATTAGGGCAGAGAAGATCTTTTAAAGAGAGAGAGAGATTTCTGGTGAGTTAATGTATATTGGGATTTTGAGGATCTGGTAAGAACTGAAAATGAATGGGGGAAGGAGCGGGTTGGTCCCGAGTCCCGACTCGTTTTTTCCGTTACTTCCGGTCCTAAAATCGAAGAAATTTTTCAACTGACAATATCACGAATCGTCAACTCCTGTTGTCCACGTTGTCGATAGTGCTGACATAAACTCTGCAACTCTCGAGGTTCGATTTATAGAAGAGGTAAATCAATTGTATTTATTGAACTTAGGTTATTAAAAGTATAAAGAAAGTTATTTAGTTGGTCTATAAGCCTGTAATTTCAGTTGATTTTAGGTCGTTCTTTAGTTAAATTTTAGACCCGTTTTTGTTAGAGTTAAAATTTGGCGGTTATCGTGTTTATCACATTTCGTTGATGTATCAATGTCATTGTATTGATTTTCGTAGTCATTGTCAAAAAAAATATCACCAATACAAAACTCAACTTGGAAAACTTTGGGTTTTAAGATGATTTGCGGCACTTGATATTGAAATGTCTTAAGAAGATACTCAATACTTTTTTTTTTTTGTTAAAAGAAGATACTCAATACTTGAGATTTCTTTTTAGAGTCTCAATTCTCCCCTCAATATTAAATACAAAACTACCTATTATAAGAAATGACACTTAAATGAAGTTTTTAGAGTGTTGCATTCGAGATGACTTCTGAAATTGAGGATAAGAAAATCTCAATTGAGACTTAGACACAGGAAAATTTGTGTTTGTTTTTTTAGTTTTGCATTGGAGACGTTCACAAAAAACTATCTCCAATACAGAGTTCATTTTGGGTGTTAAGATGATTAACATCATTTTATTCTAAGATGTCTAAATAAGAAACTCAATATTTTAGATATCTCCGGAGAATCTCAACTAATTGTATTAAAGTTTTTTCTTGAGTTTTTGGTTGGAGTTGCTCTGAATAGTGACATTTAGAGAGCATCTCCAATACAAATCTCAAAAAAAAATTACATCCATCTTATATGTCAAACTCTAATAGAGATTCTCATTCTTAAGAGGCGAAATTAGAATTCCTCAATTTTTCTGTGTCTCAGGTGCAAACTCTAAATTATTTTATTTACTTATCTGACATGATTACTTTTGTAAAAAAAATATTCAGTTTTGTGAAAATATATGAAGACTTGATTTTTGTTGGTTCAAATTCGAAAATTGATGATTTGAACAAATAGAGATATCTCAAGAGGAGATATCTCTATTTAACTACCTCCACATCATCTCAGGTATCCAATTTGAGTTTTGCATTGGAGAGAACTTTTAAGACCTAACCTCTAAAGATCTTATGTGAGACTCAAAGGTTTTAAGATTGAGCGTCACATTAGAGATGTTCTTAGGAAATTTTGGGGGAAGTAACAAAGTTTTCGGGGAATACGGTGGAAAACCAAAAAAAACTCAAACCAAACACTCCCCCTCAAGTCGCCGTAATAAAGGCGCCGGCCAGAATGTTTCTTTCTCTCTTCTCTTTTCTCTCACTCTCTCTCTCTCTCTCTCTCTCTCTCTCTCTCTCTCTCCCTTCTCATCTCTCCTCTATCTGCCTCTCTCTCTTTTTCTCTTTCTATCTTCTTTCCCTCTCCCTTCTTTTCTTTTCTTTCTTTCTTTGTTATAGTTCTGGCTAAGGGATTTTTCCTTCGCCGGAACCCTTCTTTGTTACAGTTCTTCCAGACCCAAACGAAGGCGTCTCATCTGGATCTGGAAGACCAGACGAGTTTCCAGCGAAGGGAGATCCCCTTCGTCGGAACTTTCGTGAGATAATGAGAGAGATAGAGAAAAGAAAAGAGAAAGAAGATTAGAAGTAGGGGTGAAACTAAAGACTGCGGAGATCGCCTTCGCCGGAACTTTCGTGGATATTATACCCAAAGAAACTCCAGTAGCCTGTCATGCCTGGCAGGTTACTAGGTACAGGTCGGGTTTTGGACAGTAAAATTTGTTAAGAACCTGGCACGAGCCTGAATCAACCTAATTGATGAAGATTAGAAGTAGGGGTGAAACTAAAGACTGCAGAAATCGCAATACTAGTGAAAAGCAAATAGAACCAAACCAAAAAAACCCGTTTTACAATGGTCAGTCTTTTTTCCATTGAATTGGTCTTTAGGTCCGGTTCGGTCATTTTTCTGACAAACCCGTGAATCCTAATCGGCCCGCATTAAAAGCTATATATTATCCATACAATTAATTATAAAATATTAATGGATAATTAAGTAATATATCTTATAATGGAATTATCTATCAAGAAGTAATGAATATATAATTAATATATTATTGTTCTTTATTTTCGAGTAATCTATTAAGTTAGACATTACTTTTTTTTATTTGTTGAAATACATTGCTCTTGTTCTCATTGTTGTTTCGATACACAATCGAGTGAATGAAATATTAGTACAAATTGTTGTCCTTGTTAGATTATATTATGTTGATCTCGTGCGCGCAATATTAGCCTCAAAATAAAATTTTGGTGGTTAATATTTAGTTAAATAAAATTTAAATTGAGTTTAAACCGAAAAATTGGATTGAAAGAGCGGTCTCTAACTAGGTGGTCTCGTGCGCACATAAAAAAATTTGACCATTATAATAAGTACGAGTTTAAATATGAAATATTAATACCGTTTTCCAGAGAGGTTCACTCGGTACTATCGTTTTTCGACGGAAGGGCCAGAATTTCCTTCACTAGTAAAGGAGAGTTCCCTTTTTTAGTATTAATTAATATAGTTTTTCTTTTGTTTTTTCTTCATCTTTTTTCGTCTTTTAGAGGAAGGGGAAAAGAGGCAAATGGTAAGATGATGGTTCTTCGTTCTTCATGGGTTTCTTCTTCAATTTCATCAAATCGAAGATGTATTACAGAAAGGAAAGAAAGAGGGAAATCATACAACAAGTTCGATTTGATTTTTAAATGAATGTGAAAAGAAAGACAAGTTTATCTTCGCTCAAGAGACTCAAGAGAGGAATAACACCATCAATTAATTCAAGAGAACAACAACATCTTATTCCATCATCAATCTCTACTCACACGATTTCCACTTCTCTGTTTGGTTTATACTTTCTTCTTATGTTTTAGTTCGTTTATATTTGGTGATCTATAGGTTCTTTTCATTCGTGATCTTGAGGATCTTCTTATTTTATGACCTTTAGCGTCCTTTTTTTTAGTTTATGTCTTGCAACTTCTTTCTCTTCATAAGGTACTTTACATTGGAAGTTTTGTATTTCACTTTTGTAACTCTTATGTTGTTTGAAGAGAGGAGTTAATCTCTCAGCCATGTAATGTCCTGAATTGATATCCTTGTTATGAAAGGAATTATGGTTATATGAAAAAAAAAAGTCAAAAAAAAAGTCAAATTCGAATGGATTTCACCCCTCATTGAAAGATAGAACACATGTGGATTTGGGTGGTTGATTTTCCACCTCACATGTGACATGTCTGGCATTCCAAGCAAAGGGAAATTCTATTGATGCCCTCTCTACAAGGAAATTTGGTGAGATGTATTAATATGGGTGCCTATAGACTGTAGTGATTCTCTCTGCCCAAATTTGGTGGAGATGTTTTCATATCTTTTGGAAATTATACATTATATAGTTTCTTCTTTTACAACTTATACTCATGGTTGTTCTCATTGATCAATTCCTTCACGATGGCAGGTAAGAACGTTGAGTCAGACCCGTGTGGTGTGATGGGGAGTGTGGGTGTGTGTCCGCACAAGATCCCCCACCACAAGGGTCCCCGCACAATTGAAACACTACTTTTGGATAACATCTAATGGAAAAGATGAAAAATTTACATTCCAAAAACCTTACCACTGCCTAACTTATCCTCTCAGTGTATTTTTATAAAAAAGACCCCGACTATAGTTTGACATTAAGGTGTCGTTTGGCAACACTAAAATAAGTTACTTTTTTGCTTATTTAAGTAGAAAAGTGAAAAAGTTAGTTTGGTAGGAAAAAATTACCGACTTCATTTAAGTTAAAACTTGACTTTCTTTTAAAGTTAAAATTTTTAGCTTTTGACTTCAAAGTAAAGTAACTTTTTTTGAGACATGCATGAATTTTACTTGACAATTTTTTTTTGTGTGTATGTCCGCTCCACTACCACAACTAAACTTCTACCATACCATTCTACCCCCACCACCACCACCACAACAAGCATTGCACCTCCCCCTCCACCCTACCTCAACTACCACCGCCACACCTTAACCACCACCTTCGTACCACCACCACCATACACCACCACACCTCGATAACAACCACCTCGTATTTCCACCACCACCACAGTACTTTCACCGCCACCACCATACTTTCACCAACAACACGGTACCTTCACCACCACCACCGTACCTTCACCGCCACCACCGTACTTTCACCACCAACACGGTACCTTCACTACCACCATCATGCCTCCATCATTACCACCTACATAACTTATCCAGCACCTTTACCACCATCACCATACCACCACCACCACCAGAACTCCGTCACTATCACTCACGTACCTTATCCACCACCACTGTATCCCAACCACCACCGTATTTCCACCATCACCACCACCGTACTTCCACCACCGTCGCCACCATCACACCTCCACCACCATCCATACCTCCCCCACAAGCACCACCGCCGCCACCATTATACCTTATCCACCACGTATTTCCACCACCATCGTACTTCCACCACCACCATACTTCCACCACCATCATACCTCCACCACAACCACCACCGCCGCCACCCTCATACCTACACCACCTCTACTACCACCATCAAACCTCAACCACCACCACACCCCATAAGCATACCTTCATGACACCACCACTACCACCAATATCACCACTACATCGTATACGAGAGTAATCGTGGAAATCATAAATAAATTCAACTAAAATCAAGTATTTCTATGAGAAAGAAAAATAAAATTATCAAAAGTAAATTGAGTTACCAAACTAACTTTTTGACTTTTTCACTTATAAGTAACATTTTTGCCAAATATACTTTTGAAACTTTTTTACTTTTTTAAAGCAAAGAACTTCTACTACAAGCAAAAGTACTTCTACTTTTGGTTGGCAAACGACACCTAAGAACTTAAATTGTCATCTACAACCCTACCTTGAGTGTATATAGAATTCCCCTTATTTTCTGTACACCTAAAACAATTCATTGCTGGTGCCCTTAAACTCTACAAAAAAACATAAATTAATGATAGATCTTACTTTTATTGAAAATCTAAATGATCTGAAATCAAATTATCAAATTTACTGATTTTATAGTTAAGACTATGAATCAAATTGTGATTAATTATTTATTCTTTTTAACATTACTTGGATTATCCAAAATCACACTTGAAATTTAGAGGGATGAATGTTTCATGCTGGTCTTTCCATTCTTTCCAATTATTCATTGGTTTTATTGAATTGGTCGGTCAATCGAGCGTAAATCACGCGTACGATAGGTGGTATGAGTAAATTATGTACACTATCCTTTTCAAAATTCATTAAAGTACAATTTACTTGTTTAATGATATAATTCAAATATTGTCTAGTTCACATGCTAAACATTTCCAGATAATTAAGTCATGCCCAATATGAATTTGAACCACTCCAATCTTAGAAAGTTCATGACTATTACCAATTCCAACACTATTTGTACATACAAACAATGGTGCTCGGCCCATGTGGTGGTGCCGGGGCGTCACCCCTGCAGTTAGGGGTTGGTTGTCCCATGACCAAGTAGAAGGGTCGAAGGGGATGACTAACCCGTCATTATTTTCACTAATCACTCTCAATTCTTGTTGATGTTAGTCTCCTATATTTCTCATTGATTTCTTCTTGTCATTCGTCTCTCCTTTCATTATTATGTCATTATCGATTGATTTGTAGGGACATGGTTGGTTTATTAATTGGGTCCAAGGCAGACAAAAGGCTCGTGCGAAATAAAGTTTGTTTGTCACAATTAATTACGTGTTAATTACTGATTAACTACTTTAATTATTTCATTCATCAAGAAATTGACCTCCATCAAATCAAAATAGCAACAAGCTAACTATTTTTTTCCTATTTACTTTTTGAAAGAGATTAACTACCTTTTGTTTTCAACAACAAAAGAAAAACTACCTTTTGTTTTCATCATTCAAGAACTTTTTTTCTTCTCTTTTTCTTTCTTTTGATTAAATTTACCAAGGAAGTGTAATGCTGACATTTTCTAACCACCAATTTGTTGTTGACATGTGTATTGGTAGTTGTTGATGTAGGCAAATGATTCGGAAAAGAGCTAGTTTGATAGTATAAGCCCCATCTAGATTTCTTTAGATAAATTAAGAATTTAAAGATTGAAAAATATTTTCAATTTAGAGCATCTCCAATGCAACACTCAAGTTACAAAACTCAATTTGACACATAGGACTATTTGAGTTTTTGACAAAAAACACTCTCCAATGCAACACTCAACTAGAATCTTAATATGATGTGGCAACAATAAATGTTGAGATACTCAAAAGAAAACTCAACAATTGAGTTTTCTTTTGAGTATCTCAACATTTATTGTTGTATCTCAATTGGTTAACATCAACATGTTATATATTAAAATAAGAACCAAAAGCAAATCTAAAGTAAATGTTGAGTTTTTTTTAAGTGTTGCATTGGAGATGAATTTTGAATTGAGCATCTCAATAGTGCAACTTAGGAGAGAGAAACTCAACTCATACTTGACACATTGGATTAATTGAGTTTTTGTTGAGTGTTGCATTGGAGATGCTCTTAGTAGTTAAGCTTTCCTAAGTCCATAATTTTGATATTAAGACCATAGAACTTTTCCTCTGAACTTGGTCATATAATTACTAAATCAATGATGATTACTCTCTATTTATGGTGGAAACAATAAATTAAGAGTGATGATTTCACCAACCCACTTATTTTTTTCTTCTAATTTACTCTTTTTGATTATATTCCTCTTTTTTAATGATTAACATAAGGTTTTTCTTTTATGTTATGCTGGAACATTCTTATATATATTTGAGCTCCATAGAGATAGTATGTATAGATGAGATGTTTCATCTTAGTAGCTAATTTTCTAATAATTTTGTTTTACCAACTAAGAAGATCATTTGGATAAACAATTAGCGTGTTTACCTAGCTATAAAGACGAACTAAAAATAAATTATTACTCCGTTACATTTTATTAAGTTTATAATATTTGTAGCCTATTCAGCTTTGACTAATTTACTCGACTATTATTTATTTTTTTATTCTCTATATTTGTCTTTTTTTTCATTTAGGCGGTTACTAAATGTGTGACACCTTAACTAACTCTAAAGTGATTATCTTATAAAACAAATATACTAAATTTGCTAAAAGATAGGGTTTGATATTTTTTATCTAAATATCACACATCTAAAAAAAACTATATATCACATAATTAGTTTTTACAAATATTCATCATAGGTTCCAACTCCCATGTACATGATGATTGAAAGAAATACAAAGATTTATCTTGATTTATACAAAACTATATATAGAGAGAGAGAAAACTAATAAGTATTAGGTAATGGTGATGATGATCAAGAATAATGAAGAACTTATCAAATATAGTTGACATAAGTGGACATAGGAACCAAGCAAAGCCCCTTCTTCTTTAGGTCTGAACATTCATTATTTTCTCTCCCTATAAAACCCATTTGACTTGTCTCATTATTTGTTTGTAGTTGTGAAAAATACTGATTATCAACCACCAAACTCCCTTTCTTCTACAAAAATATATACAAATAAAAGATATGAACTTTGTTAGGAACACATATGGAAAGAGGTCATAGAAAGAGAGCAAGTACAAAGACAGTAGAGACATAACAACAAAATTACAACAACCGTACAATAACACTCTTTTTTTTGTTGACATGACTTTTCTCCTTACAAAACTATTGAATTTTTTTTGTATCATTAGGATTAGTCAATTTATGGTTTTCGCCATTAAAAGAACTGTTAATATTTTTTGTATCAATAGAATTATTCAATTTACCTGCGAAGAACTGTACTCAGTATTAGAATCATCATTCTTTTTAGGTTTCATTATATGATGATACTGCTTCATACTACTAACCTGTAATTCACCATCACCATGAAAAAGTTATTTACTTTTTTTTTTGTTGACAATTTTTTTTTATTTACTTATAATCAAGAACATAATATAAGATATGGGTTTCATAAATAAATTGATTAAAAGTATATCTAACCTTGGGACTATTAGCAGGAGAGCTAGCAGTATCATCTAGAGGACCTTCTTCTCTGATAGTTTTCTTCTTATTATTTAGTAATTTTGAAACATTCTGAGGAATCAATCCTTGCTCACCTTTATTATTAGATTCAAACAATTTCCATGGAGAAATTGAAGCAGCATCAGAAATTAAAGAAGGGGTATGTTCATAATCAGAGAAATTAGTAGTTGAAGATGAAGGATTTATATTTTCTCTGTTTTGTGGGAATAAAACATCATCATCAATATAGTAAGTCCACCCACTTTCTTCTTCTTCTTCTTGTTCTTCTTGAATATCATCATCTTCATGATCAGTCTGGTTTATACATGAATTAATTGAACCACCTTCCATTAAAACTCAAGAATTGTAGAAATTAAAGAAGAGAAGTAGTTTGGGGAGCAGATAGGGTTGAAGAAAAGGGTCTGATATAAATAAACAGAGGAGAGAAACAAGTGAGAAAGAGAGAGAGAGGGAAGGGAGAGAGAAATTGAAGAATCTGGTGTGGGGGCCAGGTGAAGTTGAGAAGTTAAACTCAACCGTTGCAACAAAGGCATTAAGGAAGAAATCTTTTTTTCTAGGGTCTCATGTATAGGGAATCCCACTTGGTGTAAATGGGCATCCAAATTCTTTTTAGCTTTGTTGCTTTTGATGTCCCTTTACCAAGGACATCTTCAACCTTTTTATTTTTGGTTGTACTGACATCTTCACCACCACCCCTAAATTTTATTTGTGTTAGTTGGCATTGTTATCCATCATAAAAATTCGATTGTCGTATTTACGGAAAGTACCAATTTGATTCCAAACTTATGATCTGGCCGAGGTTTCAATCAATTGAAACTTCAAAAAGAAGGTTATATTGGAGCTACGTATAGGAGAGAAAAATAATAGTACATTGCGGTAGAGATGATGGTGGTTGTGGAGATGGTAGAAGAGAAAGACGAAAAAGAGACAAAAATGTTTTTTTTTTCTAGATGAAGGTCACTCTGACAGCTGGATGAGCAGTTGCCTGCAGAGGACGAAATTGAAATTTTAGACAAATAAAAGAGACAAATTTTCTATTCGCTCACACATATGGATCAAGTTGTAATTAATCTTTTTTATTTTCTTTTCCACGCCCATCAACTCCATCTTCTCCACCATTACCATTTTCTTTTTCATATACTTCTTTCATCTTCATTTTCTCATACGAAGAAGAAACCATTTTTTCAGACAAATTGTTTCATGTAAAGAGTTGTTGATGACTAGAAGATTCCTTTACAACTCTAGCACAAGGTTAGAAAAACGGTCTGAGAACCTGCAACCCACATGTTCAAGCCCGCACCACATGTCGTTTATGGGTGCTTGATACCGGATCTGGTAAGTCCGACCCGTGAGACCAGACATTCATAGGTGGAGGACAGGTAGGCTCCTTCACCGACCCGGTAGACCCGTATGTTGCGAGCTCGTTTAAAACCCGACAATTAAAACCATCTAAGATAAAAGAAGAAAAATTAGGGTTCCACTTCATTTCATTCAACAATACTCCTCTTTCTCTCTAAACTCAACAATCGACTCCTATACATCTCTTTCTCTTCTTTGTTAACCAATGGATCTCTAATCTTCACCAACATATCTCTTCAACCGACGTGATTTTATTTATTATGCACTCATTTTCTTCCTCTGTCAGTCCAACTGAAGATTGGATCTTTATTACTCCCTTCGTCCCAAATTAAAAGTCTCATTTTGAAAATGTATTTTTTTTTCAATTTTTACCCATATTAATTTTTAACATGTTTCTTGAAATTCAAAGAATTAGTAGCACCAAATATAAGATTAGTTTCCATAAGGGTTATTTCTCAAATGACCCCCTACTTTATGACTAATTTCCTGCGTGACCACCTACTTTATCAAAAATACCCAGATGACCCCTTTTTTCTGTTACCGTCACATGTCCGTTAACTTTTTTCTCTCCTCCATCTCATCACCTCTCTCTGCCACGTCATGTCTCTCACCACCTCATCATCTTCTCCGATAAGGTCGCCGACCGGTCAAAATCTCCGGCCACCGAACGACGACCTTCATACTTAAAAAAAACAAATTTCTCTCCTCCCTTCTCTATTTCCACTAGGGGTTGGGTTTCTCCAAACCCTAGATCTGGTTTGCGGATAATCCAAACTAGATTTGTTGAAGCTTCACGGGATTGAAGGTTCAACAGATCTAGGGTTTGGGTTTCCCTAAACCCTAATGCAGAGAGAGAGAAAAAAAAATTTAAGTATGAAGGTTGCCAGCCGGTGGCCGAATATTTTGACCGGCCGGCGACTTTATCGGAGAAGATGATGAGGTAGCGAGATAGATGACGTGGCAGAGACATGTGATGAGATGAGGAGAGAGAGAAAAATATTTAACGGACATGTGACGGTAACAGAAAAAAGGGGACCATCTGAGTATTTTTGATAAAGTATGGAGCTATGCGGAATGCTGATCATAAAGTAGGGGCCCATTTGAGAAATAGCCCTTAAATACAAATTATTCTTATCTCTCTTTAAATAGGTTTCCAAAATAAGAATTATTTAAATTAAGTAATAAATACATTATATATTGTAAAACACGGGTATAATTGGAAAACCAAGAATTTAATATGATAAAAGAAGAATAAGTCTTTTAATTTGGGAAAGACGAAAAAAGAATACAAAACTCTAAATTGGGATGGACGGAGTATATATTTCTCTTAAAACTATATGTTACAGTTAACGTTAGATTTAATGTGAGAGATTTGATCTTATTTATAAAGTTTAATCTTGTTTATTCTAAAAGTTATGATTTGGTTACAAAGATTTGGGTGTTCTTCAACCTTTTTTTCTAATTGTAATAGGTTATTCATTTTAACCTTAGTTATAAAGACTTATAAAGACTTATACCTTCGTTCTCAACCCTAGGTTATAAAATTTTGATATGGTTTTGTGTTGATTAGTCTGATCTGGTGTTGATTAGTCTAATCATTGTCTTTTAATACAAGAGTATTGGTTCATTGTGGGTTAATATGAGAGTATTAGTTTAGGGAGAACGGAAAATCAAATTTCCATTGGTGCTAAGATTTGTGTGAGAATTTAGATTTGTTCATGCCGCGACCCGCAAATCCCGAAGAAACTAGTGTTTATTGGCGGGTAGTTTGCGTCAACCTTTCGTGATTAGCCCGACTAGATTATGCACGCCTGCGTTAGTGTGCACTCATATGATTGCCCGCCCGAGAAAATAAGTGTCGGAACCTGAACGTACACGTCCGATTCCCAACCCTGCTCTAGCATAGAAAGGAGAGAGAAAGTATTTAAGATGAAGTGGAGGATTTATATGCAAATAATTTCTCAAATAAAACTTCATAAAATAGCCTAAGTATGGTGTATGGTAAAATAAGGGATGATGTCTCTATACGCCAAGAAACTCCCTTTATACAAATAGGGTTTCCCTGTACGAGCCACCTTTTAGAGAGAGGAAGAAAAGACGAGAAATTGATATTTCTAGTCTCTTGAGAGAATAAGAAAGCCGCCGTGGAAACAGAACAAACCATTTAATTAAAGAAAAGGGTGGTTTTGACCTTTGAGGCTAAACCATGAGTTATGATGAACAGGGCCTAATTGAATGGGAACATATTCCAAATAGTCCGATTTAATCCTGTTTGTCAGACTCTTTTTTAAAGAAAATGATTCACTTTATTTATGAATATAACTATTTATAAAACTTGAAACACGAAGAAAGGAAGAAACGATAACACATAGTATGTTGTTTTCCCATTTTCTCTATTTTCTGTCTTCCACAACGGGCAACTCTCTCCCAAGTAGAAAGTGAAGAAAGAGCAGACACCAAATACGATCATCTGAATATGTGGATGTTCCACCATGGCCCCATCGTTCATCAAAACCCAAATCTTATGATTACACTAAAAATAGACACCCAAACCTACAAAGAGTCAGGGTCGGCACGGGCCCAAAGTCACCTAAACATACACTTAAGGCCCAATGTGATTAAAGGTTCAACGTTTGGAATTATGTATCATTCAGAATAATAATTACAGTTTAAGCAGATTTATAACATGTTTTAACTTGTAAGTTAGTGGGTAAGGGTATGGATATCATACAAGAGGTTAACGGGACAAAATCTTTTAGGAAGTTTTATAGGGTCATCCCAATTTTGTTAAAAGACTTCCCATGAACCATTTCACTTGGTAAAATAATCATTGAAGGGTCCTTTTAACAAAAATGAGGGGTCCTATAAAATCTCCTAATCTTTTATGAGGAATCTTTTCACTTTTTCTAACCTATCATATATAGGATCTCAAATTTTAATTCCGCTTGTGGCCACCCAAGTTAGGCCTGTAAACGGTAGCTTATCGGATGGGATATAGGCAATCCGTATCCGATAAGCTATCCGAATATCCGAATCCGATAATTATCCAACGGATATTAAAAATGAATATCCGAATCCGATAATATTAACGGATATCGGATAATATCCGATATCCGAAACTTTAACAAAATTTCAAAGTTGTTCTTTAAATTTTTAACCATTAGATCTAAACAATAAATCTCAACCATATATTTTATATATTATTATGAATAAATTTAAATTTTTTATATTACTTATCGGATACGGATATTTATCGGATCAAATATGAGTTTATCCGTATCCGATATCCGACAAGGAATATCCGAATCCGTATCCGTATCCGAATCCGAAATTTCAGATATTTTTTTGAAATTCGAATACGGATGCGGATCGGATGTCGAATATTCGGATATTCATTGACAGGCTTAACCCAAATGTTTGGGCCGATCCTGACAAGAGCTTAACATCTTTGATGATCATCAATAAAGATGGAATGTCTGTTTTTTCTTTATCAGAAAATGGCTATGAGAGTCATCATTACACGACATTGATACACCACGAAAAGATAATACATAGACACATCAAATTTTTTGAATCGAATAATTACTATAACGGGCTGTTATGAGTTCTAAAAGCCATATACATCTACCCTTAAAGGCCATCCTAAGAAGCCTAAAACCCATCTAGTCTACTTATGCTTGCTTTATTTATACTTAAATTAAATAAATTTTGGATTGAGCAAATCAATAACAAATCTGAATCGTCGGATCCTATAACATATGAAAAACCCAACTCTTCTTCCTATACACCGAACAACATCAAAAGGGTTCGATCCATTTGCTTGCTTACGAATATATTACCTTGCTTATGAAGATTCAATACTTGTGGCTTTAGAGTTTGACGAGTGCTTGCTTTCGACCTAGGATATGATGTTTTCAGACTGACAAGTATGATACCTTCGGGTTAGAATTTTCAAGGAATTTCTGGGCTTTCTTTCGACCTAAGGTTAGAGAGCTTGAATATATTACCTTGCTTATGAAGATTCAATACTTGTGGCTTTAGAGTTTGACGAGTGCTTGCTTTCGACCTAGGATATGATGTTTTCAGACTGACAAGTATGATACCTTCGGGTTAGAATTTTCAAGGAATTTCTGGGCTTTCTTTCGACCTAAGGTTAGAGAGCTTGAATAAACCTATGATATGATATCTCCAAACTAGGCCAGTCCGAGAAGGGAGCCTATAACTGTACGGAGTCAAAATGTATTGACTTCAGAAAATCTATTCTGTGGTTCTCCTTAACATTTAGTGGTTTATGCGTTGAGTGCTATGTATCTTATACAACAAACGACTACACTGAATCAACATAACTTGGCGCGTAATTTCACGAGATAAACCGAAAGAGTTTTGTCGTATAGTGTTGACTATTGTTTATGTTTCGGTTACGACGTCAAATCGTAGTTAAGCTTTTGTATTTTTTTGGGGGTCGTTGAATACCATCATCCTACTGATTGGTTGCATTGATTTCCCAAATCCAACATCCATTAACAAAACAAAAATCTGTCTCTCCCGCAAATATCTAGGGCTAAATTGTGGGTGACAAATAAATAACAGATTGTTATAGGCAGACCAATATTCTTGGATGTTAGTTTTCTTATATTATTTACCTTAATACACTTGGGTCTCACAGTTTCAAAAGACCTCAGTACTCATTAGAGAAATGTGTTTATCCATATCCTCTTAAGAAGAACATCACATTTTGTCTCATATCTAGAGTGAAATTGTATAGTTATTAGAAAAAAATGATAGTGGAAGAGAGATCCACTAGTAGAAATTAAGAAATAGAGAGAAGAGTAAAGGGAAATAGAGATAGTGGTGGTGAACGGAGATAGCTAGGAGGTGGGGGAGACGTACACTAATTTCTTTTTTATTTTATTGTTCTTTGGTGAAGGTCCTCATAAGATGATCGACTAAACATTATTTAGAACACTTAATAAATTATATGAGGCCAAATTCTATTATTAGATTAGATATTTTATACTTTAATAATTGACATATGGATTTTATAAGATAACCCTTGGATTACCACTCTACTAAAATCTCATGTCCAAAATAATTCTCTTCCTAAGAATCCGTCAAAAGAGAACTCAGACAAATTCTCCTCTGAATATGACAGTTTAGAAGTTGAATACTCAAGACCATGAATAGGTACATATTGAGTCAAAGCTCGAGACTTATCGATTTACTGAAACATCAACGAACAAACCGAAAAAGGGGAATCCATGAACTTATAAGATAAAGTATATTATAGAGAGATAGATTTAATTAGGGTTTAGAGTTTAAAATAAACAATCAAAAAAGACGTGCTAAGCACAACTTATACTAGTTGGGTTCCCCTGAGTCACTTGTATATGATGTAATAATCCATGCCAATCGGCCTATATGATTTTTATTAGTATAAATGATCTCAGCAACAACGAAAAGAACACGCCATACAATTTGTCTCCAAGCCATGAAAATGACCATCACTTTGTTGACCGGCCATAGTTTTAGTAATAGCATTAGTTCTTATGTCAATGAAATCTTATAATCGCGTAGAAGTGAATCTTATTACGAATTTTGTAGATCGAACCAAAAAGATTGTATTAAATTTAACCTTTAGTCTTTTCCACAGTCCGACAAAGGTCTCTGTAAGAGGTAATGAGCTGAACCAAGAAGAAGGTGATAGATGGAAGATGAAGTTAACTACCTTAACTACCAACAGTTGATATCGGCACTTGATCACTTAGAGAAAGGCGCCCCAAGAGTTAGAGAACAGAAGTACTAGATGAGGGTGCGTTTAGCATCTACCTTATTAAACTAATATTCTAATTAGTTGTTAGTTAATACTGTTTCACTCTTTCTCTCTCTATAACTAACTCTCTTCTAATCTCTTCTTATATAAAGAGATGATGTAATAATTGAATAACAACTATTGATTTTGAGAAGTTTAATTCAAGAGAAACTTCAAGAAAACTCATAGCTTTCATGGTATCAGAGCCAAACCCTAGAAATCGATTTTCAAAGAAGAAATTGAAATCAAGAACTAAAGAAGAAGCTGATCTTCTGTCATCAAGGAATCAGAGATAACAGTCTTCATCAACACAACTAAACTTCACCAATCGAAAGATGAACACCAATCAAGTTCAGGTAAATTACAATCCAAATCTCACAAATCTCATATCTGCTAGATTAGATGGATCAAATTTCCTTGTGTGGAAAGATCAAGTCGAGAATGCCTTGATAGGAAATGACCTAGTGTGCTACATTGATGGCACCTATAGTGAACCCCCTCAGCTAATTATAGAGGAAGGAAGAGATATAGCTAACCCAGCTTATCTTCAATGGCGGAAAACTGATAGTTTTGTGAAATCTTGCATAAAAGCAACGATTACACACTCTATAGCTTCGGATATTTTAGGTTTAAAAACATCTAGAGAGATTTGGTGCTATTTAGAAATGGTTTTCCTTCAAGAATTTGAAGCACAGAAGTCATCATTAAGAAATAAGCTTCAAAATATTAAGAAAGGATCATCTTCTATATCTGAGTACTTGAGTAAAATCAAGAATCTTGCTGATTCTCTTGTAGCTGTGAATGACAAAGTATCTGAACCTGAGCTAACAAGGATTGTTCTTCAAGGATTAGGGAAGGAATATTCCCAATTTGTAATAACAGTACAGAATAGAGATGGGTTGCTAAGTTTTGGAGAACTTAGAAGTAGGTTAACCCACCATGAACAATGGTTAAAGGAACAAGATTCAACAGATGATTCAAGTGAAATGTTTTTTGTCAAGAAATTTCAAAACAAGAATACTCCTAGACCATCATCAATGAGGTTTTCAAACCAAAATCAAAACTCAGAGTATATCCCAAAGTCTCAATTCAGACCAAATCAGAGACAACCCACTGTTCAATCAAGAAACCCAAACACATTTTTTGACTTCTCCACTGTGCCTTGTGGCATATGTTATAAGTGGGGACATACTGCTAGACAATGTAGGATGAGGTTCAAAGACTTCTCCTCAGAATCTTCAAGGTCTTCAACAAGGAACTTTGCAAATTTACATCTTCAAGAAATTGAAGAAGAAGAAGAAGAGGAGGAGGAAATGGATTCACAAGAGAATGATGAGGAACAGACTCATTTTGGTCTAGCACTTGATGATGAGGAAATCACTCATGAACATGCCCATTTAGCTGAAGACATGAAAGATAAAAGATGGATAGCAGACACAGGAGCTACTAGCCATATGACACATACAAAGGAAAACCTAAAATCAAGGACTCCTTATGAAGGTTCAAGTGGAGTCATGATTGGAGATGGTAAGTGTCTGAATATTGCAAATACAGGTGAGACAACTTTGGTCACTGGACCAAACACCTTTCAGCTTAAAAAGGTACTCCATGTCCCTTCTATTAAGAAGAACCTGTTATCAATTTCCAAATTTACAAAAGAAAACTTTTGTAGTGTGGAATTCCTTCCATGGGGTTTCCTTATAAGAGATCTTTGATCAAAAGACACTCTAGCAGAGGGACCCATGATAAACAATCTATATAGCATAGATTTTCAATTGGACCCTAGTACAGCACCTAAGGAAGAAGGAGAAATGGCTTGCATAGCCAAGGCAACTGCTGAGATATGGCATAATAGGCTGGGACATGCTTCTCAAGAAGTCATTTCATGTTTAGAGAAAGATAATTTGATCAAAATCACTTGTAAGAATTTTAAAAGTGTTTGCTCATCATGTCAAATGGGAAAGAGCCAGAGATTACCCTTTCCTACATCAGAAAGTTCAGCCACTGCTCCTCTTGAGCTAGTACACTGTGACATTTGGGGTCCAGCACCTGTCACTACTAAGTCTGGAATTCGATATTATATCCTCTTTCTTGATGATTACAACAGGTTCTTTTGGGTGTATCCTATGAAGCTAAGGTCTGACAGCTTAAAGTGCTTTCAACACTTTCAGACACATAATGAGAAATTATTTTCTTTACCTATTAAGAGGTTTCAAAGTGATGGTGCTCCTGAATTGAGCAAAGGAGAGTTTCAATCTCACTTGGCAAAACATGGAATTGGGTTTCAAAGCTCTTGTCCTTATACACCAGAACAGAATGGTCGAGCTGAGAGAAAAAATAGGCAAATAACTTCAGTGGGTAATACATTATTGTTTCAGGCTTCTATGCCAAAGGAGTTTTGGTTCTATGCTTATGCTGCAGCTACCTACATTATTAACAGAACACCAAGTAAGATTCTTGCCTATAAAACTCCATATGAAATTCTTTTTCATAGAATTCCTGATTTTGGTATGATTAAGGTATTTGGGTCTCTTTGCTATCCCTATTTGGGAAATATAAAGGATGATAAGCTGAGCCCAAAATCCTCTAAATGTGTTTTCCTTGGGTATAGCCCTTCTCATAAGGGTTATAAGTGTTTGGACATTGTGATGGAGACCATCTTCCTATTGGGCCTCACGGCCATGGTGATAGTGGGCCTCACGGTCAAGAAGCTACATTAGCGTAGTTTCTATAATTAAGTATTTAGGGTTTCCATAATTATGAGTCTTAGCAATCAAGGAAAGTATTATTAGTAGTTATCTTATTTCCTTATTTGAGTCTACTTAGGAAAGTACAATCTCTATATAAGAGAAGTCTAGTTTGTCTTTGTTAACCAGATCAGAGAATATTATCAACCAAGTTTATTATTAATCAAGTTTATTGTTTATCGTTATTTTATCAGTTTTATTTCGTTAGTTTAGTTTATTAACAATGGTGGATTCCATTACTTTTACGCTTCCGCAACAATCTACATCAGCTGGTATTCAGAGCTTTAAAAATCTGGGAACAAAAGATGAAATTTTTTTCATGGATACATCTCTCCTTGAGTGTTGGAAAATATTTCCACGTTTAGATTGGGATCCCTTTCGAGATTCTAAACAATTTTATGTTGATCGAAAATATCCAGAAACAATTAATACCGTTTCTAAAATTCCTCTATTCGACGGTCAATATCATATAAATTTTTGGATTCAACATATGGAAGATTGGTTCATAAACCAAGATATCCACGATGAAGATAAGGTTTTTCTCATCGAACAACATATGTCCGAAAGAATCTATGAACAATTCAATGCAATGCAATGGGGACTCATTAATCAAGGGAAAAAATTCGTAGACGATTGGACTACATTGAAAAGCATCTTCAGGTATGTTTTTCTTCCTTTAGATGAATATTTTTCATATGTGGAGACAAATATTGAATCAAGTAGACAGTTCTCCAATGTTACTTCGGTCACCGTGTTCGATAGTAGTGAAAAAGAAGTTTTTGACAAAAAGAACAAAAATTTTTCAATGACCGAGGAAAAAGAAGAACAAAGTGAATTATCCGAAATTCCTTCGACTACCATGGTCGGCACTGTTGAAGGAGATTTTCTTGATAAAATAAATACTAGTTTTTCAATGACGGAGAAAGAAAAGTTCAATGAGATGAATAACACAAGCTCACACAAATTATTTGCTCCGTATATAATCCCGGGAGAAGAATTAGTTGTGTCGAATCATAAAATACTTTCTCCTCCATTGATTTCTTCATGGCTTTCAACTTCAAAGAATCATACAAACCAATCTTCATGGCCATCCATTGTTTTTCCAAGAACAAGACAGGTTGTATATGTGACCTCTTTCGTCAAACTAAAAGACGACGGGCGATGTCGCAATTTACTAGACGTATCTACGTTGGTATTGCTTTTGCGAGTATCTTGGCAATATGTTTCACATTATAATTGGTGATATTGTCAATATTTTTCTTCTTCGGATTTTCGGCAATTTTCGTGAAAAGTGGGAACTAAGGATTGCCTTCAAACTCGTCGCCGAAGTTACCTTCAACATCGCTGATATATATCCTCATTACTTGGACGATCCGCTTTATGACAACACCAACTTGGGGGCAAGTTGTTCCGCAGCGGGGGAGTATGATGGAGACCATCTTCCTATTGGGCCTCACGGCCATGGTGATAGTGGGCCTCACGGTCAAGAAGCTACATTAGCGTAGTTTCTATAATTAAGTATTTAGGGTTTCCATAATTATGAGTCTTAGCAATCAAGGAAAGTATTATTAGTAGTTATCTTATTTCCTTATTTGAGTCTACTTAGGAAAGTACAATCTCTATATAAGAGAAGTCTAGTCTGTCTTTGTTAACCAGATCAGAGAATATTATCAACCAAGTTTATTATTAATCAAGTTTATTGTTTATCGTTATTTTATCAGTTTTATTTCGTTAGTTTAGTTTATTAACAATGGTGGATTCCATTACTTTTACGCTTCCGCAACAATCTACATCACATTGAGTCTCAAAAAGAGTATGTGTCCAGACATGTCATATTTGATGAGTTTAGTTTTCCTTTTGCCTCAAATAAGTCATTGAATCAAATGAGCACATCTGGATCACAAGACCTTAATCCAACTTATGAAGTCCTTTCTCTACCACCATTACCACCAAATTTGGACATTACAACTCCATCATATCATACAACCTATTATCTAGATGATCAGACTTATCCATCTCCTATACACTCTACCTTAGAAAGTTCTGCTGTACCATCAACTTCCTCTAGTACTTTACATTTTGAGGAACCTAGAACTGAGGAGCCTTCTATTTCCATTGACACTCCTTCTCCTTCTGATGTAAACACACATCCCATGAAAACTAGACTTAAGAGTGGTATTGTCAAACCTAAAACTATCCCTGATCATGTTGCTCACTTCTCTATCCCTCATGCTCTCTCATTTATATCACATACTTCAGTACCCTCCATTATAGAGCCTACAAGTTATAAAGAGGCTAGTAAAAGCAAGCAGTGGCAACAAGCAATGCAGGAAGAGTTTAATGCTCTATTGAAAAACAAAACATGGTCTTTAGTTCCTAAGACATCTGATATGAATGTCCTAGGTTGCAAGTGGGTTTTTAGAGTTAAATACAATTCAGATGGCTCCTTACAGAGATATAAGGCAAGGTTAGTAGCACAAGGTTTCAACCAACAAGAAGGCATTGATTATTTAGAAACTTTTAGTCCAGTGGTTAAGATTCAATCAGTAAGAGTTGTTCTTGCTCTAGCAGTTGCTCAACACTGGCCTATTCATCAGCTGGATGTCTCAAATGCCTTCCTTCATGGGCTATTGACTGAGACAGTCTTTATGAAGCAGCCTCAAGGATTTGCTGATTCTCAGCATCCTGACTTTGTGTGTCACTTACACAAAGCTCTTTATGGCCTTAAGCAGGCTCCAAGAGCTTGGTTCAATCGAATTGCCACATATCTTCAAAATTGGGGATTTCTCAAAAGTGCTTCAGACACTTCTATGTTCATTTTTCAACAAGATAATCATATGATGGTACTTCTTCTCTATGTGGATGATATTATCCTCACTGGTACATCACTTTCTCTCCTAGATCAACTCTTTACTGACTTAGCTGCAGAATTTGCTATGAAGAGACTTGGTGATCTACACTATTTTTTGGGTATTGAAGTGAATCGAGTATCATCTTCTCTAGTACTTTCTCAGACCAAATATATTTGTGAATTACTGGAGAAAGCAGGCTTATCTGATTCTAAACCTAGTCTTGTGCCAGTTCCTGTGGGTAAAAGACTTTCTAAACATGATGGTGAGCTAATTACGAATGCTGTCTTCTATAGGAGTATGGTGGGTGGTCTCCAATATGCTACTATGACTCGACCTGATTTGACTTTTAGTGTCAATTACTTATCTCAATTTATGCAAGAGCCAAGGACATCCCATCTTATTCTTCTAAAGAAGGTCCTAAGGTATCTCAAAGGGACACTTGGAGCAGGCATCACTATTCAACCAGGAGATTGTTCTAATTTGACTGCCTTCTCAGACTCAGATTGGGGAGGATGTCCGGATACTCGAAGGTCAACAAGTGGCTATTGTGTCTTTTTGGGTTCCACATTGGTCTCTTGGTCGTCTAAGAAGCAAGCTACTGTCTCTAGGAGCTCTACTGAAGCTGAGTATCGTGCCCTATCTTTGGCTACCTCTGAATTACTGTGGCTTTCATATTTGCTTGAAGATTTGGGTGTCTCAGTTCATACTCCATTTCCACTGTCCTTTGATAATATGGGTGCCCGGTTTCTTGCTTCAAATCCAGTTTTCCATGCCAGGACCAAACATATAGAGATAGATTATCACTTCATTCGAGATTTGGTTCTAAGCTCCACTTTGAGGATTTGCTTTGTGTCTTCTGAGCATAATCTTGCTGATATCTTTACAAAAGGTCTTCTCTTCTCTCAATTCGATTTTATAAGAAGCAAACTAATGCTTCTTCCACCTCTGAAACATTAGTTTGAGGGGGGATGTAAGAGGTAATGAGCTGAACCAAGAAGAAGGTGATAGATGGAAGATGAAGTTAACTACCTTAACTACCAACAGTTGATATCGGCACTTGATCACTTAGAGAAAGGCGCCCCAAGAGTTAGAGAACAGAAGTACTAGATGAGGGTGCGTTTAGCATCTACCTTATTAAACTAATATTCTAATTAGTTGTTAGTTAATACTGTTTCACTCTTTCTCTCTCTATAACTAACTCTCTTCTAATCTGTTCTTATATAAAGAGATGATGTAATAATTGAATAACAACTATTGATTTTGAGAAGTTTAATTCAAGAGAAACTTCAAGAAAACTCATAGCTTTCAGTCTCCTTCATGAAATGGAACTAGATAATAAGATACATAAAGTTACCGAGTGTGATTTTTAGATATATATAGTTCTCTCTGTTAAATATTTCACTTTAAGCTCCCCATGCAAGATTAAGTTATTTTGGTAACGCTCACCGACCCTTTTTCTTCAGCCCGATCCTCCATCTTTAGAGAAGTATTCAGATGATCGTTTTCGTAAAGTCCTCAGCTATTACCGTCCAATGTTTTCCATATCTTTGAAAATACCGTTATTTAGTTTATATTTTTATTTTTCTCTCCCAATTAACTTATCGTTTTCATCTCCTTCTTCATCGTCATCTTTTTTCCATAGACTTCCATTAAGGCCCGAATCCGTTTATCTTTCCATAAAATATGCTTTGAAAATGAGTAAGAAGATGTTTTTTTGCAGGAGAGAGACTTACCAACCTAAAAGTATGATACTTTATCGAGAAAATACTACGTAGTATATATCGACTAATGATGTTATGGGAAGTTACTAGTTAAAGTCCTAGAGTTCTCTAGGTAACTATCTGTTGATTAAAGTTAATCACTGATGGAGAGCTAAGTATGCTATTCTATGCTTGTCCAAGATTAACATATACTTATGTACTTGCGTTCCGATCTGAAAAATATCTTGTCGTCATTTTGTTTTGGACTCTCTTACAAGTGTTATCTGTGACAGTGACTTGTCTGACTCCCCTACCAATTTTTAGTGTGCAAATACTTAGTTATGAGTCTGAATGTGGTGCAGGATCAATGCAAGATCTTGAATTGTAGACATCTTAGTGCAGTAGCTTATGTTTTTTCAGGGAAATTGGGTCAAATAACCTTAACTTGATGAACAAAAACTCTAATTTTTTAAATATAAATATTATTTGTGAGACTTGTTTATGAATCTTATGTGTTGTTTATTTATCGTGATTGTTGTAATCCACCTTAGTCTTGTGTGTTGTTTGTTGAAGTCTTACAATGCCCTTCAAGTATTGCCCTTCAGGTTTTTGTTTATAATCCTCAATTCTTTGTAAAGTTGGTTCTTTTCAAACTCTAAATTCTTGATAGTAAGATTTTCTTCTACATACTCAAAGTACAATCTTATAAAGCGGCCATTGAGTTCTAGGTGTGGTAGTACTCCTTTGAGAATGAAAGATCATATGAAATTGTTAATTTATAAGTAATATTTCATGTCTAATTTTTTGGCGAAAGTTACAATGACAGCAGGTCTATATAGACTCTGTATGAACTTTGTATAGACTCTGCACGGACTGTGTATAGAATGTTTGGATTATGTATAGACTCTGTTTGGACTATGTCGAGTTGTAACTCTATATGATTGAGTTTCACTTTAAATTATCGTAATGTGGTTGTAGCATACTGTAATATAGTCAATACACCAACTAGTTGTTTTTAGTATTGTTTTCAAAACTGTTACATTAGTACTAAGTAAAACTCCATAGTAGGTTACAACTAGTTGTATGACTTCTTCCTTAATTAACATAAAGTTTTGAGACAGAATCACAACCGAATGTAATAGACTTTAGTTCATGTTGTGGTTATGATTTTTGAAGGGATACAATAAGAAGAAAGGAAGAAGATCGTGAGTTTTCGGATGGAGAAGAAGGAAGAAGTATAAGCAATTTTGTGTTGAAATTTTCGGAGTCTAGAATGTCTAGATTATCTCTTTATGTTAAGGAAATTTTTGGTAGAAATATTTAAAGAAGGTCATTTCATTAGTTTATGAGTTATTAAGGTTATTTGGACAAAACAACTTTGAGATTGGGTCTTGATCCAATTTCTCGTTTTTTCATATACTGAAAATCATACAATAGGTGTATAATCTATATAACAAAACATAAAGGAAAAACGCCGACTGGGACAAATATCCTCTTTTAATAAAGGACTAGGTATAACCCGTGCCCATAGGGCACGGACAAAGTGGTCATATGCAACATGTAGGTGAAGACATAATCCAAATCCTATAGTTTCCATCTGAGACTAAAGTAGTGTAAAGCACATATCAAATTAAAGAATACCCTAAACAACCACCTTATCATCATTGTTGTCCGGGTGCTTGATGAGACAATCAGATTTCTCATCAATATTTAGAGCAAGATGGTCACTTGATCCTTTTAGTGTGGTCCTGGCACGAGGCACATAAGGAGCAGAAGGAGAGGTCGAGTTCCATCAAACCGGATCCTACATAAAGCACAAGTGATCAATATTAGCGACATTGATGATCTTTATTGTAATAACATCCTTATCTGATGGGATATCCTGGTAGAGACACAACACAAGACATTGATCAGTGACTGCTGAATTAGCAAAAGGCAAAAAAATATGAACCAAGAAGAGGTAAAGATTGTTTCTAAACTTTTGGAATTGAAAAATGAATGTCAAGTTTTCTCCGCCTTAGGGGCTTATTTTCTAACGCACGCATAGCTGTCCGAGCAACACGAGTATCATAGTAAGATATAATCACAAATCTCCATTGCTTGCAAGCAGTGTAAAGAGTCCTGATGTCACCATATTGCTACACAAGACAAGCAAAACAATAAAAAAATATCAAGAAATTGATAGAACTCCCACATTCGGGGTCGGCTTGGTATTCCACGATTCATAGTCCAAGACTACTGCGATGCTTTGGTGAGAGCAAATATACAAAATTATTTTCGTAATTAGTCCATACATGAATTCAGTAAGCATAATTAAATGTTAATATTTCTCCTAATGTCTAAACTGCAAATACTCAAACCTTATTTTGCGAAATTCATGATATCACTTAAATAAGTATCACCAATTCATACTTGGGAATGTGAATATCTGGAAAACTTCAGTTTACCAAGCTAAGTCCCATTTATGATGTGTAAAAGATACTCTAAGACACACTGAGTTATAGATATCGACAATATAAATTACCTCAAAGAGAGATCTCAATTCTGAGTCCTCAACATTACTATTAATATTACGCATAAATAATGTTCTAGAACGATGCTCCCCGAGTGGATGTTCCCCGACAACTGCTCCCACGCCATTCGGAAAGGAATACTGGTAGCTCCCATTTCCACCAACACCATTAGATATGCCTACCTCTGATATACCCATGCTCAAGCTATACAGAGGATCAAAGTCCAATTCCATACCCCCACCACTACCAAAAAAATCAGCTTCTTCCAAATCCTCCATTTGAGTAGGCAAATTACTTAGGTCAAAATCATCCAATACCCCAGCTAACTGATCTTCTTCACCATCAGGGAGCAGATTCCCGATTCTGTGTGGACGAAAGTCATCAGTCAGGAACTGCAAGGGCGAAAAATGTATTAATGAACTGCAACCCAAGACTTAGATTCAAAAACCATAAACAACACATAATAATAAACATACATACCATGGTTTCAATTTTAGATATCTATGAGGCAGACTATTACGAAGTGAATCATAGAGTAATTTAACTTTTGCCGGCAGTTCCTCTAAACTCTGTTTGGTTTCTTGCAACTCAACACCCAGTTCCTGAGCATAATTCTTTTAATGTTCACACTAAAAAATTGATTCTCTAATCAACTTTTTAATGAGGGAAAACGATCTCTCGCACTATCAGATCCTTGATCTTCAACTAAATTATCCCATTTCAACTTCTAAACTATTTTCTCTAGATTATCAATTCCAGACACTTAACACCTAAATTCTTAATCTATCATTATGATGTTATTTTCTCATTTCTATCAAGACTCATTCCAGGATAATAACATAGTGTTAAACAAAACACAAGATGAAGATTACCCATGAAGATTACCCATGATTTCATACAACCACTTCAGGATTTTCTTAACAAATTCTTATCAGTTCACTGTAAGTAGCACAAATTATAAAACTCAAGACAATAAGCAAAATTTTAAGGATAACTAAATCAGTTTTCTAGTACCTCTTAGAGTGATTATGCCTTGAACTTACTCCCACAGAGGTAGATAGTTTCACTTCCTGCCCTTTACTACTGCAATCATCTCTGCTAACCAACATTTATATTAATAAACTATTGATAATTCAATAACAAAAAATTCATTCCTTAAAATAAACACCACATTAATACATTATATTTAGAGTCAAACAAAAGGTAAAATAGTTTCAGTACCTGGAAGATTCTACTTCTAGACTGATTTAGGACTTTCATCAAACAGCTGGAGGTCACACTATATAAAATTTCTGGACTACAAAAAAAAAATCTAATTTAGTCATGAAGGTTATCAGAGAAGATTCAATGAAAATGAAACTGTTTTACCTTGAAATTGTCTCACCAGTCTTCTTGTGACCATCTTTATGTGTTTTTTTTCTCTCAGAAATAGCCGTTTCCACTTCCTGTCATTTAAGGTGAGTTAACCATAACTCCTTCATTGATGATGGAGTAGTGGAGGGCTCGATGTGAGATTGAAGAATAAGATGGAGCAAGATTGTGAAGGAGAAGAATGTAACGGTCTAACGGCAGAGGAAATAATGGAGGAAGAGAAATGCTCAATCTTACAGATGATTTGATGATAACCGCAGAGGAAATAGTAGAGGAAGAGAAATGCTCAATCGTGCAGATGATTTGGAGTTATGATAATCTATTATATAAAACAGAAGGGAAAACGATGACTGGGACAAACATCCTTTTTTAATTATGCATATTGTCTAGAGGCCCTTCTCAAATTTAAAATATAATCCTTCGTAGAAATAAAGTTACCTATTTAAAAAACAATAATCGTTTCTTTCTTAGAAATAAAAATTCTAATTTAACAAAAAAAGAAACAAAATAAATTTCAAGGGTTAAAAAAAGAAATTTAAATCTCTTTCTCAATAAAATAAGAATTTTTGGGCTTATAATCCAAAAAACGGGCCCTAATAGGACTTTTAGTCCTCTCTAATCCTATAAAGGGTTTCAAAACCAAAAAAATAATACAAATGGATATCTAGTCCATTTGGTGTCATCTAGAGAGAAAACACAAATCCCTAGAATACCAAATAATTTATAATACCTAAACTAACCTTCCATATATATAAAATCTAATTTAAGCTCAAATCAACCAATATTCGCTTTCCTATTTTATCTCCCCGTTTCTCTCTCCAATTACCGACTCTAAAGGAAGAAAGAAATCTTTATCTTCCTTAAATTTGTAACCGAAACCTTCTCTTCCTATCTTTCTCTCTCTCTCTCTCTACATCTTCATCTTCTGAAACTATCCTCCATTAAAACAAAAAACTTTGTAACCGAAACCTTCTCGTCCTATCTTTCTCTCTCTCTCTACATCTTCATCTTCTGAAACTATCCTCCATTAAAACAGAAAACTGAGTTTCTAAGTTCAGGTAAAACTCAAACCAAATTTTATGTTTTCTGATTATGTTTCGATTGAAAATCTTCCATTAACTTGTTTCATTATCATTAGAGCTATTCAAAATCATCATCTTAATTGTTAATCAGGTAAACAATTTTCTTATTTGATGATTTGTTTCAGATCAAGAAAGTTATTATTGTCTTTCTCTCTCTAAAGTTTGTATTAATGATCACGATCTTCATGAGATTAATACTTCATTTCTAAATCTTACAAATCGAGTTTACTTATTGTTTTCAATCAATCGTCATATCAGTTATCAATAGATTTGGAGTTTATGCAAAGAATGATATTCAAATTTTCTCCAGATCTGATTTTTTTCCGTACAGATTGATGAAACGTGATTCTGTCACACGGTTACTCGTAACAGAATTAACATTATATATACTTTAGAATAAATTACCATAATGTAACGTAAATTATATAAACTTTTCCCTGCGATGTATATCAAATTGAGAACATGATATATGTTCTGGTTCTGCAAATTTTTCACGAATAACATTAACATTATATTATTTTGTGTAAATCATACGTAATTTATGGAACATTATGTATGATTTAATATCAAAACAGTTCTCGTTTCATTATTATAACATCTTTGATTTACATATGTAAATCCTGTGTACTTTTTTGTAAAGTACATGTAATTTATTCAAATGTTCATATAATTTACTGCAAATAATATACTTGTATATATAATTTATTTGAATTAATCTATCTCACTTTGTTATCACAGATGGAGTTCCAGGCAGAATCATCAAATCAAAATAAGAAAATCAAACTGAAATCAGATGGTTGGGATAAGATATTTACAGAACTAGGACAGTTATTTCCTGGGGGTGCAAAAGCTTTTCGATATGCTCTTAGGCAATATAGCATCAACACCGGGCATGATTTCAAATTCATAAAGAATGATTCTAAGCGTGTTACTGCTGTGTGTCCTGTTGAAGATTGCAAATGGATAGTGCATGGATGGGCACCATTGAAATGCGATTCCATGTTCATATTGAAAGACATGGAAAGGAAACATGATTTCATTATTTGTGATAAATGTCTCATTATTTTTCATAAAGTTTGCATAATTTATTGTAAATTATACATAATATCGTATTTACAGTTTAGGTATATAACGTTTAAAATTATACTTTATCATTAGTATATCAGAATTTGTTGTACATCATTAAATCCCATTGTAAAACATACTTATTGTATATCAGTATACAATATAAATTCCTTCATATAAATGACCACTATCAGAAATTACAAGGTTTGATCAATTAAAAACTTTTAAATTTTGCTGTTATCATTGGTTATTTATCAAAAATTACCAAATCCTGTGGTAAATAACGGATACTTGTGAATAAATTATACATACTTTACGGTAGTTTAAGTTATACCAGACAGAAATTGACATAATTTATCAAACAGATCTCTAAAAATTAATTTATGACGAAGCTTTGAACAACTATGTCACAACAGAAAAAACCATAAAAATCAACCCAAAATCTCACCATAACGTTGAAACAATCTTCTTTATGATGAAAAATAACCATGCAAAAAAAACTTGTGAAGAAATTATACATACTTTACAGTAGTTTTGGTTAGGATTTTTGTTTCTGATTGATTCGGATAATAGGAAAGAGAAAATTGATTTGGTTTCTAAATCTGTAAAGAAGAGAGAGAAAATTGATTTGGAAATATCCGTGGTGATGACGTTTCGTTTTGGTTAGGATTTTTGTTTCTGATTGATTCGGATAATAGGAAAGAGAAAATTTATTTTCCAAATCTGTTTAGAGGAGAGAGAAATTATGATTTGTTTCTATCCATTTTTTTTCCTAATAAATCTCCATATTTTTTGCTAATAAATCTCCACAATTTTTGCTAATAAATCTCCACGTCAAATTTGAGCGTGGGACATAGACATCAATGTGTTTAGAAAGTGAGGGTTTTTATGTCCATAATGTAAAAGGACTAAATATCCATATTTTGAGAAGATTGGATCATAAACCTTTTTTGAACATTATTTTGGTCTATATACCCACCGACCCATAAAATAATAACTAATTTAAGAGAAAATAAACAAAAATAATAATAACTAATAAAAATCTCCCTCTCTCTCAATAAAATATAATTAACAATAAATTTCGTAACATTTGATTGATACAAGTGTCCGTGCCCTAGGGCACGGGATATACCCTAGTATTTGGTAACGTTAGGAGCGAGACCGACTGAGCAGATTAGGAGCATTAAACAACATGGGTCGGACGGTCCAGATTCATTGGGTTTCTTTACTTCCTTGCATTTAGTGGGTGAATAAATTGTTTTTTTCTGGGGTAGGTAATAGATCAAACCATTGGGATGAAAGAAAAATCACAAACCACGACTGGATTTGTCTTTTGGTTTGTCCCAGTCAGCAAAAAACTTTGCGTTTTATATAATAGATATTGTCTAGAAGTGATTTCCAAAATTTAAATTATAGTCCTTCTTAAAATTCATATTTTAAAAAATCGTGAAAAAGGAAACAAAATATATTGTAAGGGTTAAAAAAAGAAATTGAAATTTCTTTCTCTCTCTCTCAATAAAATAACTAATTTAAGGAAAAAATGAAAATAAACAATAACTAGAATACCAAAAATTAGGGTATCCAAAAGACGTCCTAACAATTCATAAACCTTCCTCAATAAATTTTTTTTTTGTGAACAAAACTCAAAATGTTTTGGTTTTTTAGAGCGAGATTTTTGTTGTAAATACAATGTTTACAGAGGTTGAATGTAAAGTTATGCTAAAAGCGTTGCAAAAATATTATCAGAACTAAAGTTATTTACAAAATCAAGAAACCTAATTTTATACTAAAGCATTTTACAAAATTTTTATCTAACTATTACTTTTGCCACTATCAGAGGTATAAGTGCAGACAAACCTTCATTTGAAACTCTAGCAAGATCTAAAAATGAACAAAGATAAAATATCGACATTTTGTAACCTGTTCCCAATTACAAATATAATTTAGCACAAACATTCGACTTAATGTTCATGAAACTAGACTCCATTTCAAGACAATTTCCTTCTGATCCACATTTTTTACTCCCTCAGCAGCCACTATCCCCCTCTCATCCATATTTTCTTTCGATTTGGTTGCAGCAGTAGGAACCTTCATTAAGACACAAATAGTTATGTTAGTACATTTCAAAAGTTTTTTCACACATTATCATGTACTTCGTAAACATTCTCAACTTTGTCCATGTCTCACATCAGAATGTTTATAACATTTTGTAAAATGCTTAGCTAACTACTTAGTTTGCAACTATCTCAGTTTGTTCGAAGCAAAATCAAATTGGCTATTGTTATTCTCGGTCTGGAAATAAGTTTTATACTAAAACATTTTACAAAATACTTATCTAACTACTACTTTTGCCTCCAACATAGTGTACACATAACTTCATTTGAAACTCTATTCAAATCTAAAAATGTACAAGATGAAAAAATAAATATTTTGTAAAATGTTTCCAACAAATATCTTTATGTTAAAAGTGTTGTGAAAAATTTATCAGAACTAAAGTTATTTATAAAATCAAGACACTTAACTTCTATACTAAAATATTTAAAACATGTTTATCTAACTACTACTTTTTCCCCTAACATAGGTATAAGTGCAGACATCTAAAAATATAAAAGTAAAACATTTTGTTAAATATTTCCAACAAATAACTCTATGTTTAAATGTGTTACGAAAAATTTTCTCAGTACCAAATTATTTACAAAATCAAGACATCTAACATCTATACTAAAACATTTTACGAAATGTTCATGTAACTACTACTGTTGTCACCAACATAGGTATAAGTGCAGTCATAAATTCATTTAAAATCCTAAAAAATGTAAAAGATAAAAATGTTCCCAACAAATAACTTTATGTTTAAAAGTGTTGTCAAAATTTTCTCAGAATTAAAGTTATTTACAAAATTAAGACACCTAACAACTATATTAAAACATTTTACAAGATGCTCATCCAACTTTGTAAAATTTTCTCCGAATATTTTGTAAAATGTTCCCAACAAATAACTTTATGTTCAACCATTTCTTTTCAGACAAATGAAGAGAAAGAAAATAAAAAACTTGGTTTTAAATGTCCGCTGGTTAATGATTGATTGAATGATTGAGTTTATCTTGTTTCTCCCGCAAAAAGAGAGAAATTGAAAATCGTCGGGAAAGTGCTTTGGGATATAAGAGGGAAAGGAAAACACTAAATGCATCCATAAAAATTTATCAACATTAAGAGTAACCATGAAATACTAAAACATATTTAAATATGTTGACAACATCTGTACAAGAACTAATACCATTCACAAAAATGCATCCATCCAGGTTAGTCTAAACATTTTGAAAAATATTCACAACATATAAAACCCAATTAAGAGCAATTCAAAATATGCAAACAAATTTTCATCAAGGCAGAAAAAGTCTGATTTTCTATGGTTTTTTCTTTAATAACCGGGTCAGCTTTTTGTGAACAATAAGAGAGAGAAAGTCTTATTTTTGCGTTAATAACTGGGTCGGCTTTTTATGATTTGATGGGTGGGTGGTTGCCTTGTCTCGTTTTTTGTGAAAAGAGGGGAAAAAAGTGATGGGGATTTGTTTGAGGGATATAAGTGGATGTCATTTATGTAAGGGGGGGGGGGGGGGGGGGTGCGTAACATGGTATTTTTCATCTTTTGGGGGGTTTTTTGAGTTATTATTCCGGGTCGGGCTTGGTTTGGTATTTTCACCCGAATTTTGGGCCTTAGATTTTTGCTCTCTTGTGTATTTGCATGAGAAAAAAAAAAGATTCAAATAATAGACTTTTTACCTATTTTATATTAAGCTTGACCTTAAACCCAATAAATTTTTTATTTTGGGTCTACCGGTCACATACCCTTTCTCTTCTGCCTGATCCTCTATGTTTAGAGAGATACCTAGATGATCGTTTTTGTAAAGTCCATTCTTTGAAGAACATCCTTATTTAATTTTTATTTTTCTCTCCCAATTAAATTAATTGTTGTTCTCACCTTCTTCATCGTTATCTTATTCTCCTTAGACTTCCATTAAGGCCCGAAGTCTACATATCTTTCCACAAAATATGTTTTGAAGATGAGATATAAAATATTTTCTATTAGAAGATTGACTTGCCAACCTAAAAATAAGATATTTTCTTAAGAAAATGCTAGTATATATAAGTTGTTACGGGAAGTTACTAACTGAAGTCGTATAGTTCTCTAGGTTACTCTTCATTGATTGAGAGCTAATCATGTGATAAAGAAAAATATTCTCTATATTTAAAATTCAGGGTTTCTATATTTTGGAAGATATTCTATAGTTATTTAATATTAGGAGTTTCTATATTTTAGAGTTTCTAAATGATTTATGAGTTTCTCTATTTCTACATTTCTAAATACTGAGTCCTAATTGAAGTCTAATTAGGAGTCCTAGTTGGAGTCTAAATTGTCTAGTTGTAGCCTATATATATATATGGCTGAGTTCATATTAGTTAGGATATATTAATCTTGAAGTTATTTAATAAAGTTTTCTATTAGTACTATGTTTATCTTTGGCTGGCCTAAAGAAGGACTTTAAGGTTCTTATCAATTGGTATCCAGAGCAAACGCTCTTATTATTCACTTTCGCATTACTTTTATCTTCGTTAGAGAACTTCGTTTATGATACAAACTCGAAAAGAAAAAAAAGAAAGAATGGAGAAGCAATTAGGTGAATTGGCGGAGAAGATGATTGAGATGACGGTAAATCAATCATTATTGATTGAGAATATTGATCGATTAGTCGAAAATAGAGAGATTGTATCTCAAAATGGTGATCGTTTTAAAGGTGAAAGATTATATTTTACACGGTTTGACGAATCAGAAGTGGAAGGATGGGTTTTTCAAGTTGAACAATATATTGAATCTGTAACACTGCACAAGACTAAAAGATTTAGTTTGCAATCAGTTACTTGGATGGAAAAACATTACAATGGTATCGATGAGCTAAAAGAGGTAGTTATGTGGATGGAAAAGCATTTAATCAGTTACTTGGATGAAAAAGATTCAGTCATAAATAATTTTATTCTTTTTAATAAGTCAAAGATCGACTTTTCTTATTGATTGTGTCGATTCTCATGATCAGGCTACAATAAGAAAAAAAATTAACGTTTTAACATTAATCCAATAGTCTCATGTTAGATAACATTCATTTTATATGCGAAAAGATATCATGTAGGAAATCAAAAGAACATTAATCAACGAATATAAGAATAAATCAATATTTCTAATTTCAACTTAAATCGTTTGAATCGGGACAAAAGATATCAATACTTCTAATTTTAACTTAAATTGTTCTTGACTCGGGACACTCACTGAGCTTGGTATTTTCATCTTTTGGGGTTTTTTTGAGTTATTATTCCGGGTCGGGCTTGGTTTGGTGTTTTCACCCGAATTTTGGGCCTTTGATTTTTGCTCTCTTGTGTATTTGCATGAGAAAAAAAAGATTCAAATAATAGACTTTTTACCTATTTTATATTAAGCTTGACCTTAAACCCAATAAATTTTTTATTTTGGGTCTACCTGTTACATACCAAGCTGAACAATATTGATCGATTGAGAATATTAATAGATTGGTCGAAAATAGAGAGATTGTATCTCAAAGAGGTGATCGTTTTAAAGATGAAAGATTATATTTTACACGGTTTGACGGATCAGATATGGAAGGATGGATTTTTCAAGTTGAACAATATTTTGAATCTGTAACACTGCACAAGACCAAAAGATTCAGTTTGCAATCAGTCACTTGGATGGAAAAACATTACAATGACATCGATGAACTAAAAGAGGTAGTTATGTGGATGGAAAAGCATTTAATCAGTTACTTGGATGAAAAAGATTCAGTCATAAATAATTTTATTCTTTTTAATAAGTCAAAGATCGACTTTTCTTATTGATTGTGTCGATTCTCATGATCAGGCTACAATAAGAAAAAAAATTAACGTTTTAACATTAATCCAATAGTCTCATGTTAGATAACATTCATTTTATATGGCGAAAAGATATCATGTAGGAAATCAAAAGAACATTAATTAACGAATATAATAATAAATCAATTTTTCTAATTTAAACTTAAATCGTTTGAATCGGGACAAAAGATATCAATACTTCTAATTTTAACTTAAATCGTTCATGACTCGGGACACTCACTGAGCTCGATTTCATACTTTTACTTGTTAAAAGTAGATAAAAATTAATCAGGCGAATGTCCATTCTTAGAATAACCCCATTAGAACCACTCTAGGAGCTTCTCTCTCTCCTATATATATATCTCTCTACTTCCACCTCTTGGCACTTACACTTCTCTTGCTCTAAGCAGACAACTATCACTCCCCTCTGTCTCATCTTCTCCAACCCCCACTCTTTCTCTCTCTCTCTCTCTTCAACCAAGTTGAAGATAATCTGAAAGATTGAAACTTGGACTCCTCCAAGATCTTATGGGCGTTATCTTCTGAAGAAAAGTTTGGTAGTCAACTCTGTTTTCTCTCTCTACCCACTTGCATTGTTCTTTTGTTGTTGATTGTATTGGTCATCTCTGTTTTTTCATAACTTGTAATTATTCTATTTGGTCTGCTCACAGGTGTCTAGAGAGAGAATCAAATTAACACAAGGAGAATCTTATAATTCCAGATGACAAGCAAAGGAAGGTGTTGGGACAAATTTTGGTTCCAAAACAAGCCTACCCAGATGAAGGTAAAAGAAACATGATTTTTTTTGTTTTGAGAATTGAAACATGGAATTTCCCCCACAGCTAAGACTCTAATTTGACATGTACCACCCACCCGACCCCTTACACCAACACCTCATAGAAGATGTAAGCACGATAACCACCTATTTCAAACCGATAATGAAAGAGGTTTAAAGTCCAACAACAAAGATGTTGGAAATAAACTTAGACAAAAGAAAAAGAAGGAGATGGCTAAAACTCTTTACTCTATTAACTTTCTTTCTCACTTCTTGCTTAAAACAAATTACAAGCTTGGGTATTTATAAATGCCCAAGTTAATTCTAAATTGCTTCTAAGTAAATGCAAAAGACTTTCGACTTTCTAAATACCATAACCTAAGTAACTACTACTACCATAATACTAATACTTAAATATTATAATTTAGTGCATAATAATAATATATGAAACCTTTTTTGATTCATCTTCCAACCATTATCTTCAACCAATAGTAATTGATACCTATTCAATTTGGTTTAATTTCCAACAGTGCCTCCCCTAAACCAAATTTTTTTCCAACACCCATACTTGCAACCTTTCTCTTGAAAGCTTCTCCACTTATAGGTTTTGCGAATACATCTGTCAATTGATAATTTGTCATGCCATACTTCCTTGGTACAATCTCCTCCTTTTTTTTGTTTATAACCTTTTGCTACAAGCCTAGCCTTGTATTTGTGGATAGAGCCATCCAGATTCATCTTTGTCTTATAGATCCGTTTTGCACCAATTAAATTCTTGTTTGGAGGCAAATCAGTAAGCTCCCATGTTTCATTTTTTTCAATTGATTTTATTTCTTTGTCCGTGGCTATTTGCCACTTTTCTTCTTTAGATGCTTCATCATAGGAAATTGGATCTTCACCTGCAAAGAAAGCAAAAAAATATAGCATTATCTGGATCAATAGGGTTAGTTGAGTCATAAATTTCCCTCAAGCTCCTTGTCTTCTTTGGTGGTTTACTTTGAGACGAATAATCATTTGATTGAATATTAGAAGATGAAGGGATTTCACTACCATTCTCATCTTCAATTATAGACCAATTAGGACCCTCACTTTTTGATTCAAAAGTACCACTTTCATCAAATCGAACATCTCGACTAATCACTATTTTATTTGTTTCTGGATTGTACAATTTATAGGCTTTGCTCCTCTCACTATAGCCTACAAAAATACATTTTTCTGATTTATCATCCAATTTTTTTCTTAGTGCATCTGGAATGTGTGCATAAGCAACACAACCAAAAGTTCTCAAATGACCCACATTCGGCTTAACCCCATACCATGCTTCATGAGGTGTGCAATTTCTCAAGCTTTTAGTAGGAGACCTATTAATCAAATAAACTGCACAAGAAACTGCTTCAGACCATAAATCTTGTTGCAAATGTTTTTTCTTAAGCATATATCTTACCATTTCAACGATTGTACGATTTTTCCTTTCACTCACACCATTTTGTTGTGGTGTGTATCGTACAGTCAACTCATGCCTTATACCAAATTCTTTGCAATATGTTTCAATAGGAAGATACTCACGTCCCCTATCAGTTCTTAAAATTGTAAGTTGTAAACCAGAAAATTTTTCTACCCTCGCTTTAAATTCTTTAAAAGCTTGAAATGATTCAGATTTTTCTTTCATCAAATACACCCAAACTTTTCTTGAAAATTCATCGACAAAAGTGATAAAATATTTGTTACCTCCATTGGACTCAGGAAATAGACCACATAAATCTGAATGTACCTATTCCAATGGCCTCTTTGCTCTCCAAGTATTTTTTTTCGAAAATGGTTCTCTATGTTGCTTACCGAGTTGGCATTCTTCACAAACTTCTTTTGTTTCATAAATGGAAGGCAACCCGTCAACCATATGCTTCACTTTTAGCAATTTCAAACTTCCATAGTTCAGGTGTCCATACCTATCATGCCACAACTTACAAATTCCATTGTTATGAACAACTGAAAAACAAGACTTGTTAGCAATTTGGAGTTCAAGAGGAAACATATTATTTGGTGTTACTCTAATTTTTGCAACAAGTTGATCTTTTCTTGATAACAAACAAGTATTGTCATGAAAATGAATATCATATCCTTTCCTTAACAAATGACCAATACTAAGCAAATTATTTTTCAAGCCAGGTACATAATAAACTTCTGACATTTTTTCAATATTGCCAGATTTTGTCTGAAAAGAAATTTCACCAATACCTCTTATTTTATAGGTTCTAGCATCTCCAATTTTCACCTGTCCACTGTCTGACTCAATTAATTTTGAGAACAAATTTCGATTACCTGTCATATGCTTGCTAGCTCCACTGTCTAAATACCAAACATTATCAGTTACATCAGTATCATGATAACATGCAAGTAACAAAGTTTCATTTGGATCTTTTTCATTTGCATCATTATTATTTTCATGCATAAAACTAGATTCATCATAGTTATCTTGTTTATACCGACATTCTTTAGCAGTATGACAATTATAACATTCAAAATATCCTCTACCTCTTCCTCTTTAATAACCACGACCTCTATCTCCATTATAGTACTGATTTTCAGTAACCTCTTTAGTATCAAAGTTGTTTGAGTAAAAATTACTTCTTCCTCTACCACGAAAACCTCTTCCTCGAAATTTTTTACCACGACCGCGGTAAGAACCACGGTCTCCCATATTTGTAATTTGGGTTTTTAGAGCTTGATCGGGAAGACTAGGATTTCTTTGGTTAATTCTAAACTCATGTGCTTTTAGAGTTCCTTGTAAATCTTCTAAAGAAAGTGAAGAGAGGTCTCTTGATTCTTCAATAGCCACCACTACAAAATCAAATTTTTGTGGTAAACTACGATGAATTTTTTCAACAATTCTTTCATTTTCCAAAATTTCTCCATTAGATGCCATTTGATTAACAACATAGTTTACTCTTGTAAAATAATCAGAAACATTTTCATTTTCCTTCATTTCCAATTTTTCAAATTCCGATCTCAATCCTTCGAGACGTACCTTTTTTACCTTTTCCTCACCTTTGTATGCAATTTGAATAATCTCCCATGCTTGCTTTGAAGTTTCAGCTTTAGCAATTCTTTCATAGACTGACTTCTCAATTGCTTGATAAATATGAAACAATGCTTTGTTATCTTTTTTCTTGTTTTCATTCAACACGGTTTTTTGGACCATCGTTAGAGCCGCTTCATTTTCAGGAATGGTGAAACCTTCCTCAACAAAACTCCATAAATCCATCGATTTAAGCAACACTTTTAAATTTTTGCTCCAATAATTATAATCCTCTCCATTGAAACGAGGAATTAGTGTAACCATATTGTTACTACTACTTGCCATCTCTCACACAACTTTTTCTCACAAATTTTTTTCTTCTCAATTTTTTTTCTCACTCAATTTTTTTTAACCTTGCTCGGATACCACTTTGTTGTAACGCCCCAAGCCTTAGCAGTTGCCGATATTGTCCCCGCTTTAACCACCTCACACAGGTACGGGGTTTTGTCCTTGGCGAAGGCACCACAAGCCTACCCAAAAGGCCTTGGTACTTACTAAGCTTGAGCTTACACATATACCCCAGTCTCTGGACACTCTTGTGAGCAATGTGGGACTATTACAATCCCCACCCTCAGCGAAGAGTCGTCCTCGGCTCTGATACCACTTTGTAACGCCCCAAGCCTTAGCAGTTATCGATATTGTCCCCGCTTTAACCACCTCACACAGGTACGGGGTTTTGCCCTTGGCGAAGGCATCACAAGCCTACCCAAAAGGCCTCGGTACTTACTAAGCTCGAGCTTACACATATAGCCCAGTCTCTGGACACTCTTGCGAGCAATGTGGGACTATTACATCTTAGTAGTTTTAAAACCTGCACTTGCTTCTAACCAACTTTTTTTTTGTCAGGGCCATAATGAGCGTTCAGAGATCTCACATTGGAGATTCGAGAATGAAACGCTGCGTAGCGAGATTACGAGTTTGGAAGAAGCACTCAACAATGCGTTGCTTCTCAATTGTTTATGCCAAACTTCTAACAAAGAAGTCTTATTTGAAGATTACAAATTGAGGGTCGAAATTGCTCGACTAAGAGAAGAGGTATAGCACATGAACAAGAGGTCTCTTTAAGATGTTTAGTTGATGTTTATTCTAACTAAATTTGATCCTTTTATTTTTGGTTGCAGCTCGCAAAACATGTAGGAGTTGGACAATCCACGGTGCTCAACCCAGTTCCTTCTCCCATTGCTCCGGGCGGCCTTGACCAAGGGGATGAAGTTGTTCAAACAAGCCCTGCAGGCGAGATTTATGGTGGGTCTAATCTCCCTAGATCCTTAAGTGTGTTGACTGACATAGAAAAAATCGTTGAGCTAGGGGATGCATCAATGGAAGAGCTGATGTATATGGTTCATTCGGGAGAGCCATTGTGGGTTCTAAGCGGTAATGGCTCTTATGAGATTCTAAATGTGGATGAGTACACGAGAACATTCTCAAGGGGAATTGGAGCAAAACCATTTGGGTTCAAAACCGAAGCTTCTCGATGTAGTGTTGATATTAACATGAGCAGTGTTAACCTAATCGAGATTCTTACAGATGTGGTATCGTAAACTTTTCAATGGCATTCATTTATTTTCCTTGTCCATATATTTTACTTTTAGAGCTTTATATATTCATTAACAAATTTGTATGTTTGATTGACAGGATAAGTGGCGTAGTGTATTTTCTGATATAGTTTCAGATGCCACGACTGAGGAAGTCCAGTCAACTGGTGATGAAAACTTGAATGGAGCAATGCAAATGGTATTTAAACTAGTTACAGTCAAATGAAACAAACATAGAGAGACAAAGTGCGAGTGTTTGTGTCGCGACCCAGTCCACGACGTACTGTCAATATTAACGTCCCCGTTTTTCACAAACCAAGACCCCGTCCCAAGGGAGACGTGTTTTGATCCTAGTGTGGGATCTCATCACCTAACCTAAAAGGCCTCAACATCCTAAGGTAATGGCATCTAGCCTATAGTCTAAGCTATGGATGCTCCCCTAAGCGACGTGGGAGAGAGAGTGTTTGTGTGATAGTCCCACATTAGTCAGGAGAAAGTCTGAAACCTGGACTGTAGGTGTTCCTTCAAACTTAGTAACTGACGAGGTTTTTTGGTGGGCTCGTGGAGCACTCACTAGAAACAAAATCCGGTACCCATGGACTTGGAATATCACAGAGAGAAAAAAAGATTTGCTGGCAACAACCAACTACCCATGGACTTGGAATATCACAGAGAGAAAAAAAGATTTGCTGGCAACAACCAACTGACTCTATTTTTCTTTTAATAATTTTTTAGATAACAGCTGAATTCCAAGTCCCTTCACCACTAGTTCCAACAAGAGAGAGTATGTTCCTTAGGTACAGCAGAAAGCATCTTGATGGAACTTGGGCTGTGGTGGATGTGACCTTGGACCATTTACATCCAAGCTCGACCTTGAAATGTCTTAAAAGGCCATCTGGTTGTGTGATTAAAGAAATGCCAAATGGGTCCTCAAAGGTGAACCTTTTTAAGTCTATTTAACCCTTATTATATTTCCCCTCAAAATAATAGTTAATTTCTCAAATGATGAATTTTTGTATGAACAATTCAGGTGATTTGGGTAGAACATGTAGAAGTAGCTGACACTACTTGTCACTATTTATATCAACCACTGGTTAACTCTACTCTTGCCTTCGGTGCCAAGCATTGGATTGCTACTCTTGATCGACAAAGCGAACGCCTTGCCAGTGTTATGGCTAGTAGCTTTTCCTTCCAAGATGCAGGTAGATTTTTTTCTGTGTGCGAAAAATTTTAATTTGTTACTTGCTGATTCCCTTTCAAACTGAGAACGGTCTAGATCGTAGTCAAACTTTCATCCTCTTTATTTTAATTAAATCGAAACTTTTTGTAGACATATCATGCCCGTTTATGTAAAGAGTTCATTGTCTGAATAACTTGAAATGACTATATAACATATACCATTTCTCACTGTATGTGCAGCGATAGCTAGTTTAGAAGAGAGAAAGGGATTGTTGAAGCTCTCAGATCAAATGGTGATGAGTTTTTTCTCTGGTGTTAGCGCTTCAGCTACCAATACCTGGACTACATTAAAAGGGCCTGACACTCAGAATCTGAGAGTAATGATCTTTAAGAACGTCAAAGACCAAGGAAGGCCAATCCGTACTGTGGTTAAGGCAGTCATTTCCATTTGCCTTCTAGTTCCACCAAAGAGGGTCTTTGATTTCCTTAGAGATGACAATTCTCGAACACAGGTAAGATTAGTATAAAGAAGTTGTTTTTGTTAAAATATATACTGAAAGATTTAGGTTTTGGGTGAGGAAAACTATATACCTCCATATTTATTTATACTGGAAGAGAAATACAATGGATGGAAATAAATAATGTAAATATAGAAATAATCTAATTCTAGTGTATTCATATCTTGGAGATATATATGAGAATATTTCCTCTGATTTATATCTTGGGCATTTGTTAAGTTTGTGGTCATCCAACTCAAAACCAATTGGCAATAAGTGAAGAGGACCTAGACATTATATTGCTGGTTGCTAGATACCCAATCTTCCATGTGGGACTATTCTCACAAAATCTAATGAATACACTTTTGTGTTTTTGTCATAGTGGGATACAATTTTAAGTGGAGGTGCTGTCCAAGAACTAACACATATTGCTAACGGCCGAGATCCAGGAAACTGTGTCTCTTTACTGCGTGCTTGCGTAAGTTTAATCTTTACTTCGTTTATACATCAATTATCCAATTTTTACAGAACGATATCAGAACAAAAATACCACGTACTAACTAGGCATAATATTGACTAATTTATAATGTCATATAGCATGGTGAAAATTCCACCCATAGTGACGTGTTGATACTGCAAGAAAGTGGTACCAGTGCGACAGGATCGTTCGTAATTTATGCTCCTATCGATCTTAGTGACAAAACTACAATTCTGAAAGGCGATCATGCATCTATCGTGCCTTCAGGTTTTGTTATACTTCCCCATGGAAATCCAACTCATAGAGGGGGAATTGTTGAGGGTGGTCAGGGTGGCAGCTCTATCCTCACTTTTGCTTTGCAGGTCTTAGTTGATTCAATTGATGCAGAAGAATTCCCTTTTAAATCAGTAGCAACTATCAATACCCTAATTTCTAGCACACTCGAAAGGATCAAAGTTGCAGTTGCTTGCAACAATGCATGAGAGCGGAAATTCTAACCAGTAGGTGAGTCTGCAATTCTAAGAATTTATCTTTCGTACTTATTATGGTATGTTCTAGGAAGCTGTAGTGTTTCCTTTTTCTCTAACTGAAATCTGACTTAAAGTCTGAATTGATTCGAGTCAGATTTTTGAATGTTGCTTTTGTCTGGACAAGTCTGAATGGCTGATTCGGGTTGGTTCTGGATCTACTTGATTCAGATTCAAACACGTCAAATTCAGAAAACGAGAAATAAACACCTCCCACGCCATAGTTTTTTGGACAACCGCAAAATATGTCATTAAAAAAAATCTCTAATATTTTAAAGTTGCCCTATTGTTTTCGTAACTTGGTTTTAGGGTTTCCAAAGGTGCTTAAGGCTTAAAATGAGATTTACTGAATGAGTATTCTTGTTTCTATTGGCAGTAAGAAACACAGAGAAAAATAAAGCAGATGAGTCAAAATAATACTAAAGAAGAAGGAACGAAAGAGATCGAAAGAAGTCAAGACGGGCATCAACCACTTTAAATAATAATCCTTGTTTTTTTGAACAAAGAAAGCTAAAGGGAGTTTAAAATTGTCTTAGGTTTGTCTTTGCTTTGTAACTTCGGATAGACTCCTAGGGTTTATCTCTTTAAGGTTTTCATGTTTTTGTTGTTTGATGTTTGTGGTGGCTGTCTTTTATTTCAATGTTTTTAGAAACTCAAATATCTCTTTCTAATCTTTAATCTCTCAATCCTTCTTCCTTAATTTATTTCTATTACAACTTTGTCATAAATTTTACTCTTCCTAAATTCATAAACCATGGACACATTTTAAATAAAATATTTGGACCCATTCGACATTTTTTTATATAGGTACTAACGTGAGGAGGAACCCTTTTGTTCTTCAAACTGGTTCTCATTTTCCAGAGTAGAGAATTTTTCATGGGGAAGAGAAGAGACTCCCTTCAACAAGAGAGCGTATTCTAGCCGGAGATGAAGATGAAAGTTGAAGTCTAGTCTTTTCCATCGTCAATATCAGATATACATCTCCTTCAGAAAGTGGAACTAATATTTCTAACATAAAGTTAGCGGAGTGTGATCTTTAGATAATATATTTTCGTTGTTAACATAATTCACTTCGTTCCAAAAAAAAAAGCATAATTCACTCCAAGCTCCCCATGCGAGACCCGACAGACAATTACCTATCAATACCATCCTTGACTTTGCTGCTCACGTCCAAGCCCAACAACTTATTTACGACCAAAAAAGTATCCTTTATGGAATTTCATTGTTCATGCATGGTCCAACCCTTTTCCCAAATGTTGACCAAAAGAGAAAGACAAGGGTGAGCTCCGCTTGACAACATTTTTTTTGTTGAAAGAGAGATCTAAAATTAATAACTAAAAGTATGATGATTATACAAATAATAGATAGATGGAGGTCTATAAGATTATGTACGATTACACTTGTGCTTCCTTGCCCATTTAGCTAGTGAATTCGCTCGTATATTATTGTTGTGCCCAATGTGATCAAACTTGATGCTGTGGAATGACGAAAAAGTGCCTTCATTGTTTGCATATAGGGAAGTTGATGTAGAACGCAGCGGAATTTAAGAATAAAATAAACTAATACGAAGAACGATAAAATAACGATAAAATAACTCTAAATAACTGTAAACTCGATTAAACTTGATTGGGTTTTCTCTTCAACATGGGAATAATGGACAAACTAGATATCGTTTTATAGGATTCTGGACTTTCCTAGATAGACTTGAATTAGACTTTCCTAAATAAATAAAATACTGCAACTTCCTAAATAATTAGACTCAAATCTGGACCTTTCCAATTATTGGAAATACTAAAATAACATAATTTCTTAAACCTAAATTCTCTAATAATCATACTAAAATTGAGACTTCCTAAAGCTACTCTCCATGGCCGGATGGCCCATGGCCCGGTTTAGTCATGGAAAAAGCCTCCACGCCGGGTGCCCCTGCATCAGAAGTACTTGCCAATGTTGTTCAATTTGATGTCCTTGAAGTCATTTGATGATTCCTTGGTTATCGCTTTTAATTATGATATCTTTGTAATTATGCTTCTTTGCCCATTAAATTGCGGATACCGTTGCTTTTACTTCACTTCGCTCTATAAATTTGACTCTAGTTTAAATTGTTCTTGCTGCAACGAGTTTTATTTGAAAATCATGGATAATTATACCTATACCAATAGGTTAGGCCGCGTAAATGATGCATCAGTGTTGATTTGAATATAAGGATGCCCTGGTAGAGTCCAATAGTTTGATGATGATTGATGGTACAACATGTTTAGAAGTTTAAGTGCGTTTTGAACCAGATATCGGGAATGCCAATATTTGTTGAGTTACTTGAGATGGCGAATTGATAGTGTGTTCGAAACATCAGTCGGAACAAGCTTTCTATATATATATATATATACACCAAAGTATGGTAGAGCACTGAACCTGCTTAGTATAACATTCAGGATAATGCCACTCAGACTCCCAAAGTACAGGTAAAGTCAAGAATGTAAGCATTTTGAGTGCGTGGGTTTTATTTTCGTGAAGGGTAATGCTACTTTGGGAGTCTGAGTAGCATTTCTAGTCGTGAAGGATTTTCCAAGATTGAATCCACACTATAAGTGACATAATGTCTTTGGTAATAATACTAAAATAGAACCAAACATTTCTAGCAAGTGAACGATGTAGGAACTCATGTTTCATTGTCTCAGTATCATTACACGATACGCATTTATATTGATTATTTATGTACTAATATGACTTCGAACTAGAAGAACTTTTGTACAACATTTCTAAATGAAATGGTTAATTCTTGGAATTGTTTTAATATTCCAAATGAAGGTCCAAGGGACTTCTGGTAAATCAGGTCGATATGGTATTAGAAAGTGTTTATGCATCGAGCCGAGAGCTCACAATATATTTACTTAATTTGGCGAGAGTCCAACACTGAGTGTCCTGACCTATAACTTGGATTTTGTTAAGTCTGTGGCCATCCAACTCAAAACCAATTGGCAATGAGTGGAGAGGACCTAAACATTATATTCTTGGTTGCTAGATACTCATTCTCCCGTGTGAGACTATTCTCACATGCCCCCTCACGTGTGGCTTTCTTTGAGCCTAGCACGTGTGTTTTTTTTTTCTTTCGGGTGACGTGGAGCACGTGTGGCTTTTAAGCCTATCACGTGTGGGCCTAACTCTGATACCATGTTAAGTCTGTGGCCATCCAACTCAAAACCAATTGGCAATGGGTGGAGAGGACCTAGACATTATATTCTTGGTTGCTAGATACTCATTCTCCCATGTGGGACTATTCTCACAGATTTTAATATATTTAATTAGGTTACTAATATATGCATCGAAAGTGTAATCGAGCAGGTGATTGTTCCAACGGTCATTAGTAATAAGTTGACAGACTAATGTTAGTAGTAAATTATTTTTGTTAGGAAGGGTAGGGAGAATTCGGGATCCAAAAATCATTCTAGATATTGTCCTCTGAGCCCAAATCATTCTAGATATCGTCCTCGGCCCCAAATCATTCTAGATATTGTCCTCGGCCCTGGTTTATCTCCCAAATGTTTGTTGAATTACTTGACAACATTCTAGTTCTTGAAAATTCTTAACAACATTCTAGTTCTTGAAAATTCTTAACGACAACCCTAATATCAGGAAATGGATCTATAAGCGCCTCGTTATGCTAGAGGCCCCCGACACATAATTTTTGTGAAGTTCATATGCAAGGAGGCTTCTTTTGTGATAGTGCATGGCGCCTATAGAAATTTCCATTATGATACCGTGGGAAGGTCTAAAGACGCCTACCATAATTGCGGTAAGCGTCCTTTTACAAACAAATATGGACTATTGTGTGTAATTTGGGTGTCTACATAAATTATCTTGGGTGCCTTTAGCGTCTCTCTATTGGGCGCAGTCCTTTTCTGGGCAGTTACTACATAGGCACTGATATATCACCAAAATGTGATAACCACAATAATCGCGTGAACTTATACAGTTTAAACTACCGAGTCCAAAACCCACCTAAATTAGAAGCCTAAAATCTATCAAACTACTTTATTTATACCTTCAATAACTCAAGTTCAATAAACCATGGATTCCACTTCCGATGGGAATCGAACCTCGGACCTCATGGTTTTCGGAGTACATGCCTTACTAATTGAGCTATAAGTTGTTGGTTATTGGACTTAGTCTTTGGTTTGACATAGGTTTACTCGCCACAGTCACTAGAGCATATATTGTAAGAAAGTTTTGGTTTAGGGTCAAGAATGTGTCTCAATGGCATGATAAGTCTAATATTAACGCAAAATTATTAAAAGGTCCAAAATTTTATGATTCACTTCACAAATCACTCTTCGGATGACACTGTTATCTTATTGCATAAAGCAAAACACAAATAATTATGACTTTTTTTCCTGTTTAATTTCATACAACTTAGTTTGTATTGTGTAAACAAAAATATGTTCCTACACATTCACTGACCATTAACACATCATTAATGCATTTGTGTATTGAAATTTTTGGTAAAAAACCCAAAAAATGGGCCCTATCCTAAATAAAACCCAGTTCGGATTTATAACCCACTAAAAACTCAAAATTCAAAAATGTCTCTGAATCAAACTCAAATACGGATCTCTAGACAACATCCAACCCAAATACGCATCTCTAAGACCATCTCTATTTTCATAATCCCTCATATACCCTCCTATATACACAACTACTCCTGATTCCCTCTCATTTTCATTCTCTCACTATAAAACTCATCTTTTCCACATTTTCTCTCTCTAAAATTTCATCAGACAAATATTTTCTCTCTCTATTTTTTTGAGCTTCATATCTCTGTCCGAAATAAACCCACATTCATCTTCTTCGTCTCTAAACATACCGAAAAATCCATCTTCATCGTTTTTAAAGAGACGTCATCATCTTCAGGTACTACTTTTCAGATCTATTTTTCGTTTTTATTGTTACTAATTACATTTTGATTCATGTTCTTAACTCGAAAAAACTGTGGATGAGCGGGAGATAATGACTTCTAAGAGAATGATAAAGAGCGTGTCGTGGCAGAACCCATACGGTGAGAATGATAAAGATGGTGTCGTGGCCGAGAGAATGATAAAGAGGGTGTCGTGATAGATCGAGATTGAAAATTTAGTCAGTGGAAGTAAATTTTTTTTTTGTGAACAAAACTCAAAATGTTTTGGTTTTTTAGAGCGAGATTTTTGTTGTAAATACAATGTTTACAGAGGTTGAATGTCAAGTTATGCTAAAAGCGTTGCAAAAATATTATCAGAACTAAAGTTATTTACAAAATCAAGAAACCTAATTTTATACTAAAGCATTTACAAAATGTTTATCTAACTATTACTTTTGCCACTATAAGAGGTATAAGTGCAGACAAACCTTCATTTGAAACTCTAGCAAGATCTAAAAATGAACAAAGATAAAATATCGACATTTTGTAACTTGTTCCCAATTACAAATATAATTTAGCACAAACATTCGACTTAATGTTCATGAAACTAGACTCCATTTCAAGACAATTTCCTTCTGATCCACATTTTTTCCTCCCTCAGCAGCCACTATCCCCCTCTCATCCATATTTTCTTTCGATTTGGTTGCAGCAGTAGGAACCTTCATTAAGACACAAATAGTTATGTTAGTACATTTCAAAAGTTTTTTCACACATTATCATGTACTTCGTAAACATTCTCAACTTTGTCCATGTCTCACACAGAATGTTTATAACATTTTGTAAAATGCTTAGCTAACTACTTAGTTTGCAACTATCTCAGTTTGTTCGAAGCAAAATCAAATTGGCTATTGTTATTTTCGGTCCGGAAATAAGTTTTATACTAAAACATTTTACAAAATACTTATCTAACTACTACTTTTGCCTCCAACATAGTGTACACATAACTTCATTTGAAACTCTATTCAAATCTAAAAATGTACAAGATAAAAAAATAAATATTTTGTAAAATGTTTCCAACAAATATCTTTATGTTAAAAGTGTTGTGAAAAATTTATCAGAACTAAAGTTATTTATAAAATCAAGACACTTAACTTCTATACTAAAATATTTAAAACATGTTTATCTAACTACTACTTTTTCCACTAACATAGGTATAAGTGCAGACATCTAAAAATATAAAAGTAAAACATTTTGTAAAATATTCCCAACAAATAACTCTATGTTTAAATGTGTTACGAAAATTTTCTCAGTACCAAATTATTTACAAAATCAAGACATCTAACATCTATACTAAAACATTTTACGAAATGTTCATGTAACTACTACTGTTGTCACCAACATAGGTATAAGTGCAGTCATAAATTCATCTAAAATCCTAAAAAATGTAAAAGATAAAAATGTTCCCAACAAATAACTCTACGTTTAAAAGTGTTGTGAAAATTTTCTCTAAACTTAAGTTATTTTCTCTATTTTTAGAGAGATACCTAGATGATCGTTTTTGTAAAGTCCGTTCTTTGAAGAACATCCTTATTTAATTTTTATTTTTCTCTCCCAATTAACTTAATTGTTGTTCTCACCTTCTTCATCGTTATCTTATTCTCCTTAGACTTCCATTAAGGCCCGAAGTCTACATATCTTTCCACAAAATATGTTTTGAAGATGAGATATAAAATGTTTTCTATTAGAAGATTGACTTGCGTAACATGGTGTTTTCATCTTTTGGGGTTTCTTTGAGTTATTATTCCGGGTCGGGCTTGGTTTGGTATTTTCACCCGAATTTTGGGCCTTAGATTTTTGCTCTCTTGTGTATTTACATGAGAAAAAAAAAGATTCAAATAATAGACTTTTTACCTATTTTATATTAAGCTTGACCTTAAACCCAATAAATTTTTTATTTTGGGTCTACCGGTCTCATACCCTTTCTCTTCTGCCTGATCCTCTTATGTTTAGAGAGATACCTAAATGATCGTTTTTGTAAAGTCCATTCTTTGAAGAACATCCTTATTTAATTTTTATTTTTCTCTCCCAATTAACTTAATTGTTGTTCTCACCTTCTTCATCGTTATCTTATTCTCCTTAGACTTCCATTAAGGCCCGAAGTCTACATATCTTTCCACAAAATATGTTTTGAAGATGAGATATAAAATGTTTTCTATTAGAAGATTGACTTGCGTAACATGGTATTTTCATCTTTTGAGGTTTTTTTTGAGTTGTTATTCCGGGTCGGGCTTGGTTTGGTATTTTCACCCGAATTTTGGGCCTTAGATTTTTGCTCTCTTGTGTATTTGCGTGAGAAAAAAAAAGATTCAAATAATAGACTTTTTACCTATTTTATATTAAGCTTGACCTTAAACCCAATAAATTTTTTATTTTGGGTCTACCTCTCACATACCCTTTCTCTTCTGCCTGATCCTCTATGTTTAGAGAGATACCTAAATGATCGTTTTTGTAAAGTCCATTCTTTGAAGAACATCCTTATTTAATTTTTATTTTTCTCTCCCAATTAACTTAATTGTTGTTCTCACCTTCTTCATCATTATCTTATTCTCCTTAGACTTCTATTAAGGCTCGAAGTCTACATATCTTTCCACAAAATATGTTTTGAAGATGAGATATAAAATGTTTTCTATTAGAAGAATGACTTGCCAACCTAAAAGTAAGATATTTTCTTAAGAAAATGCTAGTATATATAAGTTGTTACGGGAAGTTACTAACTGAAGTCGTATAGTTCTCTAGGTTACTCTCGTTGATTGAAAGCTAATCTTGTGATAAAAAAAATATTCTTAATATTTAAAATTCAGAGTTTCTATATTTTGGAAGATATTCTATAGTTATTTAATATTAGGAGTTTCTATATTTTAGAGTTTCTAAGTGATTTATGAGTTTCTCTATTTCTACATTTCTAAATATTGAGTCCTAATTGAAGTCTAATTAGGAGTCCTAGTTGGAGTCTAAATTGTCTAGTTGTAGCCTATATATATATGGCTGAGTTCATATTAGTTAGGATATATTAATCTTGAAGTTATTTAATAAAGTTTTCTATTAGTACTATGTTTATCTTTGGCTGGCCTAAAGAAGGACTTTAAGGTTCTTATCAATTGGTATCCAGAGCAAACGCTCTTATTATTCGCTTTCGCATTACTTTTATCTTCGTTAGAGAACTTCGTTTATGATACAAACTCGAAAAGAAAAAAAAGAAAGAATGGAGAAGCAATTAGGTGAATTGGCGGAGAAGATGATTGAGATGACGGTAAATCAATCATTATTGATTGAGAATATTGATCGATTGGTCGAAAATAGAGAGATTGTATCTCAAAGAGGTGATCGTTTTAAAGGTGAAAGATTATATTTTACACGGTTTGACGGATCAGATGTGGAAGGATGGGTTTTTCAAGTTGAACAATATTTTGAATCTATAACACTCCACAAGACTAAAAGATTTAGTTTGCAATCAGTTACTTGGATGGAAAAACATTACAATGGTATCGATGAGCTAAAAGAGGTAGTTATGTGGATGGAAAAGCATTTAATCAGTTACTTGGATGAAAAAGATTCAGTCATAAATAATTTTATTCTTTTTAATAAGTCAAAGATCGACTTTTCTTATTGATTGTGTCGATTCTCATGATCAGGCTACAATAAGAAAAAAAATTAACGTTTTAACATTAATCCAATAGTCTCATGTTAGATAACATTCATTTTATATGCGAAAAGATATCATGTAGGAAATCAAAAGAACATTAATCAACGAATATGAGAATAAATCAATATTTCTAATTTCAACTTAAATCGTTTGAATAGGGACAAAAGATATCAATACTTCTAATTTTAACTTAAATTGTTCTTGACTCGGGACACTCACTGAGCTTGGTATTTTCATCTTTTGGGGTTTTTTTGAGTTATTATTCCGGGTCGGGCTTGGTTTGGTGTTTTCACCCGAATTTTGGGCCTTAGATTTTTGCTCTCTTGTGTATTTGCATGAGAAAAAAAAAAGATTCAAATAATAGACTTTTTACCTATTTTATATTAAGCTTGACCTTAAACCCAATAAATTTTTTATTTTGGGTCTACCGGTCACATACCAAGCTGAACAATATTGATCGATTGAGAATATTAATAGATTGGTCGAAAATAGAGAGATTGTATCTCAAAGAGGTGATCGTTTTAAAGGTGAAAGATTATATTTTACACGGTTTGACGGATCAGATATGGAAGGATGGATTTTTCAAGTTGAACAATATTTTGAATCTGTAACACTGCACAAGACCAAAAGATTCAGTTTGCAATCAGTTACTTGGATGGAAAAACATTACAATGGTATCGATGAACTAAAAGAGGTAGTTATGTGGATGGAAAAGCATTTAATCAGTTACTTGGATGAAAAAGATTCAGTCATAAATAATTTTATTCTTTTTAATAAGTCAAAGATCGACTTTTCTTATTGATTGTGTCGATTCTCATGATCAGGCTACAATAAGAAAAAAATTAACGTTTTAACATTAATCCAATAGTCTCATGTTAGATAACATTCTTTTTATATGGCGAAAAGATATCATGTAGGAAATCAAAAGAACATTAATTAACGAATATAATAATAAATCAATATTTCTAATTTCAACTTAAATCGTTTGAATCGGGACAAAAGATATCAATACTTCTAATTTTAACTTAAATCGTTCTTGACTCGGGACACTCAATGAGCTTGATTTCAAACATTTACTTGTTAAAAGTAGATAAAAATTAATCAGGCAAATGTCCATTCTTAGAATAACCCCATTAGAACCACTCTAGGAGCTTCTCTCTCTCCTATATATATCTCTACTTCCACCTTTTGGCTCTTCACTTCTCTTGCTCTAAGCAGACAACCATCACTCCACTGTCTCATCTTCTCCAACCCCCCCACTCTTTCTCTCTCTCTCTCTTCAACCTTGGTTGAAGATAATCTGAAAGATTGAAACTTGGAGTCCTTCAAGATCTTCCTGGGCGTTATCTTCTGAAGAAAAGTTTGGTGAGTCAACTCTGTTTTCTCTCTCTACCCACTTGCATTGTTCTTTTCTTGTTGTTTGGCACGTAATTCAGAGAGTTGGAGAGAGAGAGAGAGAATCTCTGAATGTTCATAACTTGTAACCATTCTATTTGTTGTACTCTGAAGTGTCTAGAGGGAGAATCTCATTAGCACTAAAGAACAACCTTGACTTATTATCTATAAAAGTAAACCCTAAAGAAAGGTTTCTTATAGAAGTCAATATTCCAGAGAGAGAGAGAGAGAGAGAGAGAGAGAGTGAGAGAGAGAGAGAGAGAGAGAGAGAGAGAGAGAGAGAGGAAGTGACTTTTTGTGGGGTTTGGATTTAGAAGTAGAGGGCAGCTGAATTTTGTTCTTTTCTATCTTTTCTCTATGTTTTCATTGTTTCTAGGTATATCCTTGTCCATCCTCTCAACTCATTTATGGTTTTCTAGATGAGGTTGTGGAAATCATTTATCTAGGTTTGAGATTTCTTTTGATCTCCTTCTCTTCCCATTTCTTGTTTTTTAAGCATTTGAACTATTCCTTTTCGATATTGGAGACACGAGTTACTTTAGAAACCAGGGTGACATGTATATCTCTCTACTGCATAAACAAAGGTTCAAATCTTAGTTTATATATAAAGAAATGAGCTCTCGCATAAAGAGATCAGGGTTCAAATCTTACTGTATAGTTTTATTTTTTTTATTTTTTTTAATGTTGTTGAGTGGTTTAACTTAACCTGTATTTTGATGGTAGATTGAAAAACAAAGCTTAATTTGGGAAAGCTCAGGGAGAAAATCTTAATCAGCAGCAAAGATATGTATCCATACATGTTTAATGGTCAATATGATCCAATTGACTTGACAAGTAACAACATCTCACCTGGGATAAACTATGAAATGGTTGTAGAAGATGAAGTAACCAGCGGAAACTTCGTAGCCCTTCCAAGGGAAGAACAAACTCCCACCCAACATCGTCAAGGAAAGCCAATTCATAGGCATTCACCATATCAAATCAAAAGACTGGAAGCGTAATCTCTCACTCTCTCTTAGTGTTTCTTACTCTCACTTGAACTTATCGGAGTATCATGTGATCATATATGTTTTTATTATTCCTCAGTTTTTTCAAGGACTGTCCTCACCCGGATGACAAGCAAAGGAAGGCGTTGGCCGAAGAATTAGGGATGGAGCCACTACAAGTGAAATTTTGGTTCCAAAACAAGCGTACCCAAATGAAGGTAAAAGAAAACACGGAATCTGCTCTAGAGATTAGACTTTATTTAGGGCACCATATGCATTTTGAGTAGGAAGATGATATATGTATAGTCTATCTAACCGCCTATATGACCTCCTCATAAAAAACAAGGGGCAAAATCGTCATTTCCCAAGACATGCGGTGCCAGTACATAAATCATTTTCATTTTGGGTACATGTTAAACTATACCCTAAGTATATTTTTTTTCTAAATCTTGAAATGGGGTAATTAGGTATAGTTAATCTTAGTAGTTTTAAGCTTGCACTTGCTTCTAATTGGCTCTTTTGATCAGGCCCATAATGAGCGTACGGAGATGGCACAATTGAAAATAGATAATGAAAGGCTTAATCGTGAGAATACGAGGATGACAGAAGCACTTAACAATGCATTGTGTCTCAATTGTCTGAACAAATCTTCGAGCGGCGAAGTCTCATCCAAAGAGCACAAATTGAGGGTCGAAAATGCTCGACTAAGAGAAGAGGTATATCACATGAACAAGAGGTCTTTTTAAGTTATCTCAGTGATGTTCATTCTGACCAATTTTGAACCTTTTACTACTTTGTTGCAGCTTGCAAAATATGTAGGAGTCGGACATCCCATGGTACTCAACCCTCTTCCTTCTCCAATTGCTCCGGGCGGCCTTGAACTAGGGGATGAAGTTGTCCAAACAAGCCCTGCAGGCGAGATTTATGGTGGGGGTAGTCTCCCTAGATCCTTAAATGGGTTTACTGACAGAGAAAAGATTACTGAGTTAGCGGTTGCGTCAATGATTGAGCTCATGAATATGGTTCATTTGGGAGAGCCATTGTGGGTTCTAAGCCGTGATGGATCTTATGAGATTCTAAATGTGGATGAGTACATGAGAACATTCACAAGGGGAATTGGGGCAAAACCATATGGGTTCAAAACCGAAGCTTCTCGATGTACTGCTGATATTAACATGAACAATGTTAACCTAATTGAGATTCTTACCAATGTGGTATTGTAAACTTTTCAATGACATTCATTTATTTTCCTTGTTCATATATTTTACTTTTAGAGCTTTATATATTCATTAACAAATTTGTATGTCTGATTGACAGGATAAGTGGCGTGGTATATTTTCTGGTATAGTTTCAACAGCCACTACAAAGGAAATCTTATCAACTGGTGTAGATGGAATCGACGGAGCAATGCAAATGGTATTTAGACTAGTTAGAATCATATAGAAGCATAGAGAGTGTGTTTAAGTGGCGACCCAGTTAATGACGTCCTGTCAATATTGCCCCCGTTTTTTGCAAACAAAGACCCAATCCTAAGGATACTTGTTTTGTTCCTGATGTAGAATCTCATAAGTTAATGGCATCTAGCCTATATTCCAAGCTCTGGACGCTCCTCTAAGCGCCGTGGGACTTTAAGAGAGAGTCCTGAGCCTGGACTATAGGTGTTCGCTCAAGTTTAGTAAGCGTCGAGGCCTTTTTGGTGGACTCGTGAGCCTGCGTCAGAAACAAAACTTCGTATCTGTGGACTTGGTCTGGGTGTCTAAAGGGTAGAATTATTTATAACTGCTAAAGCTTCGGTTGTCAAAGAGAGAGAGAGAGAGAGAGAGATCGATTTGCTAGCAATAGCCAACTGACTCTATTTCTTTTAATAACTTTGTATTTAGATAACAGCAGAATTCCAATTCCCTTCACCACTAGTTCCAACCAGGGAGACTAAGTTCCTTAGGTACAGCAGAAAGCATCTTGATGGAAGTTGGGCAATGGTGGATGTTACCTTGGACCATTTGCATCCAGGCTCGACCCTGAAATGTCTTAAAAGGCCATCTGGTTGTTTGATTCAGGAAATGCCAAATGGGTTCTCAAAGGTGATAAGTCCATTTGAGCCTTATATTTTCCCTCAACTAACAACTGGTTTCTCTCAAATGATGAATTTTTGTATGAACAATTCAGGTGATTTGGGTGGAACATGTAGAAGTAGCTGACACTGCTATTCACAGTTTATATCAACCACTGGTTACCTCGACTCTTGCCTTCGGTGCCAAACATTGGCTTGCTACCTTAGACCGACAAAGCGAACGCCTTGCAAGTGTTATGGCTAGTAGCTTTTCCTTCCCGGGAGCAGGTAAAGTTTTTTTCCTATTCCTTCTCTGATAAAATTATCTTACGCGGTAGCGGTGTTTTTATCCTTTCCACTTTACCATTTTGAACTCTGACTCAGCTCTGAGTTGACTTGAGTGACTCGTGTGACCAACTCATTTAAATGGCAGACTTGAGCTAATTTTGGGTTCTTTTGAATTAGAGAAAAAACAAGTTTATATAACGGAAATGTTATATGTGCAAAAAGTTTTGACTTAATCTGTGACTTGCTTACTCACTAAGAACGATCGAGATCGTAGTCAAATTTTCAACCATGTGTGTTTTAGTGAAAGTGAGTAAGAAATTCACAAATCAAGTCAAAAACAATTTGTACACATGACATTCTCAGTTTATATAAAGAGTTCATTGTCTGAATAACCTGAAATGACTAGATAATAGATATTGCGCCCCGGACAAAGTAAATAAACACCAAGTTTGAGTCAGAGAAATCAAATTCAAACCCCAAAATAAATAAACACCACCTTCGCTTATTAATGTTACTATATGGTTTCTCATTGTATGTGCAGCGATAATTAGTTTAGAGGGGAGAAAGGGAATGCTTAACCTTTCAGAGGAAATGGTGATGAGTTTTTCTTCCGGTGTTAGCGCTTCAACTACCCATACATGGACTACATTGGCCAGGTGTGGCACTGAGAATCTGAGTGTAATGATCACCAGCAACGCCCATGACCAAGGAAAGCCAATTGGTAATGTGCTTAAGGCAGCCACTTCCATTTGGCTTCCACTTCCACCAAAGAGGGTATTTGATTTCCTTCGAGATGTGAATTCTCGAACACAGGTAAGATTAGTACAAAAAACTTGGTTTTTGTTAAATATATATATACTTACTGGTTTAATCTATAAATGGCATGATCAAAGTTAAGAAGCACTAGAAATCTCATCAAATTGATAAAAACCCTTTTATATTTTTGTCATATAGTGGGATATACTTTCTAATGGAGGTGTTGTCGAAGAACTAGCACATTTTGCTAACGGTCGAGATCCAAGAAATCGTGTCTCTTTGCTGCGTGTTTGCGTATGTTGCTCTTTACTTGGTTTATACATCAATTATCCAATTTTTACAGAACAATATATGAACGAAAATATTATGTACTAACTAGGCATAATATTGACTAATTTATGTGTCATATAGCATGGTGGAAATTCCACCCAGAGTAACATGCTAATACTGCAAGAAAGTGGTACCAGCGCAACAGAATCGTTTGTAATTTATGCTCCTGTCGATGTTGCTGCCATAACTACAATATGGAACGGTGGAAGGCCAGATTATGTACCACTCGTGCCTTCAGGTTTTGTTATACTTCCTGATGGAAATCCAATTCATGGAGGGGGAATCGTTGAGGTTGGTCCGGACGGTGGTTGTCTTCTTACTGTTGCTTTTCAGATCTTGGTTGATCCAATTCATGCAGAAAAATTCACTCTTGGATCAGTAACAACTATCAATACCATAATTTCTAGCACAATCGAAAGGATTAAAGCTGCAGTTGCTCGCAACAATGCATGAGAGTGGAGATCCTAACAGGTCGGTGAGTCTACAATTGTAATCTTTCTTACTTATTTAGTTAGGTTCTAGGAAACTGTAGTGATTGTGTTTTTCTCTAACTGAAATCTGAGTCAAGGTCTGAATTGATTCAAGTCTAATTTTTGAATGTTGCTTTTGTTTGGACTCGTCTGAATAGCTGATTCAAATTCAGACGATGAAATTTACTAAATGAGTATTCTTGTTGTTATTGGCAGTAAGGAACACAGAGAAAATAAAGCAGATGAGTCAAAATAATACTAAAGAAGAAAGAGCGAAGGAGAAAGAAGTCAAGACGGGCATCAACCAACTTAAATAATAATCCTTGTTTTTTTGAACGAAGAAAGCTAAAGGGAGTTTAAAATTGTCTTAGGTTTGTCTTTGTTTTGTAACTTTAGATAGACTCCTAGGGTTTATCTATTTAGGGTTTTGTATGTTTTTGTTGTTTGATGTCTGTGGTGGCTGACTTATATTTCAATGTTCAGAAATTCAACTTTCTCTTTCAAATGTTTAATCTCTCAATCGTTCTACCTTAATTTTTTTTTTTTCCTATTACAACTATATCTTCAACTTTGGCATGAGCACTCGTGTGATAGAGAACATACAACCTTAGGGGTACACACCCGTGTACGCACCCGTGTTGCCTGTCACTAAATAGGCGAGTCACTGTCACGAAGTTGACTGTCACTAACAAAAAATAGTATTCGTTACACAACAGAAGGTAGAGCTGGTGTTGCTATTGCCAACATTAAGCAAACTTGTCTGTTTATGGAATTTATATATTGAGAAATTCAAACACATATCAGAACCAAGAGTAGAATTGAGCAAAAAAATGTGTCAAAATTAACCATGTGATTCATGTCTATATATACTTTTAAGGATATTCGATTATAATGTAAATGGTTCATCCTCGAGGATGACTTCGACTATCAAAGTTGTACTATGCTTAGAAGAGTAGGAAAATTTTGGTGTTCCCTAAAAATATTTCAGTTGATAATAACCTATGATGATTTTACACACTTATCATGAATGAACTTTTACGCCTCCTTATGAACCCACTAGGAGAAACAGACCAGCAACTCATCAGTACTCCTATATTACATTCATCAATTGCTCCTCTTTCTCAAGCTTTTGATTCTTTATTGGGCATTTCGAATAACCCATCATCTGCAGTGATGCCATCTTCTTCTTCCCAACCCTCATTTTCTCAATCTGTCTCTTCACCTTTTCCGCATCCTAATCGCCACCAACGGAGGCCTATAAACCCATTATTACTCAGGCAGTCGTCTAACAACGTTAGTGATAATGATCTGATCCCAAGATATAGAGGTGGTCACACAATTTCTGGCATTCCTGATTCTGAAAGAGAAGAAGATAACCACAATTATAAGGTTATAAGAGGTTAATATTTTTCAATTCAATTATGAAATAGGAACAAGTTTTGATTTTTAGTAACAATATTATCATTTCTCATTCTTCAATTTCCTTGTAACAGAGATTATTAAATTTCTTATTCGAAGACTTTGAACTAAATAATTTTGATTATTTTCTTCAACAATCGTTGACAAATCGAACATCACCAAAAGGGGCAAAATATTAATCGTATTTCTAAACCAATCTCTACTTATCAAACCTAACAATGGCCTAAACTGAAATTGAGGAACTTGTTTAGTATTACAATTCAATCGAATCGTGTCTCATGGCTTCTACACGTGCCGTAGCGCATTGGTCAATGCAGGTTGTGTCACATAGATATCGTCGTCGACCTATTTCAGTACTTCCTAAGGGACCGGTTTGGGGGTGCATCGACACAACTCTTTGCACAAGCATAGCCTCTCATTGGACTGCACGGATGCATTATTCCTGCAACAATACGGGACATTTAACCATTGGCGACTATTAAATCAGCTCAAAAACATTTGATGTGTCATGCGCCCTTGACACTTTTTGTCGCATTAGTTTGAAAAGTGGAAACACACTAGGACGTCCCTCGTTGTAGTGTCGTCATGACTCTATGCTTGCCCGTCAAAGATACGTGAAACATTTACTATCACGTCGAGGACGACACTTGTCCCAACCTTTAACCGGCCTACCGCATCTAGAGGTCGACTACATTGTTATTGGAATAGAAATGCAAATTTTCGAAAAGTTGCCTAACCACTTCGCTTCCTTTGCTCGAACGGGTTCACATCGTTCCTCGAACGTTGCCCCTTCAACTCCCTCGACATACACAAATTCGAAAACCCTAGAGGTCCCATGCATGCCCGGTTCCCAGAAGAGGTGGATTCCATGCTTCATTAAACTTGGGTTATTAAGGTATAAATAATGTTGTGGGGCTTTAGGTCATAGTTTAATTGGGTTGTTGGGCTCAGGGGCGTACCCACGTAGGGACTTGTGGGGTCACGTGCCCCCACGACTCCAAAGCTAATTTTCATTTGAAGTAGAGGTCTGTCTTTCAAAAATAAGTTATCCGCCCATGTAATCACTAAACTTATCTTGGCGCGGTGGCGGTGAGTGAGTGTTGCGCGTTGGGGAGCATAAGTTCGATTCTCATAGGGCCGGGAAAACGGTCCGAAAATTCGAAACCCGACCCTAACCGCCCGGACCCGTGACGCCCGACAACCGAGAAGAACCCGGTTCGGGCGGGACTCGGGTAAGGTGTCTTACCCGAGGTCCGACCCATTAGGCCCGCGCGATAGGCAACCGGTACTCGCCTGCCCGAAGTATCACCCGATCCGCCCGCCCGAAGTAGCACCCGATACGCCCGCCTGAAGTAGTACCCGATCCGCCCGCCCGAAGTAGTACCCGATCCGACCGTCCGAGATCAATTAGGCAAGAATGACGTAGGTAGAAGAAATACACAGCCAATGATTGACCACCACGTAGCTCAAGTTACTTGCCGTTTCTAGGAAGCAATTGAAAGATTTAAATTGTTTCAGTTGGTATTTCAACCGATCAACTACTTAAGTTCCAACCACTACAACAGAAAGTTCTTCACCTTGTTTAGATCTTATGTTGGATTTCATACTATAATTGTTTTTGTATGCATACATGGTTAGGTTAATTAGTCATACACTCATACTAGTGATGGTTCATTAGTTATACAAGTAATTGTTAGTATATTAAAAAAATGGTAAAAAGACTTCATTATGCTGGTCCGAACCAAAATGTTTTAGCTCACATCACTCCTTAGCTTATATCACAGGCCAATACTAATAATTATGACCGAAGTGTTGAAGATTATTGATGAATATTTTGTTTCTTTAATTAAGTTTAATAACGTTTTTTATAAATATTAATTTTATTGAAAAAATATAATATTTTTACGGGAGAAACCCGAAACCCGACCCCCCCGAGCTCGACCGGCACTCGGGCATAATCGGGCCGCGGGCTCCAAGAGGCTCAATTTACCCGCCCGAACCCGTCCGATATCCCGATCGGGTAGCTTACTCTCCCGCCCGAACCAGTCAGATATCCCGATCGGGTAGCTTACTCTCCGCCTGACCCCGCCCGTGCCCGAAAATCATGAGCCCGAACCCGCTCGATTCCCACCCCTAGATTCCCCAATATCAGCCCTCATTCTTTTTAAGTTTTCTATGGCCAAATTTGTTTCTGCCCCTAATTTGTATTGATTATCGTTTGGTCCTTGTATTTCTCCCATTTGACTCCTTCTCAAATTAGTTTCATTTTGAGATTTTTTCTCTTTGTAAATTCAATGATACTTCCCCTTAACTTTGTTAGAGTATTTTTTACCATATCATTATTGCGGCTTCCTATTTTATTTCATTTTCTTATATATACGTGTATATATATATATATATTATTTCTGTCTATTTTTTTTTTAAACTTAGTCAGCTTTCTCTGTTCTAAATTCTTTAAGAACGTAAAATGGGGTGATAATTTTTCAAGATAGTGACTCTCATTCTATTGAAATAAAATTTGCACATATTTTTTTTTATAATTCGAATGTTTATAGAACTAGTTATTTTTATTAAGACTGTAGTCAAAAAAATCAATTGCTTGAACGTCATATCGCGATTTGTGGACGATTAATCTTTTTTTGTAATCAAAAGTGCCCGCACAACAAAAAAATTCTGGGTCCGCCACTGGTTGGGCTATAAGCATGTCCTTGTAAGAGTTTGGATTTGTCGGTTATCGTACTTATCACGTCTTTGATGTATCAATACCATTGTAATGACTATCGTATATCGTAGTCAATTTCCAACAAAAAAAAAAGTCATTTTTAGGGAGCCATTTTAGTAAATTGTCAGTTTTAGGGGACCAAAACAGATTTGTCTAAAGAGGAAAGGGTGAAGGAAGATCGGATGCAAGCAGATTTATCAACATTTTGAGGTTGCCTCCCTCAGCCTTAATACTAATTAAGTTTAACCCCAAACTAATTGCTAACTGAATTTCCCTCCTAAAGTAACGGCAAACGCTTAAAACTCGCACATGTTTCTCGCACGCCTCGAAATAGATTTCCCACAATAAATCAGACTTTTCTAAAAAGTTTCAATCTTTTATGGAATTTGTTGGATCGTGTTCTTCCAGGAAGTGAAAATGAAATCAATCGATTAATCTCATACCATTCTTTACATCAAATTGAGGTTTTTATTTCAACTCCTTTCTCTCTTAATTTGCATTTGCCCTAATTTTGAATCTCAATTTCTCTTTACTTTTCATTCTTAATCTGTACTGACACATCCCTAGAAACTCCACGATTTCTATCATTTTTTACCTAAAATATATAATTTGAATCTGGGTTTTGCTGATTTTGTTTTCTGATGCTGATACTTGTGTTATTAAGATGGAAATTAGGGTTTACTCTTGAAATCTCAGTTATAGTTCTATGTCTCGTTTTAATTAGTAGATTAGATTACGCAATGGAGTAAATTAGAACAATCATAAATCACATAGATTTGCATGAAACTAGGGTTTTAGTATAATTCCCATTGTTAATTTAGCAAATTTCCATGAACAATCACTCAATTCTTGATATTGTTTTGTGGGGTATGGGATTTACCCAAATTTCTTACAAAAACCACATGATCTTTCAATTCGAATCATTTTCGTTTCTTGTTTTCAGGTAGTTGATCTTATAATAGTTTGTCCTCAAAAATGGACACATCACAGGACAAGAATGAAAGTTATGATCCGTCCGATCGGTTAAGTGATTTACCGGACAATGTTGTACATCACATTCTCTCTTTTCTTTTGATAAAAGATGTAATTCGAACGAGCTTTTTATCAAGAAGATGGAGGTATATATGGACTTCTATACCTAACCTAGAATTTGACGGTTTAGTTTTTTCTCCGAAAACTAAATTCATGAACTTTGTCGATTCAGTTATACTTCGCCGAAGCGATCTTGCTATTCAAAAGTTTTCTCTTAGATTTGGTGGTTATTATTGTGATATTTCACATATACATACTTGGATTCTTGTTGCATCGAATCGAAATGTTAGTGAACTTAGTTTATCGTCTCATACTGGAGAACCGTTTGATCTTCCGAGTTGCATTTTCACTTGCAGATCTTTAGTCGTTCTTAAATTGAATTTGCATAACTCTAATTTCACCCTTCCTTCTTCGATTCATTTGCCTTACCTGAAAACACTGCAACTTACTTCAGTGTCATTTTTGGAAGAGAATTTGAACAAAATTTTCTGTAATTGTCCGATGATTGAGGATTTAGTTATTGAAGATTGTTTTGTTCATAATCTTAGTTGTCTTCATATTTCATCTTTGTCACTGAAGAGATTGGTTATAGATGGTTTGCCGAAGGATTTGAGTTTTTATTTTCCTCTACTTAGTTATGAAATTAGGGTTTCTGCACCTAGGTTATCGACACTGGAATACACTGATTATACTGTGAAGAACATTAGTTTCAACGACGTTCCATCACTCGTCGATGTTGCAATGGACTTGAAGTTCCATTTGAGTAAAGGAGAAGATAAATTTGGATGTCATGTTCTTGAGTTTCTTAGAAGCATTTCTCATATGAAAGATTTAACTCTATCAGCTTCGACCATTCAGGTATACTCTTTCTTCTTCGCTCTCCCCGACACAAACAGACCCTCTCATTGGTTAGTTCTTGAATTGATCTTCTGAATTCTGTCAACAGCTTTTATCAGTATCTTCCAACTTGTTAAGACAATTCCCTACATTTTCAAAGTTGAGCCGTTTGAGATTGTGTACTGCTGTTAATAAGAACACCATTAGAGTACTACTGTTCTTGATTCACAACTCCCCTAAGTTGGAGTTTCTCTTTCTCGAGTTCTTTCTCCGTCGGGTAAGTCATGAAGATGAAGTACTTGAATTCAATGAGTTTTCAAGTGTTTCTTGATTATAAATATGCACTTTCTAACTCAATTTCTGATATTTCTCATAAAAAAAAAAACTCAATTTCTGATATGTGTTTCCACTGATAGCATTGGATCGACGAGGAAGAAAGTTCAGAGCCACAGAATGCAGCTTTCGAGTGCATCGTTGATCATCTTAAAGTTGTCAAGATCAAAGGATTTGGTGGAACTGAAAATGAAGTTGTATTAATAAAACATCTGTTAGAAAGTGCAAGGATCTTAGAGAAGATGGCAATTACTTTCTCAAAGCAGTTTTCAGTGAACTCAAAGCTATCGACAGATATGAGAAATGACATTTTAAACAATCGAAGAAGCTCAACAAGTAGTGTAGTTTTCTGCGAAACATCGATTTGAATGTGAATTAGGTATTCATTGTTGTAGTTTTTATAACTTCAAGAGCTTTGAAATTGACGAATATAAATGAAACAAGATTCTGAATGCGCTTAAAGTTGCTTTCAAGTTATATCAGCTGACCTAACTTCAAAAGACCTAAACACACAATTTCAGAAACTTGGTAAACAAAATTCTGCTGAAGAAGAGTTTGCAGAAACAAAACACTTACCCAAGAATCTTTGTGATCCTCATTCGATAATCACTTGGGCAGCTGAGGATCCACGAGCAAAAGCAAACAGATTCTCCATAATCTTCTCATGTTGTCTCTGTAAGACTTCCATATGGACTGCATTGCCATGGTCTTTCACTCTTTCACATCTTGATTCCATTTCTTCTTTATATATAACCATCTTCTCCAAACTTAGTGAGTTCTTTAGCAAAATTTTCACAAGCTCCATTTCGTTTGTTCCACCATAAAAACCCTTTATCTCGACACTTTTAAGATGATTTACGTAAGCAGAAGGAAGTAAATCTGGTCGCCAAAATGTCGCGTCCTCATCGTACATCGACGATCTTACATCTTCCTCAAAATCCTGCAAAACCCAACCAAAATTAATTTTATCAATGGATAAAGCATTAGATGTAACGGGGAATAAGAAAACCCCGAACTTGACGTGTTTAATCGATCTTACATAAATGCCAGGATGCCATAGTTGTTTCATCCAAAATAGCCCATAGTCATCAAACATCGATGATACATCATCCTCAAATTCCTGTAAAATCTCACAAAATTTTCTCAGTGAAGAAAGCATTAGAGTGGCAAAAAACGAAAAACCCATGTTTAATTTATACTCAATCGAACCTGAAAAAAATGTATGGAGATAGTCTCTACGTAAGGAGCACTCCTTAATAAACACGATAAAGTGAGAAGTTCCCTGTGCTCCGAATTCGGTTTTATTGTTAAATGCCTCAAGTTGTAGAATGTCGTTCGCAGTCTTAAGCCATCATTAGCACATAGAACCTTCGGAGTCCAAACAACGGATACGCTTATAAATTCACACTTAGACGAGCTAAGAATATTGTCTTAATATTATAGCAAAATATTAGGATACAAACAAATAACAAAAAGAAAAATATACCTCGAGACACGAGCTACAAAGTGTTAAAATCTTGACATTATGAAGATCCTTTAGAATGTCGTGGATATGTATCTGTTGTTCGTTGTATATCTCGAGATTAATTTCAGCTTCAATCAGGTTCTCTCCGCTTTTGATAGAGAAATGTTCAGGCGGCATCCCTGCGAACTTGAATCGTGAAAGATTTGGAATGTTGACGCAAAAGGAAAGAATCTCATCGGAACCATTGTCGCACCAATCCATCACGAATGCCTTGAGTGTGGAATTTGGGTAATGGAAATTAAGATGAGAGGAAATAGAACACATGATTAGCTCTAATTCTTCAAGACAGGGAGAATTCGAGATCAAATGGTAAATTGAGTCCCCGGGTAGTTCTACTGTCGTCAAAATTACAGTCTTTAGTGAGACGAAATTTTTGTATATGGAGGATCTAAACTCGCATCTGGTTAATTTTAAATCGGTTAGTGATTCATTTGCGAAAGAACATGGAGGCAGAGGGCAGATGGGATCCCTTATTCCTCCGACTCCACCCGAAAAGTCTAAATCAAGTATCGTGCACTTTTTTCTCATTGCAAAAGTAACTAACATATGAATTCGAGAATCATAGAGTTTGAAGTGGGAGATGTTAACAGCGAAACGGAGCTTGTGACAATCGTTGATCTCACTGAAGTTAAACACATATTCAACAAATCTCAGAAATTTCTCTTTTGCCTCACTGCGGAATTGTCTATTCAAATAAACCAACAAATTGCTGTTTTCGAGCTCAGAGAAGTAACGAAAATTTAAGTCTAGAATAGGAATTGAAGTCCATAAGTATTTCCATCTCTTGGACACAAAACTAGACCGAACGGCCTCCAATGTTGGAAGTAAAGTAAGAATTTTCACTAAAATGTCGTCGGGCAGACGACTTATCTGATCTAAACCGTCTTTACTTACTACCTCCATCTCTTTGATCCGCTCTTGCAGGTCGTCCATGGCGTAAAAACTCGACAGTTAGTGATGTTCCCTCTGCATGTGCCAACTCTATAACATCAGAACAAGAGAAGAATACATTTATAACCTAAAATGAGTGAATCCAAGTATCTACAAATAGTTAACCTACCCTAATCTTAAACCCTAAACTCATTTTGAAGTTATTAAAGTACATGCAAATATTTAACCTACTCTTAAACATCAAACATAAAGAGAATGCCTACATTTTCATCCTAAAATTAGTGAAATTGTTAAAAATGATTTAAGATTTAAGGGGGTAAAACATGTCTGGGGTTAGGGCACAAGTGACAGTAATGCAGATAAAAAGTTTATAAAGTAAATGATTTTCTTTTTAAAAAATTGAATTACAAACATCAAAATCCCCTTTTTCATCTTACCCACTAATCAAAAACCCTAACTTTGTAACAAATAAATCACTAAAATGATTAATTGTTGGAGGAAAAATGAAAATAAAAAGAGTTGAAAGAACATCACTTACATTTTTGAGCTTGGTTTGAACAGGAGGAACAAGAAAGATGAGAGAGAGAAACTAATGGGGCAATTATATATGAAGTGAAGAGAGATCCCTCAACCTCAAGCTTGTATTGCTTATTAGACAAGGAAAAGGAAATTAAGATGATTGGGTTTGGAGGGAGGTGTGAAAGACTAATGAAGCTGCAGTGAGATGCCACTTGTCTCTCACCATGAAACTCCATAAGTATGATGATAGTCTAGAGACTCTAGATATAGTGGTTCACATTTTCATTTGTGTTTACATGTGACTTGAAATTCTTTCTTGGGGCTCACATTTTTTTTTTTGTTGAGATTTGGGGCTCACATTTTGATAAATAGAAGAAAATTATTAGTTGGTATGCCAACCAAATAAGGTCAATTCATCCTAATTTACTTCTATCACTCCTAAATGATTGTCTTCCACATTTTCGTTTTGAGTTACTATTGGTTTTCTCAAATTGCTTTCACCATTTCACGGTATCTTTTTTACTTCTTTTTTTTATGAAATATATTGATTTTGTTATACAATTCTGACATATTGTCCACTTTACTGGATTGTTGATTAGTTAAATGAGTTATTAACAATGTATTTGTGATATATAAAGAAGTTTTAAGGACATTAAAAAACTACTTGAAGACATAAACAAATTAGAAAGTAATATTTCTCAATTTTAAGAGCATACATTATTTGGATTATAAAAAAAAAACTCGTGATGTGAGATTTATTTAAGTCTTTCACGAGAAGTTTCTTTTTAAACTATCTTTCACGTGTAGTTAAATTAGAGAATTAACAACATTCATTTATCTTCTGGAATATTTTTTTTTATTAGGGTCTCAACAGGTCGGGTCGCAGAGAGTGTATTTGAGCGACCCTAAAATGTTAAGTTGAAGTCAAACTAAATTGATGTGGTTCCATTAATTCAGCTAGAAAAGTGTTTGATTTCGCTAGATCCGGTTGGCTTTGACCAGTTCGGCCCATTGTTGTTCACCCCTTCTTATATGTATGTTTTGCGCGCCGAAAATGTTATATTTGGCATGATCAAGAAGTTTGACTATAAATCAGACTAATTGAACAGGAAAATGGAAAGTACTGCAGAAGAAGAGTTTGCATAAAAAAAAAAAGATAAACATCAAAACCTATTCATTACACATTAAAACCAAAAGTTTGTAGAAGTCTTCATATGTTATTGTATTAGGAGAGGCTCCTAGGCAAGTCTTCAAATCAGCTTTAGAAACTTTACGATCCGAAACCCTCTAAGTCTTATTCAAGAATTACTTGGGCAACTGAGGATCCTCGAGCAAAAGATAATAGATCCTCGATACTCTTCTCCTGTTGTCTCTGCAGGATTTTCACTCGGTTTTCATCGCCACGTTTTTTCACGATTTTAAGTCTTGATTTCATATCTTCTTTATATATGACCATTTTCTCTAAACTTAATGAACTCTTTAGCATAAGTTTCACAAGCTCCATTTCATTTGCTTCGCCATAAAAACCCCTTATCTCGACTTTCTTAAGATGACTTACGAAATTGGGAGGAAGAAAATCGGGTTTCCAAATTGTCTCATCGTCATCGTTGAATTTTATATAATCCTCAAACTCCTGCAAAACCCCATCAAATTTTCTCAAAGGATAAATCATTGAATGTGGCAAAAAATGAAAATCGAAAGTTCGCAGGTTGAATTGATACTCACAAGAACTTGATCAAAATGTATTGAGAGAGTCTCTAAGTAAGGAGCACTCCTTAATAAGCCCGATATATTGAGAGAACCGCTATCTTCTGGGCATGGTTTTATCGTTAAATGCCTTAAGTTCTTGAAAGTAGTAGGCATTACTATCACACCATTTGCACTTAGAAGCTTCATAGTCGAGAAAAAGAAAAGAATTAATTTGAGTCAGTTTTATGAAATAACTATTGTGCCCCTGACCATAACAAGTTCGACTCAGCCTATTCATATTTGGAAGATTCAGACGAGTCATATTAATACAAAAAAAGAACACCGGCTAAGACTCTAACAATACTTAGAATATGGGAAATGATAAAGTTACAAAAGATTTTGAACAAAAAAAGGTTTCCAGCTGATGTGGCGGGTGTGGTTTCAAACTTTGACCAAATCTAGGCCGTTGAGAGATGAAAATCACAACCGCCACATCAGCTGGGAACTTTTTTTTGTCACAATCTTTTGTGATTCTAGCATCTCTTCTTAGGAAAATTATTGTAGACCATTAGATTCAAACATGTCAAAAAGATCGATATACCTCAATACACGAGCTACATAGTGTTAAAATCTTGACACGACTGAGATTCTTAAGAATGTCTTTGAGATGCATCTCTTGAAATTCGTGATCATGGAGGTCAAGTTCAGCTTCAATAAGATTCTCTCCAGTGATGATAGAGAAATGTTGAGGCAAAATCCCTGCAAATTTAAATTGTGAAAGAGTTGGAATGTTGATTTCAATCCACTTAACATCATCTTTGCCATTGTAGCACAATTCCAACACGAAAGACTTGAGTTTCGATCTTGGGTGATGGAGACAAAGAAAAGGGGAAATAGGACATTTAATTAGTTGTAATTCTTCAAGGCAAGGAGAATTCGAGATGAAATGGTAAACTGAGTCTCCAAGTAGTACTACTTTCTTCATAATTGCAGTCTTAAGTGACACGAAATCCTCGTACATAGAGGATATAAACTTACAGTTGCTTAACTTCAGCTCGGTGAGTGATTCATTTCGGAAAGAAGATTGAGGTAAAGTGTAGGTGGATCTCTGGATAAGCCCTTCGGGTTTATTCGAAAAGTCTAAATCAAGTGCTGAACAATTGCTTACCATAGCAAATTTAATAAACTGACGGATTTGATGAGAATCAACTCTGAACACAAACATGTCAAAACCAAGTCGGAGTTTGTGAAATTTTTTGATCTCACTATGAAAAAACACATATTCGACAAGCTCAAGAAACATACATTTTCGATCCTCCAAGCTAAGCTTATCATATCTTTTGGAGAAAGAGATAAAGTCTAGGTCTAGAATAGGAAATTCAATCCATACGGATTTCCATCTTTTCGACACGATACTCATCATAACTGCCTCCTCACTAGGAAGTAAAGTAAGAATTTGTACTAAAATTTCGTTGGGCATTCGACTTATATGATCTGTATCATCTCCTCTTACATTATCCATCTCCTTTTTCTTTTGTAGTAGGATCTTGATTTTAGAACAAATCGATCTTAAGGCGCTATTCCTTCTATGCCTACTGTTAAACATCAAACATGCGAGAGACGGGTACATTTTTTACCGAAAAACTAGTGAAGCAGAGTATAGTTGACCTGAAATGAGATTAGGGCATTATTATCAATTACTAAACATTGCAGGGTTTAGGGTTTATGAAGAAGAGTTGAAGCAATTTACTTACATGTTGAAGCATGGGTTGAACAGGAAATGAAAGTAGCTAGAGAGAGAGATGAAAAGGAAAGATGGTCACATACATTGGTGCCCCTACCCATATTTATTCACAAACTTACCAAGAAAATCCATTAGATTTGAAACCAAAGATTTGGTTTTTTTTTTTTGGAGAAGGAGATTTAGATTCTTATGAGTAAGACTCTAAAGATTCTAAGTTGACCATCTAGAAACGTTCTACGTTTTACTGCAACGTGTCTAATATTGAAATTAATACTGACACGATCTTAATAGATTGAGTTCAGAGTTATTAGACACGATCTTAATAGATTGAGTTCAAAGTTTGAATCATTATTTTCTGTTACTTTTGAAAATTACAATGCCATTAGCATATCTCATGTGTTTTTAGTTTAAAACAAAAATAGAGACAATCAAACTTATTGTCGCAATGTAGAACGAGTCTAATATTGAAATTAATACTGACACGATTCTAAGAGATTGAGTTCAGAGTTATCAGACACACGATCCTAATAGATCGCATAAATGAATCTTTAATCCATCATAGTAAGAAATCTGTTTCACTAGTTGATGGGGCTAGTTTACCTCATTTTACTGTGCTTTCTCTAATAACACCACCAGCATCTTTGACTAAGCAAACTATGCCACTAGAATCAGGACACGTGGCAACCAACTATTGGTGGTACATCAAGATTGTTCATTCCTCATTACACAAGATTGTGATACCCTGGAAATTAAAAAAACCGTTGAATCAAGGAAGTTAGTTAGTAGTAAAAGACTTCAACTTCCACCACACCCAATGAGCCCCCTCTACGGATTTCCACCACCACCACCACCACGGCCACCTCTATTTCTCCTTCTACAAAAGTGAAATCCAAACGTTAAAAATTTCCTTCAGCATCATACCGACTCCAATAATTATCACAACCCCTAACTAAGGAGTGTTGGTCTACGTGTGTAAATACGTGATATAAGAGACAAATCGAGATGAGGAGATCTGACGATCAAGACTATTCCAAGATATTTGAAGATATGTGAAGATCAAGAATATTCAGTTTCATATATTTAGAATATTTCTTGTAATATCTAATATTATTATTAGATATATTTTATATTGTTTCTTAGTTTAGTTAGGAGAAACTAGGAAATCCTAACCCTAATTTCTCTATAAATAAGAAAGGGTTCTAATTACTAAACAATCATTGTACCGAATCACCACAATTGTGGTTAATAAAGTATGTAGCCATTCTGGCTTTTCCCGAGGACGTGGTTGTGAATTTCTAAACCTCGTTAAATATGGTGTCCTTTATTTATGTTCATTTATCTCCAATTATCACATTACCGTGAATTTCTACATGGTACCAGAGCCAGGGAGATTGTTAATATCTATGAGAAGTCTTCTTCTTCTTCGTGAAGATCGATCCAGACAAGACTAAACCAAAATCAATTTATCCTGGTTTGAATCTCTTGTTCTGATATCTTCATTTGAACTTCTCAAGTGTGAAGAAGTTCTCCTCGTTTCAACCATTTTCTTTTGTTGTGATTCTATTTCCAGTTACTTTGTTGATTTGTTCGACTTTTACAAAATTCTCTTGTGTTTATTGTTCTCACTTCCAAACCGAGAACACCGGGTAGAAGATGACATTATGTTATCAGTTATGGTTAATGAGGTTTTCAAGAAGAGTGTGAAGAAGTTTTTGGATGTGATTATTTCACTCTTTTCTTCAAGTCGGTCACTTCAAAAATTTTGTGTTCCGACTTGCGGGAGGGTGTTGAGATACGTGTGTAAACACGTGATATAAGAGACGAAGCGAGATGAGGAGATCTGATGATCAAGACTATTCCAAGATATTTGAAGATATGTGAAGATCAAGAATATTCAGTTTCATATATTTAGAATATTTCTTGTAATATATCTAATATTATTATTAGATATATTTTATATTGTTTCTTAGTTTAGTTAGGAGAAACTAGGAAACCATGACCCTAATTTTTCTATAAATAAGAAAGGGTTCTAAGGATTAAAGCATTCGATTAATAATCAATCATTGTAACGAATCACCACAATTGTGGTTAATAAAATATGTAGCCATTCTGGCTTTCTTCGATGATGTTGTCGTGAATTTCCAAACCTCGTTAAATATGGTGTCCTTTATTTATGTTCATCTATCTTCAATTATCACATTACCGTGAATTTCTACAAGGAGAAGTTTGGCAGAGGACTGCTCTGATAAGGGTGTTTCTTCCCTTCGTTAGAGTTTTTGTGTTTGTCTACTTTTCACGACCTCCACTAAAAAAGAGAAGACGAGAGAGAGAGAGTAATTAGAAAATAGGGGGAGGGTAAATTTTAATGAAAAAAAGATTGTAAAGATTTTCTCAAGGAATTCGTTAACAGGGTGCTGAAGTTGAAATTAGTCAAATATTAGGAGCTAGATAGGAATTAGACATTTTACATCTTCACCACAACCACCACCACTGTTGTCACCACTATCTCTACCCTCACTATCATCTCATATGTCTAGTCTTTCTCCTTCACCCTCATTTTTTTTTCCGCCACCACCAACATCCCATCAACTCTTTGAAGCTATTTTTCCCGATCTAAAGTGGTTATTCTAGGCCTAATTAATAAATAATTGCGTTTGGTAAATTTCTAGACAGCTGCTTTGGGGCCAAACCTGAAATAGAATTTCGATCACATGTAAATTTTGTCCACTAAAAACTAAGTGTTGTTTTTTTGCTTCCCTTTGAATTATATTTCTATATGAAATATTTGCAAGATTCTATTTCTTCAAAAAATTTAACTAAAGTACTTTACAAATATAATTAAAAACGAAACCAAATTTAACTACGTATTTCTTAAGATCATTCAAAGAAGATTAAATAACAATAAGTTGATTGGAAGAAAAATTTAGTCCAAAATTGTCGTTTTCTAAATATGATAAACCATAGTGTAAGACGAACGACTTTTTTTATTGAGTCGATCCAGAAGGTATTCAATACGTAAATTAAAATATAATGTGTTAATAGATATTGTTTGCTTTATTTATTTAGGTGTTTCTTTTTTTAAAGTGCCCCCAGAAAAAAATAAATAAAATAAAATCTGGCTTCGCCACTGTCTATTCTCATGAGTCTGACTCCTCTCTCCTACCTTTTCTTTTAAATTTTTTGCTCCCTCTCTCTTCTACTTTCTTTTTGTTTTTTATTTTCATTCTATTGATTTTCTTTTGTCATTCGTTTACTTGAGCTGAGTTTGACCATCAGGAATTTCGTTGAACAAATTGCTAATATCTTATCACCTTCTAATAATGAATGTATAATGTCTCTCTTGATATTATTTCTTTTAAGAAAAAAAAAAATTGATAATTATTATCGGTGTTTTATATTTTTATTTTTTTGATGAGATATGCTAACTAAAAACCACAATATTCATACAAAGCCTACTAATTTAAAACGGAAATAAAAGAAGGTACTACATTCCAAATTTTTTTCTGACAATTATCTCTTCCCAATTTAGCAAGTGCATCTGCTTTAGCGATGCATTCCCTGAGAGCATACAAGAAAATGATGTATGGGAACTGGTTCTGGAGATCTAGACAATGTGAGATGATATGTCTGGACTGCCAGTGTAAACCGTCACTCTGTTCATTGATGAATTTGATGATATTTTGATTGTCGTTTTCAATGTGAACGTGTTGGATTCGAAGTTGGATTGCCCATAGGATGCCGTAGTGTATGGCTAAGCTTTCACATTCTTCTGAATTTTGTCCTCTGACTGAATCTGCTATGGCTATGATAAAATTTGATTTTTCATCATGGATGATACACCCTATTCCAGCTGGTTCTGTAAGTTGTATAAAAGAGGCATCAACATTAATTTTGAGAAATGGTGTCGACGGAGGTCTCCATTGTTGTTGCTTTGGTTTTTTTCCTGCACTTATTTGTTATTAATGATTCAATTTTGAGTGGTGTGGTGGACATATTGTTGATACGATTGATCATCTGCATTGGTGATTGATTTTTAGAGTTGAAGCAATTCTCGCACCTAACTTTCCAGATAAACCAAAGAATTTTAGCATATAAAGTAGTAGTTTCCTCTTCTAATTGTTTCCATTGCTGAATTTTATCGGTGTTATACTAGCTTTTTTGTATCACACATTTTTTGTTTATTATATTGGTACACTATAGGCTTTAAATAATATTAAGCTTTAAATAATATTAATATTTTTTATAACTTATATTTTAGATCTAATTTTTTATTTTTAGTTAAAATTTTAGCATTGTTAATTAAAACTAGTATGGAAAAGATCATTTGCAATGATCATGGCATGCTAAAACAAACAAAAGAATAATAAATAGAGTCCATGGGTATATAGACCAAAATAATGTTCAAAAAAGGTTTATGATCCAATCTTCCCAAAATATGGATATTTAGTCCTTTTACATTATGGACATAAAAATCCTCACTTTCTAAACACAGTACCGTCAATGTCCCACGCTCAAATTTCGCGCGTTTTGAAAAGGTAGATTTGGGCGTGATTTGGGGGATTTATTAGCAAAAAACCGATTGAAACAAATCATAATTTCTCTCTCCTCTAAACAGATTTAGAAATCAAATTTTCTCTTTCCTATTATACGAATCAATCAGAAACCAAAACCTTAACAAAAAAAAAAAAAAAACGCCATCACCACGAATATTTCCAAATCAATTTTCTCCCTCTTCTTTACAGATTTGGAAACCAAATCAATTTTCTCTATCTTACTATGAATTTTTTTTTCAATTCAAATCAATTTTCTCTCACTTAACTTTCAGATTTGGAAAGAGTATATTTTCTAGGATCAATTTAGCATGATTTAGGGGGTTAATATACAAAATATATATGTCACTTTCTCTAACTTAACTTTGAGATTTAGAAATAATATATTTTTCTGGGAACATTAAAGCAGCATTGGTTTTCGTTTTTACTCATACATAAATACACATCGAATACAAATTATGAAACAAAATTCGTAAATTATGTGTTATTTATGACGAGGAAAGCATCATTTGTCATGTATACAACGCAATTTATCAAATGTATGTGAGTCTTGTTCAATAAATTACACATAATTTCTTTTACATTACACATCATTTACATCTGTTACAAAAAACGTACAAAAAACGTAGCCTTGAGCAGGACAAACAACAGTTACACTATATTGTCGAAGAGCATATCCAAATGCTTTTGCACCACCAGGAAACAACTGCCCAACTTCAGTAAATGTTTTATCTGAGCCATCAGGTTTTAGTTTCGTTTTTTTTTTTTTTTTTTTTTTTTGAGGGTAAATGTTTAATAAACCAAATGTAATACATCTCTTGAAACAGAGTATTAAAAGTTAACCTTAATGGGTCAAACCACAAACAAATCAAATGTAGGGACTAAACTCCACTCGCCAAAGAATGAGCCAGCTGGTTGCAGTAACGTGGAGTGAATGAAATGTGGACATGGCGGTTTGTGAGTCTCCCACGCAAGTCCTCAATCTCAGCCGTTAAACGCCAAGGTGTCTCCAGGCCGTCGATGGATAAGAGATCCACCAAAACCCTACTGTCCCCCTCCAATATAAACTCCTCTAACCCTAGATCGTCGGCCAAATCTACTCCCAACCGAAACCCTATTAGCTCGCTGTGAAGTGCCGATTTTGGTCTGAATCTCATCTTCTTTGTCCCAATGATTACTCCACTCGAGTCTCTAGCAACCGAAGCTGCTGATGCTCTAGTTTCCATGAACGAGCCATCACAATTTATTTTAATCTTACCTGTAGCCGGAGGGTTCCAATTTTCTGTTCCAGAAGTTAGAGAAAATGATGAGGGATTTGATTCAAAGAGAGATGGAACATACCTGAGTGCCTCTTTCGTATTCCACCAACAGCGACTGAGATCTACTTCTTGATGACGAAAGTGTTTGTTATTCCTCATCTTCCAATATTCCCATATGAGATAAGTGTAAATGAACCAATTACTCCTGTTTTCTTTATCAAGTAGAAGTCTAGCAAGATTTCTAATGACCTCTTCGCCCATATGTTGCAGATCCGAGATCCCTGTTTGTAGTAACAGTTGGTTGAATGTAGGACAAGCCCCGAAAAGGTGATTCAATGTTTCTGGGTCTCCTGAGTTGCATAACAGACAATCTTGAGGTATACTTTGAACCCTTTTTCCTATGTTGGTAAGAGTGGCTATTCCATTATGAACGATTTTCCAAATAAATTGATGAATATTAGGGTTCATTTCTTTAATTTTCCAGAATTCCTTCCATGGAAAATCAATAGCCTCTTGACTTAAAATAGGGAAAGTATTAATCTCTGTATAATAAGACTTAGTGTTGAATTTCCCATTCTCATTTTGGCACCATATTAGTTTATCCCTTCTCGTGCTGTGAGGAATATTAGGTTTTAGTTTCGTTGACTTACTTTGATTTGATGATTCTGTTTGAAATTCCATCTGTTATATCAAATCTACACATAAATACACATACATTAAACAAAAAAAAATCATATATTTTATTATAAACTACATGTACAGTTCCGTAAATTATGTATAATGTTTGTCAAATTTTGACAATATTTGAAGATTTTGAGTAGTTTGGTAAGCTTAACAAGGCTACTGTTTTGTGTGAAAAGTACGCGTAATGGTAAATAAATAATACATAATTTATGTGCACTTATACGGTATTTTAGAATTTATTATAAATTATATATAATGTATAACAAATTACGCGTATTTTACATTCTCTTATAAAAACATGGTTCGGAAGATGTTTGCGTAATGTACTAGAAAGTATGAAAATTTACTGTAAATTACCTGTATTGTATATTTTGTTATGATAAACGTATGGAATAACACCTGGTTCATAAAATTGTACGAAATCAAAGATCTGAGGTGAAGAAATATCAGAAAATCAAGAAGCTTAAACCTAAATCTAATGAAAAATGATATAATAATCGGATGAAAACAAAACATAGTCGATTTGAAGGAATCAGTAAAGAAGGATTAAACATCAAGATCATAAACAGTTATGAATATCTTAGAGAGAAAAAACAAACAACAAATCGAGTATGTTAATGAAATATCAATCAAATCTTTGAGATCAAAATCAAAATCATATATGTTTAACTTTAGAGAGAGAGAGAGAATCTGTTTGAATACCTGAAAAGCAATATTAAATCTTATTAATGGTACGAATAAAGACTTCACAAAATGTAGTTTATCCTGATGAAAGATGAATGTGTTTACAGCTGCTCTAATGAAGATGAAACAAGATTTCTGATATTAATGGAGGATTATCAGATGATTCGGATTTAGAGAGAGAGGGAAAATAAACAGTTTCGGTTACTGAAGATAATGAAGATAGAAGTTACATTAATTAGAAACGTGATTGGAGAGAAAAAGTGGGAGATAAAAATGAAAAAAGATATTTTGGGGTTTTGAAGGTAAATCTGTTTTTATATATTAGGAAGGTTAGTTTAGGTATTAAGATTAATATTTGTATTATAGGGATTTGTGTTTTCTCTCTAGATGTATACAAATGGACTAGATATCCATTTAACTTAATATTTTGGTTTTTAAACCCTTTACGGGATTAGAGAGGACTAAAACTATGATTAAGGACCGTTTACTGGTGTATACGCTCAAAAATTCTAATAAATATAAGAGAAATTAAGAAAATCTTAAGAATGTTCCTTTTTTTTTTTTGAGATTAAGAATGTTCCTTTGATAAACCCAAACTTATATTTCATGTTTATCTTTATATAGTCTTGTTACATTAAGATTTATAATTATTTTTTTTTTGAGAAAAGATTTACCCTAAATTGTATTTATATATTTTGAGTTGTGAATAAAAATACTAGTACAAATTTCACTGTTAATATGGATATTAATCCCTCCAACAACACCACCAACACCACCAATACCACCAGCAATGGGAAATGATAGAGTGCCCAGCAATTTTGCCCATTAAATTGTCCAACTTTCCTTATTTAGAAATAAAAGCGGTCCCCACCGTAGTCAAACTTTGAAAAACCCTTGTCTTTTAGTGATTCCACATCAGCTGGGCAATTTAATGGGCTAAAAACTGGGCACTCTAGCATCTCCCCACCAGCAATAGAACCACCTCTGTATCTCCTCCAGTTTCTACCTCAATTCAAACTTCAACAACTTCCAGTACCATTTTAATTCCAGAAACTGCCATGGTTGATTTCGTATATAACGAGTACTCCTCTAAGGAAATTACCTTCACTTCTGAAGAAATCCAACACCTCTTAAGAATAGTTGATAGTTGGAGTCATGAATCATCATCTCTCGTAAAACCCATTTCGCATTGGGATATTAAATACCCATCATCTCAATCTCCATTTCCATCTCCATCTTCACCTCTTTACACCATTACTGAAGATAATTCTATTAAGGTAAGAAATTAAGATTATTATTTCTTTTTCTTTATGTTAATTTGTAATAAAAAGATGATGATTTAATGACATTGGATTGTTGAGTTATGGTTTTCAGGAAACAGAGAAAGATGAAGAGAAATCTAGACAAGGAAAAGTTAAGAAAGGAAGAATTTGATTTCAATAGCGATGGGTAATTTTGTATCACAAATTCGTCAAATTACTTTTGCCTATTGGCAAGAAATCAAAGAGATATGTTTTCTTGTTTTTTTCACATTCTTTTTAGCTTACACCTTCTTAATTCTTCAGTATCATTATCTCATAATTTGGTTTAATTACTGTGCGAAGAGGTATAAACCTCCTTGTGTTGTAAGAGCATCTCCAATGCAAAACTCAAAAAAAATCTCTATTTATCATATGTGTCAAGTTTCAATTGAAATTCTCACTCCTAGATTGCGAAAATAGAGATCCTCAATTTTCGTGTGTCTCCAAGACAAAACTCTAAACTTATCTTATTTATTTATGTGGATTAGTTATTTTTGTGAATAAATAATTGGTTATTTTAGAAAATATAGAAGACTCGTTAATTGAAAATCAAATATTGATGATTTGGACAATTAGAGATAGCTCAAGAGGACACTCTAGAAATAGAGTGTCCTCTTGAGATATCTCTATTCCACTCTCGACACGTCATCTTAGAAATCCAAATAGAGTGTTGCATTGGAGAGAGTTTAAAAAAAACGCATGAAAAATCAAATGTGGTACTCAGAGTATCTAAGATTGAGTGTTGCATTGGAGATCTCTAATGCAAAACTAAAAAAAAATCATTATTTGTCCTATTTCTCAAGTTCCAATTGAGATTCTCACTCATAGGTGGCGAAAATAGAGATCCTCAATTCTTGTATGTCTCCAACGCAAAACTCTAAACTTGTTTTTTTTTACTTATGTGACATGGTTATTTTTGTAAAAAAATAATTAGTTATTTTGGAAATATACGTATACTTGATTTTTATTGTTTGAAATTTGAATATTGATGAGTTGGACAATTAGAGATATCTCAAGAGAACACTCTAGAAATAGAGTGCCCTCTTGAGATATATCTCTACTCCACCCTCAACACATCATCTTTGAGATCCTAGTTGAGTTTGCATTGGAGATGATTTTTTTTTTAAATTCTGAAAATCCTATGTGGTACTCCGAGTTTCTAAGAGCACCTCTAGTGCAAAACTCAAAAAAAACTCTTTTGTCCTATGTGTCAAGTTCCAATTGAGATTCTCACTCTTATGTGGCGGAAATAGAGATCTTCAATTCTTTTGTGTCTCCAATGCGAAACTCTAAACTTATCTTATATACTTATGTGTCGTATTTATTTTTGTAAAAAATTAATTAGTTATTTAGAAAATATAGAAGACTCGATTTCTATTCTCAGAAATTCAAATATTGATGAGTTTGGCAATTAGAGATCTCAAGAGGACACTCTAGAAATAGAGTGTCCTCTTGAGATATCTATATTCCACCCTCGACACGTCATCTTAGAAATCCAAATAGAGTATTGGATTGGAGAGAGTTTTCAAGAAAAAACTCTAAAAATCTTATGTGACCCCCAGAGTTTCGAAGATTGAGTGTTGCATTGGAGATGCTCTAAGATTGAGTTTTGCTGGAGATGCTCTTAGCTTACACCTTCTTCATTCTTCAGTATCATTATCTCATATTTTGGTTTAATTACTATTTGCAGAGGTATAAACCTCCATGTTTTGTAACAGGGAGAAAGAGAGAAAAAAGTGAGACTCAGAGAGGGAGATGAGTTAGGGAAGATGAAATAAATAATTACTCACTGCATATCTTTGATGTGAAATAGGTTACAAGTATTTATAGGTGTATATTAAATATCTAACTAAATCTATCTAAGATAGAGAATCTATAACAATATAGACTTATCATTATCTAGGGTTGACCTAGTACATAGGTCGGCTGTTGTAGGACTAGGGCCGACTGGGTCATGGATCCGAGAGGATCCTAATATACTGCTCTCATTTTTTTTTTTGAGAGTAATAATAATATATTAACTGAAAATTTAGGAATCGCGAAAAATAAACTACAAAAAAATCGGAGATTGGGAGACCTTACATATTAGAAACTACTGTCTCCCAAGAATTTAGGAAAAAACCCAAAGATAAATTCTCACCTAGCCCTAATTGAAAAATGGTGGTTTTGATCTACCTAATAAACTTTAGCAGAGAAGTTAACTACATCATAGTATGTGACTTCTCAAACTTCCGAAACCAATAGAATGTATCCAAAGTGTATGAAATTGGAAACAAACAATCGATAACCGAGCGGAAGTATCTCCATATGATTTCAGTAAAGCTGCAGCAGATGAGCAAGTGTGAGGCGTTCTTATCTGCACAATATTGAAAGCCCCTCTTTTGAAGCATGTCCATAGTGGGGGCTGAATTAAGGATGCAAGCCCATAAAAAGAAAAAGACCTTAGTAGGTACCTTTTCAAGCCCGTGTCAATAGTGTTCAGTTAGTGCTCTCAATGAGATGGAAAAAAAAAAGTGAAATCCAAACACTAAAATTTCTCTGTTGCATCTTACCCACTCCAGTAAACTTATCAAATCCCCTAACTGAAATACATATAGACAAGTATGTGTAAGATAAAAGATATGAGAGGGAGAGAAGAGTTGTATTGATAATAAGATGAGTCCTTAGCTATTACATATGAAGCCTTTATATAGGCTCAAGGAACCAACAGTAATAATAGCCCATCCAATGCGGGACTATCTAACATGACTCATATGACACTCTATTCTCTAACACTCCCCCTCAAACCAATGTACTTATCAAGATATTGATAAGTACAATGGTTTGATACAATAAAACTTTACTCATCACAATAACATCTAAAAACAAAATAACTTAAAGGCAAAACAACTTTTGTTCTTCTCTTGAATCAATGGTGATTTGGGTTCCTCCATAGACTTCCTCCATAATACTCCCCCTCAAACTAATGGGACTTGCAAGTGTGGAAGACCATGAGTTTGAATAAATTTCTCTTGATGATGCTTCAAATTCTTACTACTAATGTTGGTGTTGCTTTAATATGTGTGCTTGAGGTAAATAAGATGTAGATTAGTTGTAGTTTTGGCCCATTTGGGCGTTAAACAAGAAAGAAGAAGCATGATAGCTAGGCCCACTTGAGAATGAGAGAGAAAGATGAAAAGAGAGAAAAGCTTAGCCTACTTAGGCTTAAAAGAGAAAAGAGAAAAACTTAATAGATTGGCCCACTTGGTCTTGACAGAGAAAAGAGAAAAACATAATAGATTGGCCCACTTGGACTTGAAAGAGAAATAGTTGAAAGGGAGAAGCTTAAAAGCTTGGCCCATTTGAGCTTCAAGAAGAAAGATTTGTAAGAAATTTAGAGTGAGAAAGGTAAAGTATGAAAAAGATTTTAGAGGCACACTCGAACACATCATCACACCAAGTTATAGGCACCACAGTTCTCATGAATTTTTTTTTTATTTTGTGAAAACACCAAGAATATCTAGATAGCATCATTCTTAAGAGCACATAAGTGGAGAAGCCCACCATCTTTAAACCTTTGTACCCGAAATTTTACGGGCACCCATCTACTAAGGGAATAGAAGTTGAAACCCTAACCCACTTTCACTTTCTTTCTCTGTTACAAAATAATGGCACCATCATCTCTTTTACATCACTTCCATTATTTAACAACTCATCATTAAACCAATACCATTCTGAGTTCTTGCACTAATAAGAAAACACTCAAACATATCCATTCTCATTTAATCAGTAACATATTCGAACAACCAATCTCTATTTTTTTTTCAAATCTAATTACTCTTTATATCCATTTCTCCCATCTTAATGGTGCTGTTTTAATTTTTAAATCTATACCAAAAACATTACTTACTTTTGGAATTTGATCATAAAATCCCATGTTGATTCTGGGTTTTTCATTTAGAAAAGTGGAGTAGAGAGAGTTATAGAGAGAGAAAGGGATTTTGAGAAAGGTTTGTGATGGAAGAATTTGCTTCCAACTTTTGGGTAAGCTGCCATACATGAATCCAAGAAAAGGTTTTGGCAAATCGAAAAACAACATAAACAAATCCAGCAAAATAAAGGTGATAGAGATGAAAAGTTAAGAAAGAAATGATATTAAAGAGATGAAATCTGGCACTTATGAAATCTTATATTAAAGAGATGAAATGATAAAAAAAATCTAATTTATTTCATAGAAAAAGAAAACTAGATAATATTCCGGCAATACTCCGGCGGACGGTAGCCATTGATGGACTACCGCCGCCGGTTAATCGGAAACCCAAGGATCTAACTCTTTAGAGTTTATAAGCTCTGATACCATGTAAGATAAAAGATGGCCAGCGCTTTGGGGAAAGCTAAATAGTTTCCGGGGTGTGAAATTTTAAAGGGAATATGTAGAATTGTAGAAATTTTCTGGGGAAATAAATTTTAAGGGGAAATAAAAAAAAAAAACTCCACCTCACCTCACCTCTCTCTCTTCTCCGAAAAGATCGCCGGCCGGAAAATAAAAAAAAAATTTCCGGCCGGCGACCATTAAAAAAAAAAAATTCACTCTCTCTCTCTCTCAAAAACTTTTTTTGTTGCTTCTTCTCTCTCTCTAGAAATCCAGAGAGAGAGAGGATCTGTGAAGGTCCTGTTCGGGACCTTCATCAGATCTGATGAAGGTCCCGAACAGGACCTTCAACAGGTCCTCTCTCTCTCTAGATTTCTAGAGAGAGAGAGAAGAAGCAAAAAAAAAAAAAAAAAAAAGTTTTTTAGAGAGAGAGAGAGTGAAATTTTTTTTTTTTAATGGTTTTCCGGCCGGCGACCTGTCGGAGAAGAGATAGTGGTGGGGAGAGAGAAGATGAGGTGGAGAGAGAGAGAGCTGAGGTGGAGAGAGAGAGAGAGCTGAGGTGGAGAAGTTATTTTGCTTTCCCCCAAATAAAATTGTCAAACAAAATTGACCAATTTTTGACCAAATCTTCACACCCCGGAAACTATTTTGCTTTCCCCAAAGCGCCGGCCTAAAAGATATGAGAGGGAGAGAAGATTTGTATTGATAATAAGATGAGTCCTTAGCTATTACATATGAAGCCTTTATATAAGCTCAAGGAACCAACACTAATAATAGCCCATCCAATGTGGGACTATCTAACATGACTCATATTGACACTCTATTCTCTAACAGTATGAACCATCCACATTTCAAATCAAATATTCCTCAAACATATAGACAAGTTTTGATTAATGTTAGCAATTGTGACACCAACTCTCTTCTTCTCTTGTGTAACAAATACTATTTTTAGTTAGTAAAAGTCAAGTTGGTGATAGTGATTCTCACCATAGTGAGAAAGTGATTGTGATTCAACAACTTATCTGTCATTTTTCTATGTGAGTTGCTACAATATAATTGAAAAACGAAAACTGAACTATCGACGAATCTGAGTGCCCACATCTCATAAAAACAAATCTGAGAGCCCACATCTCATAAAAACAAACGCGTGAACTTTGAGCAGCCAGATTTGAATTGTTCATTTGAAAGCACTAGTTACAGCAAACTATGAGATACTGAAGATTGAAGAAGGCCTGATATAGATTACATTTCTTCCATTTCTCTCTTTTGTTTCTTGTCAATTGGCAAAGCAATTTGACGAATTTGTAATACAAAATTTCTTCCATCTTGTCAATAAGCTGCAGAATTTAACCACCAAATTTGAACTTGAGATAATCTTTGGCAAACAAATGCATACCACTTTGATCAAGGTCACCCATCGCCTATTGAAATCAAATTCTTCTTTTCTTATCTTTTCCTTGTCTAGATTTCTCTTCATCTTTCTCTGTTTCCTGAATTATAATGGTACTGGAAGTTGTGGAAGTTTGAACTTGTTAGAAGTTGGTTATTTAGTTATTTCTGTATGTTTTTAGTGGGTTAGTGGGTTAGTGTTTCCATTACCTTTAGGATAACTCCAATAGTGGAGAATAGGGGTGTACTCAGAGTCGAGCCGAGCCGAGTAGTAAGATGTTCAAGCTCGGTTTGTGTACTTGACTGTCGAGCTCGAGCTCGTTCGAGTAATTGTCCACTTGTTCAAGCTCGGTTGGTATAAGTTTGAAAGAGCTCGAGCTCGAGCTCGCATTCTTTTGAGCTCGTTTATCAAAATACTTCAATGATCATGTATCACATACAATAATAATGAATAATGATTCATATTCCGATAATTTTTTAATGGTTGATATCCATGTACAAGTTTCAATACTAATACGTAATTATGTACTACAATATTATAAGAATATGTTAAACGAGTTGTTCACGAGTAGCTCGTGATACACTAAAGAATGATCAAGCTCGGCTCGTTTACATAAACGAGCATGATTTTGGGCTCATGTTAAGCTCGTGCTCGATAATATTCGAGTCGAGCACGAGCAATAGTCGAGCCGAGCTCGAGCAGCTCGTTAAGAGCTCGGCTCGTGTACACCCTTAGTGTAGAAGTGTTCAGTTGGAGTTTATTTAGTGGGTTAGTGGAGTCCTATGTTTTAGGGTCAGTTATTTCTTTGTTTTCTTATAAATATGTAGTTCGATTATCAATGAATGAATCAATTCAGAATCAACAGAACTCAGGTGAAAATTGGAGGAGAAACAGAGGTGGTTGTATTGCTGGTGGTGGAGGAGGAGGGATTAGTCTCCATATTTTTTGACGATCCAGGACTCGGACTATGAAATATTCTTGAAATTTCTTGGATTTCTTCATAAGGCAAGGGGAAATCTTCCTCTGCAGAATCAACCATGGAAGTTTCAGGAATTATAATGGAATTTGTAGAAGTTTGAACTGAGGTAGAAATTGGAGGAGAATCAGAGGTGGTTGTATTTGTTGAAAGTATCACCATCAAACTCTCCTTCATCTTCTAGAAGGTTCTTTCTAGAAAATTCTTTCTCTAGAATTATCCTCAACTATAAAAATATCTAGTATCTAGATTATTATTTTATTAGTGTATTCTAGATAACTACTTCTAGAATAATGGTTCTACAACTTTCTAGAGAAGCTTCTAGAAAGTATCTTACATACTCTAGAAATATCCTAGGACTAGTATAAATACCTATGTAACCCTTCTCATTTGATCACCATAAGATCAAGCAACTTGAGAGGTTGTGTATAAGTGAGAGTATATAAAGAGTGAGTGTGGGTGTAGTTAAAAAGAGTGTTTGAGTTGTGAGTCATAAGTCTATAAAGCAAAGTGTTTGTAATTATCTTTGAGAAATAAAAGTATACATTTCAAAGATAAAGTTCTCATCCCAAAGACATTATTTTCAACAATCTGGTATCAGAGCTAGACGATCAGGGATCGTTCTTTATCCGTTAAGGCTCGCTAAGTTTACTCAACATTTGGAGAACAGTCTGGGACTGTGAAGAACATTGGTCTGGGACCAAGTTTGGTAGTTTTGCATCATCAAAGCAATGGCGGATCTTGCTAGCTCAACTGGTGGACTCACTAAACTCAACAACAGTAACTACAGATATTGGCAGACACGTATCAAGTCTTACTTGGAAGGACAAGACTTGTGGGAGGTGGTAGGTGGTATCGAAACTACTCCACCAAAAGATAATGTTAATGAACTTAGAAAATGGCGAATCAAAGCTGGAAAAGCATTATATGTGCTGAAGACTACAATCGAGGATGAACTACTTGAGCATATTGAAGACGCGGATACACCTAAGGCAGCATGGGAGAGGTTTGCATCCCTTTTCTCTAAAACTAACTTAGCTCGTCTCCAACTCTTAGAAAATGAGTTGATGAGTACGACGCAAGGCAAAATGTCGATCAATCAATATTTTCTTAAAATAAAAAATATTTGTCGAGAGATTAATGAGTTAGATTCAAAGGCAAAAATCGACGAAGATCGGATGAAAAGATTGATTGTTCGGGGTTTGAAACCTGAATACAAGCAAACAATCACAGCAGTTCGTGGCTGGGCCACTCAACCATCTCTACTAGAGTTAGAGAACCTATTAGCTGAAGAGGAGACATTGTCCAAACAAGAGTTTGGTGTCTCAACAAGGAATGAAGAGGAGGCACTCTTCAACAACAAGAGTAAAGGAAAATATGGAAGCAAAAACTTTACAAAATATGAAAGAAAGACAGAGAAGTCACATGATACGAGCTTAAGATCAAAGGGAACTCAAATTCCCAAGGAAAAATATCAGTCTACTAAGGGAGATCAAAGACGCAATAATGAATGTTTCAATTGCGGAAAAAAGGGTCATTTTGCTAGAGACTGTTGGTACAAAAAGAAACCATTCGAAGGCAATGTAGTAACTTCGAGTGGTCAAAAAGGTAGTAGTGAAGATGAATGGGACTTCCATGCTACTGTGGCAGTAACTAGGTCCGCCCAAGAATCGAGTGATGGAGAGAAGATAAATCCAAGTACAAATGAAGAAGAGCTAGCAGTAGTTGCAGCATCTGACCCTAAAAGAGTAAATTATGATGAAGATTGGATCGTCGATTCCGGGTGCTCCAATCATATGACCGGTGACAAGAAGAAGCTGTCAAATATGTGTGAGTACACAGGAGGCAGAGTGGTACTTACAGCCAGTAACTCAAGATTGCCAATTGCACATGTAGGAAAGTCAATAGTAAGTTCTCGTCTCAGTCCCCAACAAGTGCAGTTACAAAACGTCTTCCATGTTCCAGGAATGAAGAAGAACTTAGTATCAGTGTCACAAATGACATCATCAGGTAACTATGTATTGTTCGGTCCTGAAGATGTAAAGGTATATCACGATCTTAAAATTTCAGGGACACCAATAATGAAGGGGCAACGACTAGAATCTATTTACGTATTCTCAGCAGAATCAGCATACGTAGATAAGACACGAAAGAATGAGACTGCAGACTTATGGCATGCACGATTAGGACATGTGAGCTATCAAAAGCTGAAGATAATGATGGAAAAATCAATGTTGAAAGGTCTCCCACAATTAGATATTCAAGGAGATACCATCTGTGCGGGGTGCCAATATGGTAAAGCACATCAACTACCATACAAAGAATCAAAGTTCAGGGCTAAGGAGCCTCTGGAGCTAGTTCATTCAGATGTGTTTGGAAAAGTGAAGCAAGCATCCATCAGTGGGAAACGATACATGGTGACCTTCATCGACGATTACTCAAGGTATGTATGGGTATATTTCTTAAAAAATAAGTCTGATGTCTTCGACATATTTAAGGAGTTTCGAGAAAAGATTGAAAACGAAGTAGGAAAGAAAATCAAGTGCTTACGCACAGATAATGGGGGAGAGTATACCTCCGAAGAGTTCTTAAACTACCTTAAAGAATGTCACATTCGAAGACAACTAACTTGCTCAAATACCCCACAACAAAATGGTGTGGCAGAGAGGAAAAATAGGCACCTTGCAGAAATATGTCGAAGCATGTTACATGCCAAAAATGTTCCTAGTCGTTTTTGGGCAGAGTGCATGAAAACAACTGCAGATATAATAAATAGACTTCCACAAGCAAAGTTAGGGTTTGTATCCCCTTATCAGAAGTTGTGGAAAACTAAGCCTGCAGTAAGTCACTTTAGAGTTTTTGGATGTGTGTGCTACGTGTTTATACCTGATCATCTACGTAGCAAGTTCGATAAGAAAGCAATACGATGTATCTTCGTAGGATATGATAATGAAAGAAAAGGATGGAAATGTTGCGATCCTACAACCGGTCGTTGTCATACATCAAGAAATGTAGTATTTGATGAAGCTGCAAGTTGGTGGACGACACAACAGGTGGTGCTTCCAGACTCCGAGAGCTTAGAAGAAAAGCTCAAAAAAAAGTTAGGAGAAGATAAACAAAAAGAAGTACAACTTGAGGAAGAGGAGGAACTAAGTCATCTAGAAGGAATCAGAGACGCTGAACTTAGTCCAGAAAGATTACATAGTCCACGGAAAACTGGGGTACACTCAGAGACTTCAGAAGAAAGACAAACAAATCAACAAAATAAAGAAGCAGAGACAACACTTAGAAGGTCAACCAGGCAAAGAAAACCTAACCCTAAGTATCATAATGCAAATTTAGCCGAGGACATAGAACCGACGTGTTATGAAGAAGCTTCACAATGGGTCGAGTGGCAGAAAGCAATGGAAGAAGAAATTTCTGCACTGAAGCAAAATCAAACCTGGGAGCTAGTTCCTAAGCCAAAGGATGTGAACCCAATATCTTGCAAATGGGTTTATAAGGTAAAAACTCGTCCTGATGGATCTATTGATAGATATAAGGCTAGACTGGTAGCTTGGGGATTCTCACAACAATATGGACTAGACTATGATGAGACATTTAGTCCAGTGTCTAAGATGACAACCATAAGAGTCCTAATAGCACTAGCAGCTTGTAAGTCCTGGAAGATGTGGCAGATGGACGTCAAAAATGCGTTCCTTCACGGAGAATTAGACAAAGAGATATACATGGAGCAACCAAGGGGATTTGAGATCAAAGCCCAACCAACCTATGTTTGCAAACTGAAGAAGGCATTATATAGATTGAAACAAGCCCCGAGAGCTTGGTATGGAAAAATAGCAGAGTTCTTAGTTCAAAGTGGATATTCGGTTACACATTCTGATTCAAGCTTGTTCATAAAAGTACGAGAAGGAAGACTAACAATTATACTAGTCTATGTAGATGATTTAATTATCACAGGAGACGACAAAGAAGAAATCCATCAAACAAGAGAAAACTTATCAGTAAGATTTCAGATGAAGGAGCTTGGAGAATTGAAACACTTTCTTGGGCTTGAGGTAGATCGAACTAACCATGGCATATTTGTCTGTCAACACAAGTACGCCAAGGATTTACTACAAAAGTATGGAATGCAAGATTGCAAGCCTATCTCAACACCGATGGAGCCTAATACTAAGTTGTGTGCAAAAGAAGGCAAGGACCTCAATGACACAACAATGTACCAACAATTGGTAGGAAGTTTAATCTACCTGACACTGACACGACCTGATATAGCATTTTCCGTCGGAGTCGCAAGTCGGTTTATGCAGGACCCAAAGAAGCCTCACTTGGAAGCAGTGAAAAGAATTTTGAGATACGTGAAGGGTACTATTGACTACGGTATTTTATACAAGAAAGGTGAAGCTTGTAAAGTAGTTGGCTATTACGATGCAGATTATGCAGGAGATCATGACACACGAAGGTCAACTACAGGATATACATTTAGCCTTGGTTCAGGAGCCATATCTTGGTGCAGCAAAAGGCAACCAACTGTATCTCTGTCAACCACAGAGGCAGAATATAGAGCAACAACTATGGCAGCTCAAGAAAGCACATGGCTGATGCAGCTAATGAGAGATTTACATCAGATTGCAGATTCTGCAGTGACATTATACTGTGATAATCAGTCAGCGGTACGCCTAACTGAAAATCCAGTATTCCATGCAAGAACTAAACATGTGGAGGTACACTATCACTTTATTAGAGAGAAGGTACTTCAAGGTGAGATAGAGATGAGAGCAATCAATACAGAGAACCAGGTAGCAGATATATTCACGAAAGGACTAGGCGTTGCAAAGCTTGGCGATTTTCGAAAGAATCTTGGTATGACTTCAAGAGCTGAGCAAAGCCAGGAGAGTTGATGTTGAGGGGGAGTGTTGAAAGTATCACCATCAAACTCTCCTTCATCTTCTAGAAGGTTCTTTCTAGAAAATTCTTTCTCTAGAATTATCCTCAACTATAAAAATATCTAGTATCTAGATTATTATTTTATTAGTGTATTCTAGATAACTACTTCTAGAATAATGGTTCTACAACTTTCTAGAGAAGCTTCTAGAAAGTATCTTACATACTCTAGAAATATCCTAGGACTAGTATAAATACCTATGTAACCCTTCTCATTTGATCACCATAAGATCAAGCAACTTGAGAGGTTGTGTATAAGTGAGAGTATATAAAGAGTGAGTGTGGGTGTAGTTAAAAAGAGTGTTTGAGTTGTGAGTCATAAGTCTATAAAGCAAAGTGTTTGTAATTATCTTTGAGAAATAAAAGTATACATTTCAAAGATAAAGTTCTCATCCCAAAGACATTATTTTCAACAGTATTGTTGGTGGTGGTGGAGGAGGGGGTCTCTTGTTTGGTAGTGGTGGTGGAGGAGGAGGGATTAGTCTCCAAATTTTCTGATGATCCAGGAATAGAGCTCTCAACTATTCCCAAAAGTTCTTCATACGTGAAGGTAATATCTGGAAAGGAGAAATCTTCATCTGGGTTTTGTAAGGACTCAACCATGGCAGTTTCTGGAATTAAAATGGTACCGGAAGTTGTGGAAGTTTGAACAGAGGTAGAAATTGGAGGAGAAACAGAGGTGGTTGGATTGCTGGTGGTGGTGGGAGGACTAATATGCATATTAGCAGAGCTGGGTGCAGTGGTGGTGGTGGTGGAAGGATTTATCTGTCTGAAAGAGGAGCTCCTGAGAGGGGGCTCATTGGTGGTGGTGGTGGTGGTGGAAGAGGGATCAGTCTCCATATTTAGATTAATGGGGTGGTCAGGCAAGGGAGGGAGAGCTTGAAGAAGGGGGTTAGCTTATAAAGAAGGAAGATGAGAAGAGGAAACAGAGGGAGAAGATATAACGGTTAAAACTAACTTTTGGGTAGTTATAGTGGAAGTTAGTTTCTCTAACTACTAACTAACTTTCTTGATTCTTGAATTCAAAAATCAAGAATAGAGACCAACTGTTTTTTAAATTTCCCGGGTAACAGTCTCTGTGTAATGAAGGAATGAACAAATTTGATGTGCCACCATAGGGGGCATGTTTATATTTTGACCCCAAAACTTACTTAGATTGAAAATGACCTCATACATATTGTTTCCACGACTTCAGACCACCACCATCCTCTTTCTAACTACCACTATCATCTTTCCGACTGCTGACCACTTCACACACTCTCTCGTTACCTCACTTTTGTTGTTTCTCACGATTTTTTTTCTCTCGCTCTATTGATCTAATACTCACACCCAAAATGAGTTTCAAACATTGATAATCAAACTATTACCAAAAGATAACATATATTGAATTTATAGATTTCATGCTACATAAAAAAATCAAACAAATTTCGTACCAACTTCAAACATAAAACATAATTTTAACTAGAATTTCTTGTTCATATGAAAAAAAAGGTAGTTACTAGTGAAAGTGTCTTGAATATGGGTTGATAAAGAACCCAGTTTACGACCCTTTTGGACCCGTTAGCGGGGCTGATTGCTAAGACAATGCTGGTATGTGAAGCAGGGCTTTGAGGCAAAGCTGATCTCCGAGACAGAGGTGGAATACGGAGCTAGGCTTATGTCGGTTATTAGTGTTAGCGTATCCATGTGTATTTCGGATTTAGAAAGAGAGAGTCGTTGACGCGGTGGGATTAGGGTTTTAGTGGCTCATAAACTAAAATCCTAGGAGATATCAGATGTCGAATTCTCACGAATCTCTTGTGTAACTTGTTTGCTTATCATAGTGGAAATCACGCCGTTGTTGCAGTGGAGTAGGTCTCACCAACTATTGCTTTTCTTGGATTATTTGTTTTCGATCAAATTAAACCCCAATTGTCATAACAGTTAATCTAATACATATTCTCATTCTTATACCAATTTTAAACACACCAATATTGTTGAAGAAGAGTTTGCATAAACAAAACATATTTCAGATAACCTGTTCATTCAAACAAAATTCTAACCCAAGAATCCCTGGGATCTTCATTCGATAATTACTAGGGTCTCAACATGGTCGTAGAAAAGGAAATTAAGATGATTGGGTGCAGAGGGAGGTGTGAAAGGCTAATGGGACTACAGCATGATGATTTGCAGCTTTCACTTCAGCTAGAGAGCCGAGAAATAGTATGTGGCAATTGGCATGACCAAATGATAAAAGTTTGACTATTGCTCGTCTCACAGCAACGACATAGACGTGTTAGTGTCGTGCCGTGGCATAGTAGACACGACATCTCACCTCAATATTTGCAGATTGTTGGGTTTGTGGGCTTACAAAATGAAGTATAAGTCAAACTAAATTGATGTGGATCGATTTATTCGGCCTGAAAAGTGTTTGATTTCGGTCCATTCAGTTGGCTTTGACCAATTCAGCCCATTTTTGCTCACCCTTTCCTGTATGTATGTTTTGTACGACGAAAATACTATATTTGGCTTGATCAAGAAGTTTGATTCAAAATTAGACCAATTGAAAACAAAATCTGCAGAAGAAGAGTTTGCATAAACATCAAAACCTTATTCATTACACATTAAAACCAAAAGTTTGTACAAGTTTTCATCTGTTAGGAATGACTACTGGACACATTAAAATTTTATTCATTACCCACTTCAAATCAGCTTTAGAAACTTTACGATCCGAAACCCTCTAAGTCTTATTCAAGAATTACTTGGGCAACTGAGGATCCGCGAGCAAAAAAGAATAGATCCTCGACACTCTTCTCCTGTTGTCTCTGCAGGATATTCAGTCGGTCACATTTTTTCACCATTTTAACACATGATTTCAGATTTTCTTTATATATGACCATTTTCTCTAAACTTAATGAACTTTTTAGCATAAGTTTCACAAGCTCCATTTCCTTTGCTCCGCCACAAAAACCCTTTATCTCGATTTTCTTAAGATGACTTACAAAATTAGAAGGAAGCAAATCTGGTTTCCAAATTGTCTCATCGTCATGGTTAAATTTTATTCCATCCTCCAACTTCTGCAAACCCCCATCCAATTTTATATAATGCTCATACTCCTGCAAAACCCCATCAAATTTACTGAAAGGATAAATCATTGAATGTGGCAAAAAATAAAAATGGGGACTTCGCACATTTAATTGATACTCACAATAACTTGATTAAAATGTATCGAGAGAGTCTCTAAGTAAGGAGCACTCCTTAGTAAGCCTGATAGATTGAGAGTATCGCCATCTTCTGGACATGCTTTTATCGTTAAATGCCTCAAGTTGTTGAATGTAGTAGGCATTCGTATCACACCATTTGCAATTAGAAGCTTCATAGTCGAGAAAAAGAAAAGAATTATATGGAAGATTTACATGCGATCAGAATTAATTTGAGTCGGTTTTCATAATGATCGTTATCTTCCTTAGTCGTCAAAATGACTGACTCGTTCTGATTTGGGCATATTTGAGTCAGTTTTCATATTATATGGATAACATAATATGAAATAACTGTTGTGCCCATGACTACAACAAGTTGGACTCAGACTATTCATATTTGGAAGATTCGTACGAATCATAATCATACAATTAAAAGAACACTGGCTAAGATTCTAACAATATGGAAAAGAGAAATATATCTCAATAACCCTTGGGAGTGGTAAGATGTTTAGTCTTCCACCTTAGAGGTCAAGGGTTCGAGGCATGCTGACAATTCAAAAAAAAATGTACCTGAATACACGAGCTACATAGTGTTAATATCTTGACACGACTAAGATTCTTAAGAATGTCGTTGAATTGTATCTCTTTGAATTCGTTATCACGGATGTCAAATTCAACTTCGATCAGATTCTCTCCACTGATGATAGAGAAATGCTCAGGCGAAAACCCTACAAACTTAAATCGTGAAAGAGTTGGAATGTTGACTTCAATCCACATAACATCATCTTTGCCATCGTCACACCACTTCAACACCAATGACTTGAGTTTCGATCTTAGGTCATGGAGATAAAGCTTAGGAGGAGTATGGCACCGGATTAGTTGTAATTCTTCAAGGCAAGGAGAATTCGAGATGAAATGGTAAACTGAGTCCTCGGGTAGTTCTACTTTCTTCATAATTGCAGTCTTAAGTGACACGAAATCCTCGTACATAGAGGACATAAACTTGCAGTTGGTTAACCTTAGATCGGTAAGTGATTCATTTCGGAAAGAAGATTGAGGTAAAGAGAAGACGGATCTTTGGAAAAACCCATCGGCTTTATTCGAAAAGTTTAAATCAAGTGTTGAACAATTGCTAACCATAGCAAATTTAATAAACAGAAGGATTCGATGACAATCGACTCCGAACACCGACATGTCAAAACCAAGTCGAAGTTTGTGAAATTTTTTGATCTCACTGTGAAAAAGCACAAATCGGACAAACTCAAGAAATAGATATTTTCGATCCTCCAAGCAACGTAGCTTACCATATCTTTTGGAGAAAGAGATAAAATCTAGGTCTAGAATAGGAAGTTCAATCCATACAGATTTCCATCTCTTGGACAAGAAACTCGTCGAAACTGCCTCCTCAGTAGGAAGTAAAGTAAGAATTTGTACTAAAATTTCGTTGGGTAATCGACTTGTATGATCTGTATCATCTCTTCTTACATGATCCATCTCTTTTTTCTGTTTTTGTAGGATCTTGATTTTGGAACTAATCGATCTTAAGGCGCTATTCCTTACATGAACAATAAACATGCAAGAGATGGGTAAATTTTGACCTAAAATTAGTGAAGCAGGGTATAGTTAACCAAACAGAAATGAGATTAGACAGGGGCCATTACACCATAAAAAACATTTCAGGGTTTATACAAGAAAATGATTTCCTCTCATTCTCATACATGATGGGTTTGTGATTGATTTTGAAGTTGAATTCTAAACTAACCAAAATGTTGAAGGAAAGGAAACTAATGAGAAGAGTTGAAGCAATTTACTTACATGTTCAAGCTTGGTTTGAACAGGAAATGAAAGTAGAGATAGAGATGAAAAGGAAAGATGGTCACATACATTGGTGCCCCTACCCATATTTATTCACAAACTTACCAAGCAAATCCATGAGATTTGAAACCAAACATTTGGTTTTGTTTTGAGAAGGAGATTTAGATTTAGAAACGTTTTACGTTTTACGTTTTACGTTTTAAGTTTTACGTTTTAAGTTTTACGTTTTACTGCAACGTGTCTAAGATTTAGACCAATAGTGACACGATGCTAAGAGATTGATTTCAGAGTTATTAGACACGATCCTAAAAGATTGAGTTCAGAGTTTGATATATTTCCTTTTACTTTTCAAAAGGAAATAATGACATTCTTTTTTTTCATCAATCTTGGTAATTTCTCATTTATTATTAAATAAATTTTATAATTTCTCCTTTATTAGTAAAATGGCATAATTGAATCTTTAATCGATTATAGGAAGAAGTATGTTTCACAAGTTGATGGGTCTAGTTTACTTCCTTTAACTATGAAGGTCTGTAACATAGAGTCTAAATCTAAAAAACGTTAATTCTTTTTAAGATAACGCGAATTTGGAGGTTAAGTTTTCTCTATTAACAGCACCAGCATCTTTCTCTGCCACCACGTCCGCTATCACCAGTACCAGCATCATCACTAACCACCACCACCACCACCATTACCTCCAATTCATCATCCCTCCAGTTGTTAGAAGTGTGAGTAGTTTCCTTTATATAGTCCAGTTACAATTTGGTCCTTCTGATTAGTACTAGATACTTAGTACTACCAGTATCTAGTACTAAGTAGTAGGGCCATCCGTGACTACAAAGTCACAATTGTAACTTGAATGTCTATGAAATTTGAACAATTTTTTATGAAATTTTCTTATCGCGTTAAAATTTGAATCACAATTTTTTTTCATTAACATATAACCCATATCACACAACACATATTCAAAATATTATTTGTAACAATCGGTGACTACAAGTAATGATAAAAAAATTATTCGGTCTCATAATTCGATAAATCAACTTCAGGACAATTAGTTAACAAATCTGAAAAACGTTGTTATCATATTTGGCTTTGAACCAGCCATTGAAGTGAATGGAGATGAAGAGAGAAGATGGATTGATAGAGAGAAGATAGATTGATAGAGGGATAGTTGAAGAGAGAAAGAGAGAGAGAGAGAGAGAGAGAGATGGAAATTGAATTGGGGTGGATCCCCTTTAAATAGGGGATCCACTCCATATGGATTTTGGGAGTTCCTAACGACACAATTTTGGAGTTGGGAACCAAGGGAGGGTGGGGCTGGCCTGGGCTCCCAGTGAGACTGGGGCTTCTAAATTTGAACGTCGGAGTCTCAGGCCCTAAACGTTGGACTTGCTCTAAGTACTTAATCAAGAGCTTCACTTAGTCAATCAAAATGAACCTTAGCTTCTCTCAGATGTTTCCCTTAGTAGTTGTGTTTAACAAACTTATGTATTTGGAAGTTTATCGACGCTCAAAAGCTACTGACCTTCATTGTTATTTAAAAATTCAAATAAAAAGATATTCACATTTGTCAAGAATGAACAACTCCTCGTTAAATAATACAAAAAATGAGAACGAAACTAACAAATACGAAATGAATATTAAACAAGTCATCGGTACATAAGAGTAAATCAATGACCTCACATCATTAATTATAGAGATCTTCGAGATGACATTATAAATTCATAATTTTATGATCAAAATATATTTTTCTTAAATTTTGCATTGAAAAAACTTTTCTAATGCAGTACCTTTAAAAAATCAAGTAGAAAAGAGACGATTTAGATATCAACAACGATGCTTTGCCCGGCCGGGTGAGCTTGCACTCCCTGCCGGGGGTAGCGGTTGACGTGGTAGGTAGATTTATTTTGTTTTGAGATGAATATTAATACTAGTCCCTCATATTATGTGTAATAATATAGAAGGACTATTATAAAACCAAGATAACAATCCAACTTTGTTTCATCAGAGCAACATATCGACTTTGAGGGTGTTAAGACTCAGCTAGAGCTACATTTTTTTGTCCAAAAATCATCTCGTTCTCTGCAAGATTTTTGGTCGGAAATCATCTCGTTTCATCCACATTTCGAATCCAATATTCCTGGAACATATATAGACAAGTATTGATTAATGTTAGCAATTGTGACACCAACTCTCTTTTTTTTCTCTTGTGTAACAAATACTATTTTTAGTTAGTAAAAGTCAAGTTGGTGACCGTGAGTGTCACCATAGTGAGAAAGTGATTGTCATTACAGAACCGGTGACAGATATGTCAATAACTTATCTTTCATTTTTCTATGTGAGATGCTACAATGTATTCGAAAAACGGAAAATGAACTACCCAAATCTAAGAGCCCACATCTCATAAAAACATTCGCGTGAACTGTTGGGGTCCCTCCTTATATAAAAAGGAATCCCAGTTGAAATAGGATTTTCCCTTATTCTTTATTTGGAGAAAAAAAATAGAAACTTCGATTTTTTCAAGCCTAAAAAGGAATTCCTATTTCTATTGGTAGACCTCCTTATTTGTCATTATAAATAGGGAATGAAAGGGATGAAATTATTCATACTTTCAGGTCAGAGAGTATCCTCTCAGTTGGGAATAGTTGAGATCCTTTCAGATCACATCCTCTCAGAATAGAGAGAGATAAAGATCAGAGAGATGAGAACAAAAAGAGGTCAGAGAACGAGAGATTTCTGAAGTGGTTCTTTCAAGAGAGATTGAAAGAGAAGAACATTGGTTTGAAGGAAAGAAGATTATTAATCTTGTGAAGCAATTTAGTTTGTGTTGAACTTCTTCAAGCTTTGTGGTGATCTAGGATTTGTTCAAATCCTAAGTAGTAAGAAATCTTTGTATCTCCTTTCTTGTTTGGTTTATCCACCATAGGTTTGGTGAAGAATTGGTTAATCCTCTATTTGTTTAGGGAAGAGTTGTTATCCAAGAGTGTTTCTACACATCTTGAAGAACTGGTTTATCCACCATAGGTTTGGTGAAGAATTGTGTAACCCATTATTTAATTATAGTGGAAGATTTCTGGACTAAGTCTTGTGGTTTTTTACCTTCTAGTTTGGAGGGGTTTTTTGCCACGTTAAATAATCTTGGTGTCTCTGCTTTTACATTCGCGTCGTTTATATTTATATTTCTGAACAAGTTGATTAGGTTATTTTTCCTAACATGAACTTCAAGCGCCCAAATTTGAGTTGTTCATATGAAAAGCACTAGTTACACCAAACTATGACATACTGAAGAATGAATGTGAAAAAAAAATATACATTTCTTCATTTCTCTCTTTTGTTTATTGTCAATTGGCAAAGCAATTCGACGAATTTGTATTACAAACTTTCTTCCATCTTGTCAATTTAACCACAAAAGTTGAACTTGAGATAATCTTTGGCAAAAAAATTCATATCAATTTGATGAAGAGTTAAGATTACCCATGCCATGCATCCCTATTGAAATCAAATTCTTCTTTTCTTATCTTTTCCTTGTCTAGATTGCTCTTCATCTTTCTCTGCTTCCTTAAAACCAAAATTAAAACAAACCTGTGTTGGTGTGATTAGATTGGACCCAAGACCCCCTATTTATATTATAATATAATATATAAGTCGGTGGGGGACCAAAATTGTGAGAGGCGGTTTAGTTGGGTTTAGTTGGCAGTTTCCAAAACTCAATAGGCGGTTTAAGCAATAGGCGGTTTTGGATTCAATTTTCCAAAATTGAAAGGTTTCCAAAATTTGGTCCCCCACCGGCTTATATATTATAATATAAATAGGGGGTCTTAGGTCCAATCTAATCACACCAACAAGCAACAACAACTCTTCTTTAGAGAGAGCTAAAGAGAGAGAGCAAGTGAAATTGTGAGAGGCGGTTTAGTTGGGTTTAGTTGGCAGTTTCCAAAACTCAATAGGCGGTTTAAGCAATAGGCGGTTTTGGATTCAATTTTCCAAAATTGAAAGGTTTCCAAAATTTGGTCCCCCACCGGCTTATATATTATAATATAAATAGGGGGTCTTGGGTCCAATCTAATCACACCAACACAAACAACAACTCTTCTTTAGAGAGCTAGAGAGAGAGAGCAAGAGTGAGAGAAATTTTTCATAGTTTTTGAGCGGTGTTAAATTTCTAGGTCGTCGAAGATTTAGTATAGAAGGTTAAAATTTATACGGTACTATCTTGGGACGAACTTGCGGGTTGTGTTAGTCGTCTTCATCTATCCTTCAATAAAGATTTCTTGTTCGCCCGAGGACGTAGGCTTTAAAGCCGAACCTCGTTAATTCTGTTCGCATATTTAGATTTTGGCTTAGCTTTACGATTAATCTTCATAATCGGATCAATTTCTAGGATAGGTTCGATAGCTTCCGCGACCTTTCAGTTCTAACAATTGGTAACAGAGCCTTGTTGAGATTGAACGAAGAGAAGATGGGATCGAGAAGTGGTACGGTCAAAGCAGGGAAATATGAGATAGAGAAGTTCAATGGGAAAAACGATTTTTCTTATTGGCGGATGCAGATGAAGAATCTGTTAATCTCGCAAAAATTACACAAGACGTTGACGGGAAAGAAACCAGGAGATATGTCAGATGAGGATTGGGAGGAGTTAGATCTCGAAGCACGGGCTACCATTATGTTGTGTCTTGAGAGGGACGTGGCGTTCCTAGTAGACGAAGAAACAACGGCGGCGGGTGTGTGGTTAAAATTAGAAAGCAGTTTCATGACGAAAACTTTAACGAATCGGGTCTACTTAAAATCCAAATTATTCACATGTAGAATGGAAGAGGGTTCTTCTATTCAGGAATATGTGAATAGGTTTGACAGGATTATCTCAGATTTGAAGGATATTGATGTTAAGGTTGAGGATGAGGACCAAGCCCTCATATTGTTACTTTCATTACCTAAATCCTATGAGAACCTTGTTCAACCTTTGATGCTTGTTGGTGATAGTCTAACCATGGAAGAGACGAGAAATTCGCTATTAGCGGATGACCTTCGTAAGGTTGCTACTAGCAGTATGGCGTCGGGTGGAGTAGACAAAGAACAAGCACAAGGGTTGTTTGTAACGAGGGGGAGGAGTAATGAAAGGGGAAAGGGAAAGAGCGGGAAATCTAGATCCAAATCTAGAGGCTCTTTCAAGAAAACGTGCTTTAGTTGTGGTGAGCTTGGCCACTTTAAAGCGGCTTGTCCAAGAGAAAGTTGAAGCAAAAGAACGAAGGCTAAAAGGAGAAACAAGAGATGCAAGAGGCGGGATATGTGTCAGAAGAGGCGGACGAATGTTTCTCGGTGACAGAGGTGTCTGAGAAGATCTTCGATAAGTGGATGCTTGATTCAGGGGCGTCACACCATATGTGCCCAAATAGGGAGATGTTTACTACCTATAGGAGTATAGATGGTGGTACAGTTATACTGGGTGATGATAGTATATGTAGAACTGTGGGACTCGGAACAATACGGATCAAGATGCACGATGGAGTGGTGAGAACATTGACGGACGTAAGACACATACCCGATTTGCGGAAAAATCTAATTTCCCTTGGTGTGTTGGAGCGGAACGGCTGTAAGATAATTATAGAGAATGGCTCCATAAGAGTCGTTAAGGGTTCTTTGGTGGTAATGAGAGGTACTCGTTACGGTAATTTATACAAACTTTTGGGGACAACAATTACGGGAGATGTAGCAGTAGGAATCAGTGGAAGGGATCCAACGGCTAGTACGAGGCTTTGGCATATGCGCCTTGGGCATATGTCAGAAAAGGGTCTATCTTTGATGTGCGGGAAAGGCTTGTTGAAGGACATGAAGAAGCCTTGCATGGAGTTTTGTGAGCATTGTGTGTTCGGGAAGGCACACAGGGTGACGTTCTCTACAAGCAAGCACAGGAGCAAAGAGGTATTAGACTACGTACACACCGATGTCTGGGGACCGGCAAAGTTACCTTCCAAGGGTGGTTCCAGGTATTTTGTTACATTCGTTGATGATCATTCGAGATTTGTCTGGCTTTATTTTCTGAAGCATAAGAATGAGGTATTCAACACGTTCCTGGTGTGGAAAGCAATGGTTGATAACAAAACTGGTCGAAAGCTGAAGACGTTAAGGTCGGATAATGGGACCGAGTACACGGATGGGGCATTCAAGGAGTTTTGTAATCAGGAAGGCATTGTGAGGCACTGGACAGTAGTAAACACACCTCAGCAGAATGGAGTCGCAGAGAGATTGAACCGTACACTACTTGAGAAGGCTAGATGTATGCGCTCCAATTCGGGATTAGGCGTAGAATGGTGGGCAGAATCTGTTGCTACAGCTTGTTATATTGTGAACAGGTCTCCACATTCTTCTTTAGATGGCGGCATACCTTACGAGGTGTGGTCAGGTGAACATGCAGATTACGGGAGACTTAAGGTTTTCGGTTGTACGGCCTATTACCATGTTAAAGGTAACAAACTTGACAATAGAGCAAAGAAGGCAATTTTCTTAGGATATGCTACAGGGGTCAAGGGTTATCGGCTATGGTGTACGGAAGACAAGAAGTTTGTAATCAGCAGAGATGTGGTGTTTGATGAGTCATCTATTGTAGCTATGGCGGAAGCTACGGTGCCTAGTTGTGGTGATGTTGGGTCTACTAAAGCTCAAGTAGTGGAAGTAGAAGCCGAAGACCAACGGGTTTCTAGGAATCATGATCAGGTGGAGCATCAGGATAATACTCAGGATGAGAAAATTGATGAACCCGATCATGAGGAGGTTCAAGGGGAAGGTACACAAGTTTTACAACAACAACAGCAGGATGTTTCGGTACACACTAGGCCGAAACGGTTATATAAGCCGGTACAGAGGTTAGGGTCAGACAAACCTCTTAGGCATTACGGGCAGGCAAATGTGGTTGAATATGCACTCTCGGTGGAAGACGACGAGCCGGTCACCTTCAAACAAGCTATCACCGCGGCGGAAAGAGAGAGTTGGTTGGTTGCTATGCAAGAAGAGATGGAGTCTCTTCACAAGAACCAGACATGGGAGGTTGTCCCATTGCCCGAAGGTAAGTCTGTTATTGGTTGTAAATGGGTGTACAAGAAGAAAGAGGATTCTTCCGGAATCAAGGGTACAGGGTATAAGGCAAGACTAGTGGCCAAGGGTTATGCACAGAAAGAAGGGGTCGACTACAATGAGATTTTCTCACCGGTCGTGAAACATACTTCTATTCGGGTGCTATTGAGTATTGTTGCTCACAGGGATCTTGAGCTGGAACAACTCGATGTTAAAACCGCCTTCTTGCACGGAGATTTGGAAGAAGAAATTTATATGGCTCAACCTGAGGGATACAGGGTTAAGGGTAAAGAAAATCAAGTATGTCGTTTGAGGAAGTCTCTTTACGGATTGAAACAATCCCCTCGCCAATGGTACAAACGATTTGATTTTTTCATGCTAAAGCATGGTTTTCGCAGAAGTGACTATGATTGTTGTGTATACATCAAGAAGCTTCGCGAAAGTGACTTTATTTATCTCCTTTTGTATGTGGATGACATGCTTATTGCTTCTCGAAGCATGATGGAGATAGATAAGTTGAAATCTCAACTCAGTCAAGAGTTTGAGATGAAAGACATGGGCGCTGCAAAGAAAATACTGGGAATGGAGATTAAGAGAGAGCGGTCAAGTAAGAAACTGTACTTGAATCAGAAAGGTTACATCGAACGAGTAGTTTCTCGGTTCGGGATGCAGAATGCGAAGGCGGTGTCAACACCTTTGGCACCACACTTCAGGCTCTCGGGAAAACAATCTCCCACTACTACGATGGAGAAGGATCATATGGATCGTGTACCGTATGCTAGTGCAGTTGGCAGTTTGATGTACGCTATGGTGTGTACTCGTCCAGATATTTCACAGGCGGTCAGTGTGGTTAGCAGGTTTATGGCAAACCCGGGGAAGACACATTGGGAAGCTGTGAAGTGGGTCTTGAGGTACTTGAAGGGTACTGTTGATACGGGTTTGTGCTTTGGTGGAGACACATGTCAGGTAAGCGGTTATGTTGACTCGGATTATGCTAGCGATCTAGATAGAAGACGATCTACTACTGGTTATGTGTTTAAGGTACATGGTGCTCCAGTTAGTTGGCGATCGATGTTACAATCTACAGTTGCGTTATCTACTACGGAGGCCGAGTATATGGCTATGGCCGAGGGTGTGAAGGAAGCATTGTGGTTGTGGGGTCTTCTGGATGATCTAGGGATTAAGCAGGAGTGCGTGGATGTATGGTGTGATAGTCAAAGTGCGATCCACTTGGCGAAGAATCAGGTCCATCATGCTCGTACTAAGCATATCGATGTCAGGTATCACTTTGTACGAGATGTCATAGAGGAAGGTGATGTTTCTCTCATGAAGGTACACACGGATGAGAATCCCGCGGACATGTTGACTAAAGTGGTGACATGTAGCAAGTTTCAGCATTGCCTGGAATTGCTACAAATCGGGTCGTGTTAAGTTGCCCGAAAGGGCATAATGGCGACAAGGTAAACTTTATGTGAAGGGTTAGTAGAACTACGGTAGGCTTGATCCTGTAAAAAGGTACGTAGGCAACCATGGTCATATGGTGCAGTCGGATGAAGCTACAAGAAGCAGATATATCTTACAAGGAGTATCCGGGTGTTCGTCCAAAATTTGAAGTATATCAAATTGTGTACGAGGTGGAGAATTGTGAGAGGCGGTTTAGTTGGGTTTAGTTGGCAGTTTCCAAAACTCAATAGGCGGTTTAAGCAATAGGCGGTTTTGGATTCAATTTTCCAAAATTGAAAGGTTTCCAAAATTTGGTCCCCCACCGGCTTATATATTATAATATAAATAGGGGGTCTTGGGTCCAATCTAATCACACCAACACAAACAACAACTCTTCTCTAGAGAGCTAGAGAGAGAGCAAGAGTGAGAGAAATTTTTCATAGTTTTTGAGCGATGTTAAATTTCTAGGTCGTCGAAGATTTAGTATAGAAGGTTAAAATTTATACGGTACTATCTTGGGACGAACTTGCGGGTTGTGTTAGTCGTCTTCATCTATCCTTCAATAAAGATTTCTTGTTCGCCCGAGGACGTAGGCTTTAAAGCCGAACCTCGTTAATTCTGTTCGCATATTTAGATTTTGGCTTAGCTTTACGATTAATCTTCATAATCGGATCAATTTCTAGGATAGGTTCGATAGCTTCCGCGACTTTTAGTTATAACAAAACCCAATGTCATTAAATCATCATATTTCTCTGTTTAATACTACAAATTAACTTAAAGAAGTAATCTTTCATAATTGCTTACCTTATTAGAGTCACCATCTTCAATATTGGTGTAAAGAGGTGATGATGAAGATGAAGATGCAGTTGGAGATGGAGGTGGAGATGGAGGTGGAGGTGGAGATGGAGATTTTCCAGGAGATGAAGAAGATGCAATCAAGAAGTTACCTTTTTGGATTTCTTCTATAGTTTCTTGCATTTCTCGGATTTCTTCACTAGTCATGGGAGGAAAAGTATGGTCCTCTGGATTATTTTCAATGGAAGTTTCAGGAATTATAATGGTAGTGGGAGTTTGAACTGAGGGAAAAGCAGAGGCGGTTGTATTGTTGGCGGCGGTGGAGGAGGGATTATTAGTCTCCATATTTTCTGATATTCCAGGATTCAAGCTATCGTCTATTTCGAAAAGTTGTTGGAATGCTTCATAACTGGAAGTTGTGGGCGTCCCAGCCTCAAAGGAGAAATCTTCCTCTGGCTTATTTACGAAATTCAGCAGGGAATCAAGCAAGTCAGTGTCTGGAATTAAAATGGTACTGGAAGTTTGAACTGGGGTAGAAATTGGAGGAGAAACAGAGGTGGTTGCATTGTTGGTGGTGGTGGTGGTGGCGGCGGAGGAGGGGGTGGTATAAGAAGATAGAAGTCAGGTCTGACTAAGTTGATTAAGAGATACTAAGAAGACAGCTGAATAAGAAGTTAGAAGAAGTGGAGGTGCTTTTATAATAATTGTTGAGTTAGTTAAGAACAACTGATTCTTAACTAACTAACAGAATCTGTTACTCTTTCTCTCTCTCTCTCTGTTCATAACTGTTTCTCTCTTCCTTTCTCTCTCTAGTTTAGATTACAACCTATAAATAAGACATCTCTCTAATTGTATTTGATTGAGAAAACTTCATATAATAAAAGAGATAAAAGTTCCATAGAATAATAGAGTTTTAGTTTTCTTTTATGGTATCAGATTGCCATGGCGATGAATCGATCTTCATCTTCCTCTTCTTCTCTTCCTCAAATTCATTCGATTTCGAACATTGCAAACTTTGTTTCAGAGAAACTTGATGGAAGTAATTACCTAGTTTGGAGAGATCAAGTGGAGACAATTCTTTATGGTGCAGATCTTATTGAATTTGTTGATGGTTCAATCGAAGTTCCACCAATGATGATCATGGTTAATGACAGAGAAATTTTGAATCCAGAATACCAACAATGGAGGAAACAAGATAGTTTCGTAAAATCGTGTTTAAAAGCAACATTTTCTCATGAAATCAAATCAGATGTGTTAGGTTTGAAAACAACATCTGATATATGGTCATATCTTGATCATAATTACACAGAAGAGTTAGAAGCTAAGAAAGATCTTCTTCGAGCTCAACTTCAATCAATCAAGAAAGGCAAATCTTCAGTAAATGATTATCTAAGGAAAATCAAATCACTCTCTGATGCTCTTACAGCAGTTCATGATAAGGTAACAGATCAAGAACTTTGTCGAATTACTTTACTTGGATTAGGTAAAGAGTATAATCAATTTGTGATTTCAATTAATAATAGAGAAGGTCGAATCTCATTTACTGAACTTAGGTCAAAATTGTTACATCATGAACAGTGGTTATTGAATGACACACAAGATGAAAGTGAAAATGCTTTCTTTGTCAAATCACAGTATGAACACAGAACCCATAGTAATTACAGACATAGACCCCAAGGAAAGTTTTATAATAATCAAAGTAAGGCCACACAAGGTCATGTTCATGATCAGGCCAAAACAAACAACAACAAAGGAAAAGCATTCAATGATAGACCTAAATTAGGTCCAAAGGCAGAAAACTATGATTTTGCATCAGTTCCATGCGGCATATGTAGAAGATGGGGTCATCTTGCTACACATTGTTATTTTAGGTATGCTCCACCTAAAGAAAACACAAATTTTCAGCACAAATTTGCTGGTTTACATATTGAGGAAGAAGGAGAGGAAGATGATATTGATGAGGTAGTTGAAAATGATCTTATTGAGGATATTGATGATGATTTGATAATTGCTGAATGTAATTTTGCTGTTCTTGGTGATTCTTCTTCATTATCAGAGGAAGATGATGAGGATCTCATCTCCTCTGAATGTCATTTAGCTACAACTATTCCCTGGTTAGCTGACACAGGGGCCTCTAGCCATATGACAAGCAATAAATCATTGCTCAATGATCCTAAAGGCTATAATGGCAAGGAAGGAGTAATGGTAGGAGATGGGAAATTTCTTAAAATCAAAGAGACTGGTAATACTACTTTGACTGCTTCTTCTCATCATTTTAATCTTCAAAATGTGCTTCATGTACCTAATATCAAGAAGAACTTGTTATCCATATCCAAGTTTACTAAGGAAAACATGGTTTCAGTAGAATTTCTTCCATGGGGATATAATATAAAGGACTTATGGTCTGATGAGGTATTGGCAACAGGTCCAATGAAGAATGATCTTTATCCTATAAATTTTACCAAAAGTGAGAGGTCTATTGAAGCAAATATGTCCATTAATCAACAAGAACCATCTCTTTGGCATTTAAGATTAGGTCATCCAGCCAAATCAATCCTACTTCAACTAAAGTCTGAAAAGAAGATTACATTCTCTCCCAAATCTCTTGAACAAGTGTGTAATTCATGTCAGCTTGGTAAAAGCAAGTGCCTTCCCTTTCCTGTTTCTTCCTCCAAGACTGTTTTTCCTCTTGAACTTGTTCATTGTGACATTTGGGGACCCTCTCCTGTCACAACTTCTACTGGCATAAGGTACTATATACTCTTTATTGATGATTACAGTAGGTTTTCATGGATTTATCCCTTATCAATGAGGTCTGAAAGTCTCAAATGCTTCCAACACTTCAAAAGTGCAAATGAGAATCTACTTTCTTATAAAGTTAAGCAATTTCAAAGTGATGGAGCTCCTGAGCTGGCTAAAGGAGAGTTCAAAAAGTTCCTAGATGAAAATGGTATAATCTTTAGATGCTCTTGTCCATATACCCCACAGCAGAATGGAAAGGCAGAAAGAAAGAATAGACATGTTACTGAAATGGGCAATACCCTTCTTATTCAAGCAGCACTACCCAAAATCTTTTGGTTTGAAGCATTCTCTACTGCCACCTACATTATCAACAGGCTTCCAACTCCTATTTTGGGTAAGATTTCTCCTTTTGAAGCTTTATTTCATAAAAGTCCAGACTATACATTCATGAAAGTATTTGGGACAGTGTGCTATCCTTATCTAGCTCATTCTAGGACAGATAAGCTAAGTCCTAAGTCTGTAAAATGCATCTTTCTAGGCTATAGTTCTATACATAAAGGCTACAAATGTTATGCCATTGATTCCTCTAAGCTTCATATATCAAGGCATGTTGTTTTTGATGAAAGTGTGTTCCCTTTCAAAACCAATTGTGTGGAAAAGTCTGTGTCAAAGTCTGCTTGCACTGGTCATGAGCTCACACTTCCTATTCCTGTGACTTCTTATATTGAGTCCCCACAAATTGAGATTCCTCCTACTTCAGCAACTGCTGTCTCAGACAATGTAGCTTCATCCTCCTATACTCCACCTCCTGCTCATCCAATGACCACTAGATCAAAGAGTGGTATCCAAAAGCCTAAGTATATACCTGATCATGTAGCTCACTATACTATATGCCATCCTCTTTCTTCTGTTTTTATGGCTGTTTTAAATAAATATCATGAACCAACATCATTTAAGGAAGCTTCTAAATCAGTAGATTGGTGCAATGCTATGAAAGAAGAATTTATTGCTTTGGAAAAGAATAAGACATGGTCTCTTGTTCCATTTGAACCCTCAATGAATGTCTTGGGTTGCAAATGGGTGTACAAAGTCAAACAGAGATCTGATGGGAGCTTAGAAAGATTTAAAGCTAGGTTGGTAGCAAAGGGTTATCACCAACAAGATGGAATAGATTATAATGAAACATTTAGCCCAGTGGTAAAAAGCACAACTGTTAGGTTAATTCTAACTATTGCAGTGACTAAGTGTTGGGTGATCAAACAGCTTGATGTTTCAAATGCTTTTCTCCATGGAGTTTTAAGTGAGAAAGTTTATATGGCTCAACCTCAGGGTTTTGTAGATCAAACTAAGAAGTCTCATGTTTGCTTACTACATAAGTCCTTATATGGACTTAAACAGGCACCAAGAGCCTGGTTTAATAGGTTTGCTTCCTTCCTCTTGAAATATGGTTTCCAAAAGAGCTCAACAGATCACTCTATGTTCTTTTACTTCAAGGAGAAAGACACATTGGTACTGTTGCTCTATGTTGATGATATAATCCTCACAGGGTCTTCTTCATCATTGATTTCTTCTCTAATTACAACTCTTAGTTCAGAATTTGCTATGAAAGACTTAGGATCCTTACATTATTTTTTGGGAATTGAGGTAAATAGGAATAGTTCTGGCTCTATTTTGTTAACTCAGAAGAAATATACTCTTCAAATTCTGGAAAAGGCATCTATGATGGATTGCAAGCCAAGCAAAACCCCTGTTGCTTGTGGGTCAAGAGTTTCAAAGACAGATGGAGATGTTCTTCCTGATAAAGTCCTATACAGAAGTGTGGTTGGGGCATTACAGTATCTATCTCTCACTAGGCCTGACATTTCTTTTGCAGTCAATTACACTGCTCAATTCATGCAGGAACCCAGGACCTCTCACTATTCAATTGTGAAGAAAATTCTAAAGTACTTAAAAGGTTCTATTGGGTCTGGGATCACCATCAATCCAGGTGATATTTCTTCAATTCAAGCTTATTCTGATTCGGATTGGGCAGGGTGTCCTGATACAAGAAGATCAACTAATGGATTTTGCATCTTTTTGGGTTCTACATTGCTTTCTTGGTCTTCAAAGAAGCAACCCACAGTTGCAAAATCATCCACAGAGGCTGAGTATAAAGCCTTAAGTCTAGCCATTACTGAAGTTCTTTGGATAAGCTATCTCATGGATGAACTGCACTTATCTCTCTCTAAACCTTTTATTCTTCTCTGTGATAATCAAGGAGCTAAGCATATTGCTTCAAATCCTGTCTTTCATGCTAGGACTAAGCACATTGAAGTTGATTATCACTTCATTAGGGATTTGGTTGCTAAGGGTACTGTTCTCATCAAATATGTATCTACAACAAATCAGTTGGCTGATATTTTTACTAAAGGTCTGCCATTTCCTTTATTTCATTCTCTCAAGAACAAGCTGATGCATTTTGAGGAAGCTCAGCTTGAGGGGGGATATAAGAAGATAGAAGTCAGGTCTGACTAAGTTGATTAAGAGATACTAAGAAGACAGCTGAATAAGAAGTTAGAAGAAGTGGAGGCGCTTTTATAATAATTGTTGAGTTAGTTAAGAACAACTGATTCTTAACTAACTAACAGAATCTGTTACTCTTTCTCTCTCTCTCTCTGTTCATAACTGTTTCTCTCTTCCTTTCTCTCTCTAGTTTAGATTACAACCTATAAATAAGACATCTCTCTAATTGTATTTGATTGAGAAAACTTCATATAATAAAAGAGATAAAAGTTCCATAGAATAATAGAGTTTTAGTTTTCTTTTAGGTGGTGTCCATGGTGGTGGTGGTGGAAGGACTAATATGCATATTAGCAGAGCTGGGTGCAGTGGTGGTGGTGGTGGAAGGATTTATCTGTCTGGCGGAGGAGCTCCTGAGAGGGGGCTCATTGGTGGTGGTGGTGGAGGGATCAGTCTCCATATTTCTCTCTCTCTCTCTCTCTTTAGGAATGGGTTGTTGGGAAGTAATCAGGCAAGGGAGGGAGAGATTGAAGAAGGGGGGTTTGGTTAGCTTATAAAGAAGGAAGATGAGAAGAGGAAACAGAGAGAGAGAGAGGGAGAAGATATAACGGTTAAAACTAACTTTTGGGTAGTTATATTGGAAGTTAGTTTCTCTAACTACTAACTAACTTTCTTGATTCTTGAATCTAAAAGTAGAATCAAGAATAGAACCCAACTGTTTTTTGAATTTCCCATGTATAAGAGTCTGTTGAATCTTAGGGGGCATATTTATATTTTGATCCCAAAACTTTTTTTATTAAAAATTGGCCCATAATTTTCATCTTCTCTCCACCTTCACAACTTCCGACCACCAATCACTTCACACACACTATCTCTCTTTTGTTGTTTCTCTCCATCTTTCTCACTTTTGATAATCAAAGTATTACCAAAAGATAACATATATTGAATTTATAGATTTCCCGCTGCATAACAAATGAAACAAATTTCATACGAACTTCAAACATAAAACACAATTTTAACCAGAATTTCTTGTTCATACTAAAAAAGATAGCTAACCAAATTTGAATGTGGGAGGGTGGGGCTGGCCTGGACTCCGAGTGAGACTGGGGCTTCCAAATTTGAATGTGGGAGTCTCAGGCCCTAAACGTTGGACTTGCTCTAAGTACTTAATCAAGAGATTCACTTAGTCAATCAAATTGAACCTTAACTTCTCTCACATGTTTCCCTTAGTAGTTGCGTTTAACAAACTTATGTATTTGGAAGTTTATCGATGCTCAAAAGCTACTGACCTTCATTGTCATCTAAAAATTCAAATAAAAAGATATTCACATTTATCAAGAATGAACAACTCCTCATTAAATAATATAAAAAATGAGAACGAAACTAACAAATACGAAATGAATATTAAACAAGTCATCGGTACATAAGAGTAAATCAATGACCTCACATCATTTAATATAGAGATCTTCAAGATGACACTATAGATTCATAATTTTATGATCAACATATATTTTTCTTAAATTTTGCATTGAAAAAACTTCTCTAATACAGTACCTCTAAAAAATCAAGTAGAAAAGAGACGATTTAGATATCAACAATGATGCTATGCCCGGCCGGGTGAGCTTGCACTCCCAGCCGGGCGTAGCGGTTGACGTGGTAGGTGTTGAAATATCTTTCGATATGTTAAGATATCCCATATAATAATATTAGGAAATATCAAATATTAGAAACTAGTAAATATATTAGTATAAACTATTAGAAACTAGTAAAATTAGAAACTAGTAGTATTGTAACTCTATAAATAGAGTCTTATATTTCTTTTGTAAACCATCGAGGAATAAAATAAGTTTTTTGATCAATTTCAACTTGGTGAATGAACTAATGGCATGGAAGTTATTAACCATCGAGGAATAAAATAAGTTCTTTTGTAAACCATCGAGGAATTCGAGTTACTTAAACAACAAGAGACTCAATTTGATGTGAGAAAGTTGGAGAATGAACTAATGGCATGAAGTCATTAACCAATGATATTCTTGGTGTTTCATGTCCAAGTGACATACGTATTAAGTTCACAAATTTGCAGAAAGAAGTGATTGAAAATATGACGACCGTTGGTCAAGTAATCGCGTGTATGAAGCGGATGGAGTTAACTCTGAAAGAAGTTGAACTTGGTAGACAACATGTATAATTTGTGGCCTCATTAGCCAACCAGAAGGCAGAAGATTCGGAATCTAAAGTTAAACGGTGTGAATTGATGATCAATTGTCTTACTAAAGAAACAAAAAGATTAAAAAATGAGGCTATTGAATTTAAGATGCACAAGAATGTGGAAATAGAGAGAACAACAAAGAAAGGAACTCTTATTCAGGAATTGGAGGCATCACTTGCTAGAAAGGAATCCCCCATCAAAGAATTGCAAAGTAAATTATCAAAACAAAAGGAGGTCATGGCTCACCAGCATAACGAGATAAACCTGCTCAATGAACGGCTAAACAACGAAGCACAGAGGCTAAAACCATTGGAGCAGAAGAATGACAAGCTCAGTGAAGAAATTTATGTTTTGAAGTCTAAGTCGGGCTATGATGACAGTTTCAAGTCGAATATTTTCGCAATTGGTAGACAAGTTGGACATATGTGATATCTATGCACCAACTTGAGGGGGAGTGTTGAAATATCTTTCTATATGTTAAGATGTCTCATATAATAATATTAGGAAATATCAAATATTAGAAACTAGTAAGAAATTAGGAACTAGTAAATATATTAGTATAAACTATTAGAAACTAGTAAAATTAGAAACTAGTAGTATTGTAACTCTATAAATAGAGTCTTATATTTCTTTTGTAACCCGTCAAGGAATAAATTAAGTTCTTTGATCAATTTCAACTGTAGGTAGATTTCTTTTGTTTTGTGATGAACTTCAATACTAGTCCCGCATATTCTGCGTAATTATAAAGAAGGACTTTTATAAAACCAAGATAACTATCCAACTTTGTTTCATCAGAACAACATATCGACTTTGAGGGTACGTGTTGAAACTCAACTAGAGCTACATCTTTTTGTCCAAAAATCATCTCGTTCTCCGCAAGATTTTGATCGGAAATCACCTAGGGCTTCGTCTTCTCTTTTCGAGAGGTAAGGTTTGGTTTTCTTCTTGTTTCTCTGTCTTCCTCTCATACCTCTTCATTTATTGTCTAACTCTTTCTCTCCCTCTCTTTAAAAATTTGAAGGTTTCAGTCGACTTTCTCTATCTATCTACAAATTTTATTGAACAATTTAATTCATGTATAATTCGTTGTTGTCATATATATATCTATCGAACCGCTTTAACCAGTCAATGTTTGGATAAGGATCAGATTCCAATAGCTTGTCTTTTCGAAAAAAGAAGCATGTGGTTGAGTTTTCTTTGGGTGGACACGGTAATAAATTTGGCATGCCTAACCAAAATTTGCAGTAAAAATGAATGATGAAAGTTTTGTGTAAGAGTGAATCATGATTTTTTTTCATTAGAAATATAACATATAACACATATCACACAACATGTATCACACAACACATCTAAAATATTGTTTGTAACAATAATATACGCCCTTACTTAGTACAATCTTTGGTTGTACTGCGGCAAGTAATGATCTCGGGTTTCGAGGAAATATAGTTGATATATTGGGTATGAACGGAGGAGTTGTCTCTTTAATATCTTAAATGGGAGAAGAAGCCGAGAAGTTCTCATACTGTCTAGTTGATGAGATAAAACATGAAGATGCTTGTAGCTACTTAAGTTTCGATTGATAGTAGGTTTTGAGGCAATGTCCTATCGACTCCATTTTTAACCTTGTTATCTAAACTGGATTTGTATGGACTGAAGCTAATAGGTAGTTAGGTACCAGTGTAAGTAACTGTAGGTTGAATTTCCCATCAGGTACTTCCGATATGAAAGAAGATGGAACTGGCTGGTACTATTAATATACCTACATCATCAATATACCTACATCATCACAAATTAAGGAATAACAAAAGAGATAAAATATCTTCCAAAGTAGCAAGACAACTACACTGTCCCATTAAGAAGGAAAAAATGTAGTGGCGTATCAAGATAAGTAGCAATCATAATAATCAAAATATGAATATATATTTATTTATGTATGGATATCCAAATATTAGAGAAATAAATATATACATATATATTATTATGTCTAGCTTTATATGTGTGTATATATATTTATACTAGAGAATTATAATAATATATATAACTAGAGAAATATATATATATATATATATATATATATATATATATATATATATATATATATATTAGAACAAATATATCCTAGTTATATTGTATTTTTTTTGGGATTTCGCTTCCCAACAATATAAATAGTTTTCAATGTAATAGACAAAATACACAAATCATTCTATCAGTGTTCTCTTCTTAAAAATTATTTATGATATCACAGCCAAAAACACTCTAACGAGTTTAGCTGATAATAATTCATGGCAAACAACACAACCACCTCACTATTTCTTTCAACTAGTACTTTACCCCATCTAATTAGCATTGTTTCAGTTAAACTCAATGGAACAAATTATCTCTTATGGCGTATGCAGATTCTACAACTAATTGAGGGAATGAAATTGCTTAATTTTATTAATGAGGCACCGGAGATTGAAAATAATGAAAGTTCAGTTAGAATTCTTGAAGAATGTAAAAATACATACCTTCTTTTTCGAAGTTGGATGCTTGGAACTTTGACAGAGGATGCTTTTAGCCATGTAATAGGACTAATCCCTACAAAATAAATGTGGGGGACACTCGAGAATACTTATCTTCAAGCAACTAAAAATCGTGTGTTTCAATTGAAGCAGCAACTTACCTCCCTAAAAAAGGGAACCACAAGTCTTGTTGAATTTCTTCGTCAATTTAAAACAATTTGTGATGCTCTTGCTGCCATACAAAAGGCATTAACACATGATGACAAGGTATTGGTATTATCAAATTCTCTTGGAACAAGGTATGACACTTTTGTCACCACTATGCTATCAAAACCCCCATTTTCCTCGTATAATCAATTTGTGACAGCACTTAATGGGTATGAAATACGTCATCCAGCCCCTGCTCATCAAAATGAACCTATAGATCACAATTATGCTTTCTTTTCAAAATCTAACAATGACATTTTTACCATAAAAGAGGACAATCTAATCATTATTGTACATCCAAAGGTAAAGGATTTTCACCTGCATATTTGAAAGATTGTGAATGTTCTCTGATGAGTATATCTAATTTAGATAACTCTACAAAAAAATATTGTCTTTAGCCCACCTAAGATTTCAATTCTTGAAAATTGAAGCTCAAAAACTTTTACTTATCGTATGACTCGCCGAACTACCAGAACCAAAAACTCTCAAAACAACTCTAAAACAACCTCAGTGGGCTAATGCAATGCATGAAGAACTTGCAGCACTTCATGCAAACCAAACATGGACTTTGTCCCTCGACCACCTCACCAAAATATTGTAGGTTCGAAATGGGTATTCAAAACCAAACTCAAAGCAGATGACACAATTAAAAGGCACAAAGCTCGCCTTGTGTCCAAGGGGTATAGCCAAATAGAAGGAGTAGATTTTGCAGAAATCAGTGAAGACCCCACTTACCACCAAAAAATGATCTACACTCTCCATCTACGCAACTAGTTGATGCAACAGACTATCGAAGACTTGTTGGCTCTCTTCAATACTTAACACTCACCCAATCGAATTTCACTCATGTCGTCAACTATGTGAGCCATTTTATGCATCAACCAGCACGACAACACCTACAAACCGTGAAAAGAATTCTTCGTTACGTTCAAGGAACTATTGATTTTGGTCTACGTTTATTATCCAATTCAACTCTTGATTTATTATAGGCCTTCTCAGATGCTGATTGGGCAGGTTTCCCATCTACGAAAAGATCAACTACAGGATATTGTCTTCACTTAGTTGCAAATCGTATTTCATGGACCTCCAAAAGACAACCTACTGTTTCATGATCCAGTACTGAAGCCAAATATAGATCTATCTATAACTGCTGAGTTGACTTGGACAACTTACTTATTCACTGATCTTGGTATTCCCTTAGACAAAACTCTAGTTCTCTTTTGTGACAACATAAGCGCGCTCTACATGACAATGAATCCTCAATTTCATGCCCGCACAAATCACATTTAGTTAGACTACCACTTTGTTCGAGAAAAGGTTGTTGTTTGACAACTTATTACTAAATATGTCCTCACCACAGCTCAAATAACGGATATCTTCACCAAAGCATTACCCGAACAACCGTTTTCCTCCATACGAACCAAGCTCGGAGTGATCACCTTGCCACCCTCTCGCTTAAGGGAGAGTATTTATATATCTACATGATCACAAACTAAGGAACAACAAATAGAGATAAAATCTCTCCCAAGTAGCAAGACAAGTACATAATCCCATCAAAAAGGAAAGAGCATAAAGACATATTAAAATAAGTAGCAACCATAATATTCAAAATATGAATATATATTTATTTATATATGGATATCCAAATATTAGAGAAATAAATATATACATATATATTATTATGTCTAGCTATATATATGTGTATATATATTTATACTAGAGAATTATAATATATATATATATATATATATATCTATTATATAAAACAGAAGGGAAAACGATGACTGGGACAAACATCCTTTTTTAATAAAGCATATTGTCTAGAAGCCCTTCTAGAAATTTAAAATATAGTCCTTCGTAGAAATAAAGTTACCTATTTAAAAAACAATAATCCTTTCCTTCTTAGAAATAAAATAACTAATTTAAGAAAAAAAGAAACAAAATAATTTTCAAGGGTTAAAAAAAGAAATTAAAATCTCTCTCTCTCTCAATAAAATAATAACTAATTTAAGAGAAAAGAAACAAAAAAATAATACGAAAAAAATAATAACTAATAAAAATCTCTCTCTCAATAAAATATAACAATAAATTTCGTCACATTTGATTGATACAAGTATCCGTGCCCTAGGACACGGGATATACTCTAGTCTATTATATAAAACAGAAGGGAAAACGATGACTGGGACAAACATCCTTTTTTAATAAAGCATATTGTCTAGAAGCCCTTCTAGAAATTTAAAATATAGTCCTTCGTAGAAATAAAGTTACCTATTTAAAAAACAATAATCCTTCCTTCTTAGAAATAAAATAACTAATTTAAGAAAAAAAAAGAAACAAAATAATTTTCAAGGGTTAAAAAAAGAAATTAAAATCTCTCTCTCAATAAAATAATAACTAATTTAAGAGAAAATAAACAAAAAAATAATACGAAAAAAATAATAACCAATAAAAATCTCTCTCTCAATAAAATATAACAATAAATTTCGTAACATTTCATTGATACAAGTGTCCGTGCCCTAGGGCACGGGACATACCCTAGTATATATATATATATATATATATATATATATATATATATATATATATATATATATACTAGGGTATGTCCCGTCCCCTAGGACACGGACACTTGTATCAATTAAATGTTACGAAATTTATTATTTTATTGAGAGAGAGAGAGAGATTTTTATTAGTTATTATTTTTTGTATTATTTTTTTGTTTCTTTTCTCTTAAATTAGTTATTATTTTATTGAGGGAGAGATTTTAATTTCTTGTTTTAACCCTTGAAATATATTTTCTTTCTTTTTTCTTAAATTATACAAGAGAATTATAATATATAGATATATAACTAGAGAAATATATATATATATATATATTATTAGAACAAATATATCCTAGCTATATTAAATTTTTGTAAGGATTTTGTATCCCAACACTATATATAGTGTTCATTGTAATAGACAAAATACACAAGTCATCCTATCCTTTTTCTCTTCTTAGAAATTCTTTAGGTGCTTCACAGATTTCGGATTTAGTATTACAAATAGTGTTGAGGAACCTTGTACAGTTTTTAAGAGTGCTGTAATAGAGCATTTCGGTGATACTCATACCCGTTCTAGGGCTTAATTATATAGATTTATGTTTTCAGATGCCTCAATATTTTGTACCAAAAAATTTGAACTAATAGTTATAGAAGACTAATTAATTTTGGTCGCGGTTTTGGAGAATTAAGAAAAATCTTCGGGGAATTAGGTTTTTTCTATTTGTTGTTGTAGGCTTCTAATTTTGAGAGTTAAAAAGATTAAATTTATAGAAGATCCAGAAAAGAATTTAGTAGGAACTTTTATAAACTCTAAGGATCTAAACCGTAAACTCCTTCCAAGTGTTTCTTCTTTGCTCATCTTATTCTCCAAAGCTTTGGTTTCTTCTAATCACTAAATCCTAAAAACATGTAGAACAAACCTAATATGTTTAGAAGTGATCAAACTATGTTTTAGGTCCCAAAATCAACTGATTTCGATGGTTTAGAATGTGTTCAGCTCTTTTGGGGGGGTTAATGGATGAAGAAACTTGCTTTGGACGTCCCATGGAAGATGTATTAAGAGTTTCAAGAGATTTTGTTTGATGATTTCTAGGGTTTAGAATGTTTTTCCCTCTTTATGTCTTTAACTTTTTTTTCTGATTTTAGAGAAGTAAGGGTAGTAGGGGTTGAAAATATCGAGTGGATAAGTAAAAGAAGTGATGGAGAAAGAAGAAAAAAAAAATTGACTAAAAGTTATGGAGGAGATGATATGGGTCACTCTGAGACCTAGTACTAAATTACTAGAACACAACATTAATGTAGCTTAACGAAGGGACCTTAACATGCTTTCGAAAGGGGTATGCCTCTAGTCGCCATTACCATTTACCACTGTCGGATGACATACTTTGGGGTTTATTATTTAATAAAGCAAAACCTTCATGCCCTAATCGAGAGACATCTATCTATTATGGATACAAAAATGATACTATGCATGATGGTTGTTGGGACTACTAGTCGTTCAGTGAACATGATGTTTTTGAACTGAACTTCTGTTTTGTAGACTCGGTCAACAAACCTCACACACAAGTCCTCTGATTTCTGTCAGGATCATTCGGTTGTGCTCGTTATCGGCCATGAGCATATCCTAGTATTCATGAGCGCTCTAGAGAATAGCCCAATTCTCATAGGAAACGGCCCCACTTCCACACTCATATAGGTGAGTCCATCAAGGGTGTCCTGTTCCACCCCACTTGGTATACCCAAGCTATAGATCTCATCCCCACATTGAATAGGTACACTCTCTTTGTCATAGGGATGGGTAGAAGATTTCTCCCTTGAGTGTTTACAAGCTCTCATCTACAACTTAGTTGTCCCATTAAACGAAGGTCATGGGATCTCCAATTCTAAGGTTGGGTATCCGTCATAGATGATTTACTCTGATATGGGCTTTAGCCCCATCCCCCTCGACGTTACATTTACAACATCTCTTGATAATCCTTTCGTCAAAGGATCTGCCAAGTTTTCCTTAGATCTCATAAAATCAATGGAAATTACTCCATTAGCCAATAATTGCTTAATCGAGTTATGCCTACGGCGAATATGTCTAGACTTTCCGTTGTAGATGTTGTTTTTAGCTTTAGCTATTGCAGCTGTGGAGTCACAGTGAATCAGAATTGAAGGCATTTGTTTAGGCCAAATTGGAATATCATCCAAGAAGCTTCGTATCCATTCAGCTTCTTCAGCGGCTTTATCAAGTGCGATGAATTCTGATTCCATAGTTGATTTTGCTATGCAGGTTTGCTAGGATAATTTCCAAGCAACTGCAGCTCCCGCTAATGTAAAAATGAACCCACTTGTGGATTTGGATTCTTCTGAGTCTGAAATTCAGTTTGTATCTGTGTGTCCTTCTAGAACCGCAGGATACCGTGAGTAATGTAAACTGTGTGATAATGTGTATTTAAGGTATCTTAGTACCTTAATTAGTGCATCCCGGTGTGTGTTTCCAGGATTACATGTGTACCTGCTCAGTCTGCTTACCGCGTAAGCAATGTCTGGTCTGGTGCATTTCATTATGTACATAAGACTTCCTATCACCCTAGAGTACTCTAGTTGGGATACTGCCTCACCCTTGTTCTTCTTTAAGACTAAGGAATGGTCAAAGGGTACTCTTGCAGGTGAGGAGTCAAATTGATTAAACTTCCTCAGTACAGACTCGATATAGTGTGTTTGACTCAAGGTAATCCCTTCAGGTTTTCTCATTACTTTTATCCCTAGAATTACATCTGCTTGTCCTAGGTCTTTCATTTCAATGTTTTTAATCAAAAGTTCCTTAGTTTGGTTTATTATCTCTAAGGAAGTGCCTAGGATTAACATGTCATCTATATATAGACATATAATAACATAACACCAATTTACACATTTAGTGTACACACATTTATCTGACTCATTAATCTTGAACCCATTCTCCAATATTATTTGATCAAATTTTTCATGTCATTGTTTCGGTGCTTGTTTAAGACCATATAGGGATTTAATGAGTTTGCATACTTTGTTCTCTAGCCCCTTGACACAAACCCCTCTGGTTGGTCCATGTAGATCTCTTCTTCTAATTCACCATTTAGAAAGGCAGTTTTTACATCCATTTGATGTATCTCTAGGTTGTAGATTGTTGTGATTGCTATTGGAATTCTAATCAAAGTGATTCTTGTGACAGGAGAATAAGTGTCAAAAAAGTCACGTCCTTCTTTCTGTCTGAACCCTTTGGTTACTAACCTAGCTTTGTACTTTTCGATTGTGCCATTTGGTTTTCGTTTCCTTTTAAAAATCTATTTACTTCCTATGGTTTTAGAACCTGGAGGTAAATCAACGAGTTTCCAAGTGTTGTTTTGTATTATGAAGTCCATCTCACTTACTACCGCTTCTTTCCAGAATGGTGCATCTGGAGAAGTCATTGCCTGACTGTATGTTTGGGGTTCATCTTCAGTCAGGTAACTGAGGAAGTCAGGACCGCAACTGTGTTCTGTCCTAGCTCTCTTACTCCTTCTAGGTTCATCATCTGAGCGTGAAGTTTCTGAGCTAGTGGAAGGTCGACTAGACTCAGGGTCTTTCCTTTTTAGAATCTCACTTTTTCTAGGAAAAGTGTTTTCAAAGAACTCGGCATCTCTTGATTCTAAAATCGTGTTTGAATTTATGTTGTCAACGGAAGAATTTATCACTAGAAAGCGATAGGCACTACTGTTCTGTGCATACCCTATGAATACACAATCTATAGTTTTAGGTCTTATCTTAGATCTTTTGGGTAAAGGTATTGCAACCTTTGCCAGACACCCCCACACTTTTAAGTGTTTAAAGCTAGGCTTTCTACCCTTCCATAGTTCATATGGAGTTATATCTTGTGTTTTAGAGTGTACTCTGTTAAGCACATAACAGTCAGACAGAATGGCCTCTCCCCACAAGTTAAAAGGTAATCCTGAGCTTACTAGCATAGAGTTCATCATTTCTTTTAGAGTTCATCATTCCTGATTATGTTGTGTTTTAGAGTGTACTCTGTTAAGCACATAACAGTCAGACAGAATGGCCTCTCCCCACAAGTTAAAAGGTAATCCTGAGCTTACTAGCATAGAGTTCATCATTTCTTTTAGAGTTCATCATTCCTGATTATGTAGCTCATTACTCAATATATCATCCTATTTCCTCTGCATTTGTTGTTGTTCTCAATAAATTTCATGAGCCAACTTCTTTCAAAAAAGCATCCAAGTCTCTTGAGTGGTGTAATGCTATACAAGATGAGTTCTTAGCTCTACAAAAGAATAACACATGGTCTCTAGTCCCTGTTGATTCATCTATGAATGTGCTTGGATGTAAGTGGGTATACAAGGTGAAACAAAGGTCTGATGGCTCTCATGAGAGATACAAAGCTAGATTGGTAGCTAAAGGATACCATCAACAAGATGGTATTGATTTTAATGAAACCTTTAGCCCAGTAGTTAAGCCTACAACTATTAGACTTATTCTTACCATTGCAGTTACTAAATCTTGGAGCATCAAGCAGCTAGATGTCTCAAATGCTTTCCTACATGGAGTTTTAGATGAGAAGGTTTATATGGCTCAGCCACAAGGATTCATTGACAAATCAAAAAGGAATTATGTGTGTCTGTTACATAAGTCCTTATATGGCTTGAAACAAGCACCAAGGACATGGTTCAATAGATTTGCAAATTTTCTACTTCAATTTGGGTTCCTTAAGAGCACTACTGATCACTCTATGTTCTATTTACTCCACCAAAGTGAAGTGTTAGTTCTGCTTCTTTATGTAGATGATATTATCCTTACTGGATCATCTTCTATCTTGATGGATTCTCTCATAAAGACATTGACCTCAGAATTTGCTATGAAGGACCTTGGTCAGCTACATTACTTCTTGGGTATTGAAGTTATAAGGAGTGGTACTGGTTCTATTCTCCTCACTCAAAAGAAATATACTCTTCAAATTTTGGAAAAGGCTTCTATGCTGGATTGTAAGACCAGCAAAACTCCTGTTGCTAGTGGCTCAAGAGTTTCTAAATTGGATGAAGATATTTTGTCTGACTTCACCATTTATAGAAGCTTAGTGGGTGCTTTACAGTATCTATCTCTCACCAGACCAGATATATCTTATGCAGTCAATTACACTACTCAGTTTATGCAGGAACCAAGATCTTCTCATATGATGGTTGTGAAGAAGATTTTAAGATATTTGAAAGGCTCTATTGGTTCTGGTGTCACCATTAACCCAGGGAATTTGACTATTATTCAAGCTTATTCTGATTCAGATTGGGCTGGTTGCCCTGATACTAGAAGATCAACAAGTGGGTTTTGTATCTTTTTGGGTTCTACTCTACTGTCTTGGTCCTCAAAGAAGCAACCAACTGTTGCTAGATCCTCCACAGAAGCTGAGTACAAAGCTCTTAGTGTGGCAACTACTGAAGTGTTATGGATTAGCTATTTGTTAGCTGAGTTGCATTTGCCTTTGTCCAAACCATTTCTTATCTACTGTGATAATCAAGGTGCAAAACATATTGCCTCTAATCCTATCTTCCATGCTCGAACCAAGCATATAGAGGTGGACTATCACTTCATTAGGGACTTGGTTGCTAATGGTTCACTTCAGATTAACTATATTCCTACCCATCTTCTGTTAGCTGACATATTCACAAAAGGCCTACCTTTTCCCACTTTTACTTCTCTTAAGAACAAGCTGATGCACTTTGAGGAAGCTCAACTTGAGGGGGGATATAAGAGAGTTAGTGTCTGAGTCATCTAACTCTCTCAAGATGAATAAGCAACTGACTCAAGTAGTTAGTATTGGTTAATTAGTAGTTAGTTTAAGAAGTTAGTTAAAAGAGTATTCTGTTATGATTAACAAACATAACAACCAATTAACAAGAGTTAGTTATGTTTGTTAATCTCTCTCACTCTCTCTCTATAACTAACCATCTATTTCTCTCTCTAGATGATATAAATAAGATCATCATCATTGTAATTTCTCAATTGAGAAAAACTAATAAAGTGATAAAGTTCTATCAAGATCTAAACCTAATTTTTCAATAAGTTTGGATTATGAACCTATATATTGGCTAACATAATATGAAATAATTGTTGTGCCCGTGACTACAACAAGTTGGACTCAGACTAATAATATTTGGAAGATTCGGACGAATCATAATCATACAATTAAAAGAACGCCGGCTAAGATTATAACAATATTAGATTCAAACATGCAAAAAAAGAGAAATATATCTCAATAGTCAATAAGACAATAACCCTTGGTTGTAGTAAGATGTTTAGTTTTCCCCCTTAGAGGTTAAGGGTTCGAGGCATGCTGACAATTCAAAAAAAAAAACGTACCTCAATACACGCGCAACATAATGTTAAAACCTTGACACGACTAAGATTCTTAAGAATGCCGTTGAATTGTATATCTTCGAAATCGTTATCACGGATGTCAAATTCGGCTTCGATCAGATTCTCTCCAGTGATGATAGAGAAATGTTCAGGCGAAAACCCTACAAACTTAAATCGTGAAAGAGTATGTTGACTTCAATCCACTTAACATCATCTTGGACATTGTAGCACAATTCCAACACCAATGACTTGAGTTTCGATCTTAGGTTATGTAGATAAAGATTAGGGGAAGTATGGGATTGGATTAGTTGTAATTCTTCAAGGCAAGGAGAATTCGAGATGAAATGGTAAACTGAGTCCTCTGAGTAGTTCTACTTTCTTCATAATTGCAGTCTTAAGTGACACGAAATCCTCGTACGTAGAGGACATAAACTTGCAGTTGGTTAACCTTAGACCGGTGAGTGATTCATTTTTGGAAAGAAGATTGAGGTAAAGAGAAGATGGATCTTTGGAAAAACCCTTCGCCTTTATTCGAAAAGTCTAAATCAAGTGCTGAACAATTGATAACCATAGCAAATTTAATAAACAGAAGGATTCGATGGCAATCTACTCCGAACACCGACATGTCAAAACCAAGTCGAAGTTTGTGAAATTTTGTGATCTCACTGTGAAGCACATATTGGACAAACTCAAGAAATAGATGTTTTCGATCCTCCAAGCAGCGTAGCTTACCATATCTTTTGGAGAAAGAGATAAAATCTAGGTCTATAATAGGAAGTTCATGAAGAATGTTTGAAACCTCAAGGATGCCCACTCGAGTAGGGCTGCATAGTATATATAGAGATAAACATAGGGTTTAAGTGTTACAAGAATGCCCTTGATCAAGGGACAAAAACAAAGCATATCCCTCACTCTTATAACTAACACTTAACACTAACATAAGTGTAACTAACTAACACTTAACACTTAACACTCTTATAACTAACTATGACATAACTATAACTAACACTTAACATCCCCCCTCAAGTCGAACGTCGTTTGACAAGAGAGAGCTTGAATCTTAGATCATTAAACCTTGAAGTAGAGAGACCCTTTGTAAAGATGTCGGCTACTTGCTCACTGCCAGGTAAGAACTTGACCACTAACTTCTTGGCTGCAACTTGTTCTCTAACAAAGTGAAAATCAATGGAAGCATGTCGAGTTTTAGAGTGCAAGATGGGATTGACTGCAAGATAGGTAGCACTTATGTTATCACAGTGAACAATGGGAGGTGTTTGAACATGAAACCCAAGCTCTTGAATCAAATTCTTCAACCAGATCACATCTGCACTTGTGTGAGCAACAGCTCTATACTCTGCCTCAGCTGAGGATCGTGCCACTGTTGGTTGTGTTTTGGAGGACCATAAAATCAAATTAGGACCAAGATACACACAAGAACCAGAGGTAGATCTTCTATCATCTGGAGAACCTGCCCAATCTGCATCAGAGAACCCCAATATAGGAAGTGATGTTGATTTTCGAATGCAAATCCCTTCATTTATAGAACCCTTTAGATATCTTAATATTCTCTTGGCTGCAATGAAATGAATTGAAGAAGGAGAAGACATGAACTTGGACACTTGATTTACAGCATAGCAGATGTCTGGTCGAGTAAGAGTTAGGTATTGTAGTGCACCAACAAGGCTTCTAAATGGATAGGAGTCTGATAAAGTCTCTCCATCTAGCTTTGAAAGCTTCTTACCAGAGAGTACAGGTGTGGATACTGGTTTGGAGTTTGCCATACCAAATTTGTTCAAGAGATCATTGATGTATTTGGATTGAGTGAGAGTAATTGATGTTGAGTCCCTAGATGCCTCCATTCCTAAAAAGTATTTGAGATCACCCATATCTGACATATCGAATTTGGTCTTCAACTTTTGAATTAATTGATTGAGTACCAGAGAAGAGGACCCAGTCACTATAATGTCATCCACATAAAGCAACAAAATGGTTAATCCCAAAGATGAATTAAAATAAAACATTGAAGGATCTGAAATTGATTGGTGAAATCCCAATTGAAATAAGAAGGAACTGAATTTGAAATGCCAAGCTCGAGGAGCCTGCTTCAGGCCATATAGAGCTTTACTTAATTTGCAAACATGATTAGGAAATCTAGGATCAATAAAACCTTTGGGCTGATTCATGAATATAGCTTCAGATAAGTCACCATTTAGGAAGGCATTCTTCACATCTAGTTGCCTTATAGACCAAGAACCAGAAACTGCGAGGGATAAGATAGCTCTAATGGTGGCTGGACGTACTACAGGGCTAAAGGTCTCATCATAATCTATCCCATGTTGTTGGGAGTATCCTCTAGCCACTAGCCGAGCCTTGTACCTCTCGATTTGACCATTTGCTTTCTGCTTTACTCTGAAAATCCACTTACAGTCGACAACATTCATAATAGGATCTTTAGGGACAAGAGTCCATGTTTTATTTTTATGGAGTGCAGACATTTCGTCCTCCATTGCTTGTATCCAATGTTTATGCTTCGAAGCTTGATGAAATGTAGTAGGTTCATCAAGCTCCAAAGTATTGGAATCCCTAGAGCTAGATAGAGAAACAGAGCTTAGTAAGACCTTTGGTTTTCGAGTACCATCCTTAGTTCGGGTAATCATAGGGTGAGTAGATGTTGTGGAAGGAGGGTTGGATGGGAGAGATGAAGATGGAGGGTGAAGAACAGGTAAAGAAGATGATGTCTGGTTATTTAGAATTGAGGTAGTTGGAGAAGACGACCGTTGATTTAGGGTATTGGTGGTGGGTTCAGAAAAGGCTGACTGGTCTGATGGAGAAGGGTTGGTGGCCACATGGACGTCAGATGTAGGGGACTGATTGTCGAGAGGTGGAGTGGGTGATGAAGTAGTGGGTGAAGGTGAGTTAGAGTGACCGACCACCGAAGCCGTTGGATTAGAAGGTGGGTGATTATCACTGATGTGAGTGGAGCGTAAGATTTGTTGATTGGGTGGACGGCTGATGTGTGGGCGAGGTGGTCCAGGTGGACCAGTGAGCCCTGAGTCTCTGAGCGGGACTGACCACGTCAGAGATAGTGGAGGGAAATTAGGGTTTTTAAAAAGGGGAAAGTTGGAATTAGGGTTTGGAAAAGGAGAAGAAGAAGATGACCGAAAGGGAAACTGAAATTCATCAAAAATTACATTTCTTGAGATATAGATTCGAGAGGAATTGATATCCAGACAACGATAACCTTTGTGATTGATGCTATAACCAAGAAAGATACATGGTTTAGATTTGAAATCAAGCTTTGAAGATCGATAAGCTGTTAGTAGAGGAAAACAGAGACAGCCAAATGTTCGAAGGAAATTATAGTTAGGTTTCTTGTGAAACAATTTTTCAAAAGGTGAGATACCTTTATGAATCGAAGAGGGAAGCTGATTAATTGTAAAAATGGCAGTCTGAAAAGCATCTGGCCAAAATTTAATGGGTGCAGAGGACTGATGAAGAAGACAGAGTGCGGTTTCCACTAAGTGGCGAATTTTTCGCTCAGCCACTCCATTCTGTTGGGGAGTGTGGGGACAAGTTCTGCGATGAATAATTCCATTTTGAGTAAGAAAATCAGAGAATTCATTGCTAATGTACTCTCCACCTCCATCAGTTTGGAAAATTTGAACAGACTTTGAGAATTGGGTTTCTACCATTTGTTTGAAAATTTTGAAGTGAGAGAAGACTTCGGACTTGTTCTTAAGAAAATAAATCCAGGTATATCGTGTATAATCATCAACAAACAGTAATACATAACGATATCCTAAATTAGATAAAGAAGGAGATGGACCCCAAAGATCAGAATGAATAAGCTCATTTGGAAATTTTGATTGATGATTAACTGAAAGATAAGGAAATTGATGGTGTTTACCCAAAACACAGCTATCACATTTAAACTTAGTCATTACAGAATTTGATAATGGTAATAACTTTTGATTAACTAAAAATTTAAAGCTTGAACTGTTGACATGTGCAAGACGACGATGCCAAACTTCAGAGGAGGTGCGAGAACCCGGTGGAACAGCCTGAGCAAAAAGGTTGAGAGAAGGAGTACTGATGGATGGAGGAGAGACTTGGAATAGACCATTAGACATCTTGCCTTCGAGGAGTGTCTTCCCTGTGGGAAGGTCCTGAACCAGAAAACCATGGCGATGAAAAATGGCAATACAATTTAGATCAACTAGAAGTTTAGAGAGAGAAATAAGATTCTTCTTGAAGGAAGGAAACAAGTAAAGTGTCTTGAAGTATAATATTAGAAAAAGGGATAAGATAGTTACCAACACCATTGACAGAAGCTGTGTTTCCATTTCCAACCATCACACTTTCAGGGAGAGCAACATCTGATCGAGAAATTTGAGAGGCTGCATCAGAAGCTATATGAGAAGTGGCTCCCGAGTCCACATACCAATGTGGATCAGCAGTAATGGAATCAATCCCTAAGGCAGCAAAGGACTGATTCAGCTCATTTGTTCGATTGAGAGAATAACATTGTCGAGCAGTATGGCCATACTTGTCACAGTATTGACAGACAATTGATTGTCTAGAGGGAGGTGGACCTAGAACAGATTGCCTTGAATAACCCCCTCTATTGGAGTTTCTTCCACGACCACCACCTCTGTAAGAAGAGCGACCCCTATAGCCCCTATTGAAATTTTGATTGGGGTTGAATGAGCGAGAAAAAGGGGGTGATGAAGATGAAGGAGATAAAGGTGTTTGAGTGAGAAGAGCTGTGGGGTTAGTGGTGGAAGAGGTTGAGATAAATTGAAGTCTGAACTCTTGGGTGAGGAGAAGAGAGTGAAGTTCAGAATATGAGGGAGGAATGGCTCTAGTAGTGACAGAGGTCACAAAACTTTCATATTCAGGTCCAAGACCAGCAAGAACAATAAGAACAAGCTCATCATCTGCTACAGGATGACCAATAGCAGCTAGTGAATCAGATAATGTTTTGAGTTTAAGAAGATAATCAGAAACAGAGAGAGAGCCTTTCTTTGATGTTTGGAGTTGAAGCTTGAGATTCATAAGCCTAGCAGAGTTAAGGGAAGAGAAGGTTTGTTCAAGTGATTCCCAAACAGCTTTTGAAGAGTTAAGTCCAAGAACTTGAGCTAAAATGGGCTCTGTAAGAGTAGCATTGAGCCAGGAGAGTAGCATTTGGTCGACTCTATACCAATACACATAGTCAGGATTTGGTATAGAGGAAGAATCAGATGAAGAGGGAAGAGTAGGTGATGGTGGAGGAAGAGAACCATCCACAAATTTGAAGAGGTCTTGAGAATGGAGAATGGGTAGAAGCTGGCTTTTCCAAAGAAGGTAGTTAGAATGATCAAGACGAATAGAAATGAGATTAGCAATATTAGTCAAGGTAGGAAGAGTAGAAATAGTAGGGGAGGGAACAGGGGAAGAGGGAGTAATGGAGATTGGGTTTGATGGACTTTCAATAATGGGTGGGTTAGATTGCTCGATTGGAGCTGCCATTGAAAGGAAAAGAAGTTGAAGATGAGGGTGAAGAAAAAGAAGAAGGAGGCACTGAAAACTTTGAGATCTTTTAGGCTCTTGATACCATGAAGAATGTTTGAAACCTCAAGGATGCCCACTCGAGTAGGGCTGCATAGTATATATAGAGATAAACATAGGGTTTAAGTGTTACAAGAATGCCCTTGATCAAGGGACAAAAACAAAGCATATCCCTCACTCTCATAACTAACACTTAACACTAACATAAGTGTAACTAACTAACACTTAACACTTAACACTCTTATAACTAACTATGACATAACTATAACTAACACTTAACAGTTCAATCCATACGGATTTCCATTGCTTTGACAAGAAACTCGTCGAAACTGCCTCCTCAGTAGGAAGTAAAGTAAGAATTTGCACTAAAATTTCGTCGGGTAGTGGACTTATATGATCTGTATCATCTCTTCCTACATTATCCATCTCCTTTTTTCTGTTTTTGTAGGATCTTGATTTTGGAACTAATCGATCTTAAGGCGCTATTCCTTCTACGTCTACTGTTGAACATTAAACATGCATGAGATGGGTAAATTTTGACCTAAACCTAGTGAAGCAGAGTATAGTTAACCAAACAGAAATGAGATTAGACAGGGACCATTAGACCATAAAAAACATTTCAGGGTTTAGGGTTTATACAGAAAATGATTTCCTCATTCTCATACATGATGGGTTTGTGATTGATTTTGAAGTTGAATTCTAAACTAACCAAAATGTTGAAGGAAAGGAAACTAATGAGAAGAGTTGAAGCAATTTACGTACATGTTCAAGCTTGGTTTGAACAGGAAATGAAAGTAGCTAGAGATAGAGATGAAAAGGAAAGATGGTCATACATTGGTGCCCTTACCCATATTTATTCACAAACTTACCAAGAAAATCCATTAGATTTGAAACCAAAGATTTGGTTTTCATTTGAGAAGGAGATTTAGAATTCTTATGAGTAATACTCTAATAGATTCTATGTTGACCATCTAGAAATTAACGTTCTACGTTTTACAGCAACGTGTCTAAGATTGTGACACGATGCGAAGAGATTGATTTCGGAGTTATTAGACACAATCCTAGGAGATTGAGTTCAGAGTTTGATATCACTATTTCCTTTTACATTTGAAAATTGCAATGCATTTGTTTTCAATTTAAAAGAAAATTAAGAAAATCATACTTACTGCCAGAATGGGTGAGGGGATTTAAAATTTGGGGGCTGTCATGTTGACATTCTATTTTTCATCAATCTTGGTAATTTCTCATTTTATAATTTATCGTTTGTTAGTAAAATGACATAAATGAATCTTTAATCGATTACAGGAAGAAATATGTTTCACTTTGATGGGTTTAGTTTACTTCCGTTAATGTAGGTCTATAACATAGAGTCTAATCTAAATAACGTTAATTTTTTTTTAAGATAATGCAAATTTGAAGGCTGAGTTTTCTCTAATAACACCACCAACATGCATCTTTCTCTAAGCATGACGACGCGTATGTAATTTGCTGAAAACTATCTATTGTTAATCAATATGTCTTCAAATTCCTCGACGCATTACTCATCTTCTTCCTTCAATTATTCTTCACCATCAATTCTTAACCAATATCTCTCAAACAAATTATCATCTACAATTTATATATTTTGGAAAGTCTCAATTTCTTCCTTGCGTTCATATGATGTTCTTGACATTGTTGATGGAACATCACTCAGATTTAGAAAATTTAGGCTCATACGAGTCAGATTTAGAAAACTCTGATTCAGATTGGGGGAGTTGTCCTTGGTTCTTCATTGGTTTGCTGGTCTTCAAAGAAGCAGAACATAGTTTCTAGATCTTTTACAGAAGCTGAGTACAAGGCATTGTCTCTAGCTACCTCTGAGTTGCTATGGACTTCATATCTTTTAAACGAACTTCATGTTCCAATTCATTTTCCCATTACTTTGTTCTGTGCCAACACGGGAGCTAAGTATTTGGCATCAAACCCAGTTCTCCATGCTAGGACAAAGCATGTTGAGATTGATTTTCACATTATTAGAGATTTGGTGATCCAAAAGTCTCTAGAGATCAAGTTTGTATCATCTGATGCTAACCTTGCAGATATTTTTACCAAGGGAATTATTTCTTCAACTTTGGCATACATCAGGAGCAAACTCATGTTTTTCCCTTCCTCAAAACATGTGTTTGAGGCGGCTTCTGAGAGAGTGGATGAAGAAGAGTAACAGAATTAACAACCCTCTTTTTCTCTAGTATTTGTGGGTTAAGTTATGTGGGTTTTGATGAGCGATGAGATTTTTAAGGGCACTCAGACGTCTGTTGTGGTTAACACGTGTGGGTGTTAGTTAGTTTGTTTAGTCGTTAAGTTTGTTTGTTAGCTTAACTGACTTTCTCTCTCTAAATTTGTGTCTTGTAATCCTCTATAAGTAGAGATCATCTTTCATAATGAAGATTACTTTGCCTTTCAGATTTATTTCGGAAAGATAATGGAAGTAAAGTGGAGATGGGAGGAAAGTCCTTCTAAACAATGGCCATTACCAATCATAACTCCATTTTCACCATTATAGGGGGTACTAGCATGAAAGGTTGTCTTTGAGTGTGTCATATGACTTGTAGCTCCAGTGTCAGCTATCCATTTATCATGTTTGGCACTGGCACAAGTCAAATGTATCTCTTTAGTAGATAAAGATGTAGTCTTGTGATTTCCTATCAAAGCTCCAAAATGAGCTTGCTCTTCTTCTACATCTTGGGATTCTACACATTCATCCCATCTTCTTCCTCTTCTTCTAATTCTTTCAAGTGCAAATGTGCAGAGTTTCTAGGAGGAGGTTTGGTAGAAGAGGAAGATGGTTCTGAGAAGTCTTTAAAGCTCATTCGACATTGTCTAGTTGTGTGGCCCCATTTATAGCAAATGACACAAGGAACAGTAGTGTAGTCAAAGAACATGTTTCTGACTTGAGGAGAGTTCTGTTTTGGTTGAAATCTTGAACCAGAATCAAGAACTTGATTTTGGTTTAAGAGTCTTTGACTTGAAAATGATGATTTTCCCATACCCTTATTTGGAAATCTCTTCACAAAATAGGCCTCATTATCATCATTGGTTTCCTGCTCCTCTAACCAATGTTCATGGTGAATAAGTCGACTCCTCGGTTTAGCAAAGTTCAAAACACCTTCTCTATTTTGGATAGTAATGACAAACTGATAGTATTCTTTACGAAGCCCATGTAGTGCTACCCCAGACAATTCAGAATCACTAACTCGATTATTTACTGCTACAAGAGAATAAACCAGATTCTTTATCTTGCTTAGGTATTTAGAGATTGAAGCAGACCCTTTCTTTATTGTTTGAAGCTTATTTCTCAAAGAAGATTTCTTAGCTTCAAATTCTTGAAGATATAATAATTCAAGATAGGTCCAAATGTCTCTAGCTGTTTTCAATCCTAAGATATCTGAAGCTATTGAATGAGTAATGGTGCCTTTAATGCACAATTTAACAAAATTATCATTTTTCCGCAATTGAAAATAGGTTGGATTAACCACATCTCTTCCATCAAGAACAATAAGTTGAGAGGGTTCAGTATATGTGCCATTTATGTAGCAAATTAGATCATTCCCAATTAGGGCATTTTCAATTTGATCTTTCCAGACCAAGAAATTAGAACCATCCAATTTAGCCGAAATAAGACTAGTAATATTGGCATTTTGAGAATACTGACCTGAATTAGGCTTTATATTTTGTGTTTGGGGATGGAGAAGTGCTCCTGAATTCTCCATAGGTGAAAAGATTAACTCTTTGATTCCTTGATGAAAGAAACTTCAACTCTTTTCTGTGTCGAAAATTGTATCTCTGATTCGTTGATAACAGAAGTTTCAATTTTGAATTCAATATTTTGCTTGCTTTTAGTCCCAATTCGGTTTTTCATGGATTCGATGATTTCGAAAAAAAAGACACTAGGGCTCCGATACCATGAAGGCTCCGATACCATGAAAGATAGAAGAAGATTTTTGTTACTTTCTTGAAGATTAGATAATTACAATGTGAAATTAGTTATGAACAGATTAGCTAACTCTTAACAAACTAATTTGTTCTTAACTAACTTCTAATTACATTGCACACGAGTGAGTCACACAAGCACAGAGAGTGCCTATATAAACTAATACTAACCAACACTTCTCTCTTCAGTCCTTAATTCATCTTTAATGTTCTAAACGAACCCTTCTTTCTCTTTGATCTTCTGAGATGATCCTTCTCTCTTACCACTACATTCTTTTTTTTTGTTGAAAATACCACTACAATCTTTTGAAAGTTGTTGAGCTCAAGATACCCTAATGAATAGGGTATGATTCTATTTATAATGAAAGAAATGAATTACATATGACTGTTGTACCCTTAACTATACAAGTAAATACAAACATATACAAATCATTCTAACACCCCCCCTCAAGCCGAACATCTACTAAGAAGAGAGAGCTTGAGAGTTAAAAGTTTAAATCTAGATGAAGACAGCCCCTTTGTAAACAAATCCGCAAGTTGATCTTCCCCTGGTAGAAATTGGACTTTAATGTTGCCTTTGGCTACTTGTTCACGAACAAAGTGGAAGTCAATGGCCACATGCTTCGTGCGAGAGTGAAGAATCGGATTGATAGCAAGATAAGTCGCACTTACGTTGTCACAGTGAATGATCGGTGGTTGATGTTGCTTAAAACCCAATTCAGCTAATAAGTTTTTGAGCCAAAGGACCTCAGCTGTTGTTTGGGCCACAGCCCTATACTCGGCCTCTGTAGACGAGCGGGCCACTGTGGGCTGGGTCTTGGAGGCCCAAGCAATAAGATTCGGTCCAAGAAAGACACACGAGCCAGATGTAGACCTTCGATCATCAGGCGAGCCAGCCCAGTCAGCATCAAAAAACCCAATTATAGGAAGACAGGTGGCTCGCCTGAAACACAACCCTTTGGTGATCGTTCCTTTGAGGTAACGAAGGATTCTCTTCGCCGCAGTTAGATGAACAGAGGTCGGAGAACCCATAAACTTTGAAACTTGATTCACAGCATAAGCAATGTCAGGACGAGTTAGGGTTAAGTATTGAAGTGCACCAATCATACTTCGAAAAACAGTAGGATCTGATAATACCTCTCCATCGAATTTAGACAATTTAGAACCAGAGATAACCGGTGTTGAAGCTGGTTTTGAGTCCAAAAGACCAAAACGATTCAACAGATCAAGAGAGTACTTTTGTTGAGTTAGAATTAATGACTCTGTAGATCTAGTAGCCTCCATCCCCAAAAAATAACTCAAGTTACTGAGATCAGTCATTTCAGAATTATTCTTCAGACTTTCAATTAGAGAATCAATAAGCAAATTGGAAGATCCAGTTATTAAAATGTCATCAACGTAAAGTAAGAGAATCACCAGACCTTTAGGAGATTGATGAGAGAACATGGATGGGTCAGAAATCGATTGATTAAAACCCATTTGTAAAATACAAGAACTAAAACGAGAATGCCAGGCTCGTGGAGCTTGTTTCAAGCCATAGAGGGCTTTATGGAGCTTACACACATAGGAGGGAAAAGAGGGATTTTCAAAACCCTTTGGTTGAGTCATGAAAACAGACTCATGGAGACTCCCATTGAGAAAAGCATTTTTAACGTCAAGTTGTTTGATCTTCCAATTACCTGTTACAGCAAGAGAGAGGACTGTTCTGATTGTTGCCGGACGAACTACCGGACTATATGTTTCGTCATAATCCACTCCATGCTGTTGTGTGAAGCCCCGAGCAACCAATCGTGCCTTGTGTCGTTGAATTGAGCCATCAGCCCGTCGTTTAATTTTAAAAATCCATTTGCAATCCACAATGTTTCCTGATGAAGGAGGTGGAACAAGGGACCATGTGCCATTTTTATTGAGAGTTGAGATTTCATCAGCCATTGCCTGCTTCCAGTGATCATGCTTACATGCCTGATTGAAGGTGGTTGGTTCGTCGAGAGATGAAGAACGAACCATTGAGAGAAGAGATAGAGGAAGAGCATGGGAGGTGGTGAGCAAAATTCTTGGTTTTCTTGTGCCATCTCGACTGCGGGTTATCATTGGGTGAAGAGAGGTATTTGAAATGGTAGATGGAATTTCAGGAGGTAGTGGATTAGGGTTTTCTGTATTTTGAGAAGAAGAGGGATTTTGGTGGATATTGGGAGACGATGACTGGGTGTGAGTAGACACAGGTGGCAGAGAATCAGGAGACATGGTGGAAGATAAGGGCACGTCCCTTGAGGGACCACTTTGTGAAGAAGGGGAAACAGCTGTCGTAGGAGAAGCAGTTGGCAGAGTTGGGTGGGATTCGTTGGGACCATTTGGTGGAGGTATTGTACCAGCTGTAGTGGTAGTACGAGCTGGCAGGTTAGAGCCAGTAGGAGGGAGAGGTGGGACAGATGGACGGCTAGATGTGTCGTTTTGATTTGAAAAGGGAAAAACCGTCCAATTTAGAGAAAGAGGGGAAAAATTAGGGTTTGAGGGTTTAGGTGAGTAATTTTGAAAAGGAAAAACCAGTTCATCGAAAAGAACATGGCGCGAAATGTAAATTCGAGAGGAGGAAAGATCAAGACATCGATAGCCCTTGTTATTTGGACTGTAACCAATGAAGACACAGGGTTTTGATTTAAAATCAAGTTTAGAATTTCTGTAAGGGGTTAAGAGAGGAAAACATTGACAGCCAAAACTTCGAAGATCATTGAAATTGGGCTTTTTGAGGAGAAGCTTTTCATAAGGGGATAATCCATCAAGAACTGGAGTTGGAAGACGATTAATGGTGTAAATTGCTGTTTGAAACGCTTCAGGCCAATAAGAAGAAGGTACAGAGGACTGATGCAAAAGACAGAGAGCTGTTTCGACTAGGTGTCGGATTTTACGCTCTGCTACCCCATTTTGTTGAGGGGTATGAGGGCAGGAGCGTTGATGATGGATGCCATTTTTGGTTAAAAAGGCAGAGAAATCAGTACTGACATATTCGCCTCCTTCATCAGTCTGGAAAGTTTTAATGGGTTTGTCGAAATGTTTTTCAACAAAGGCTTTGAATGTTTCAAAGTGATTTTTAACCTCTGATTTTGATTTTAGAAAGTAAATCCAGGTAAACCTGGTGTAATCATCTATTAGCAATAAAACATAACGGTGGCCGGAAGGGGAGGTGACCGGAGATGGTCCCCAGAGGTCAGAGTGAATAAGTTCATTGGGTGAAGAAGAAGAGTGAATAACAGAGCTAAAAGGAATAGAGTGATGCTTTCCTGAAATACAACTAGTACATTTACTTGTTTGTATTACAGATTTTTGTAAACTTAAATCATTGTTCTTAACTACTAAATTAAAAATCTGCAGGTTGGGATGAGCCAATCGATTGTGCCACACTTCAGAAGAGGCTCGAGAGGAAGAAGACAAGGAAGCTGCAAAAAGTGATTGAGGAGAAGACTCAACATTGTTGGAGGAGAGACGAAACAGACCATCATCAAGTTTCCCTTTGAGGATTATCTTCCCTGATGGGATTTCCTGAACATAAAAGCCATGACGATGGAAAATAACAAGACAATTTAGGTCACGAAGAAGATGAGAGACAGAGATGAGGTTTTTCTTGAATGTAGGAACAATGAGGACATTCTTTAGAGTCACAATATTTGAGGGAAGAGGAATATTACCAGAACTAGAGACTGTAGCAACTTGACCTGTGCCCACCATCACATGATCAGGAACAGAGACATTGGGGCGAGAAGAAGTAGTAGCACCATCAGAGGTAATGTGCATAGTTGCACCCGAATCCATGTACCAATTTGGGTCAGCAGAAACAGAGTCAATACCCATAGCAGAGAAGGATTGAGCTAGATCATTAAAATGGGGAAGACTATAGCATTGACGAGCAGAGTGACCATACTTCCCACAGTATTGACATATTAATGGTGGAGAAGGAGGGGGACCAAGCACAGAAGAGGTAGGTCTTTGATAGCCATTTCTGTTGGAGTGAGAGGTTCTGTTAGAACCACGATAGCCTCCTCTGTTTTGACGTCCCCTATTTCCTCTATTGGTGGAATAATAAGGAGCTCGAGGAGGAGGAGAAGGTTGAGAAAGGAGGGCTGCTGGTTGAACACTCTGTCCTCGAAGGAGTTCAATGCGAAATTCTTAAGTGAGTAAAAGAGAATGTAACTCAGAGTATGAGGGAGGGACTATTCGAGTTGTTATAGAGGTGACAAAGTTTTCATACTCTGGTCCAAGGCCAGAGAGAACAATAAGAACAAGTTCAGCATCAGCAATGGGATGGCCAATGGCAGCTAATGAATCAGATAGAAATTTGATGCGAAGAAGAAAGTCTGAGATAGAGAGGGAGCCTTTCTTACAAGTTTGGAGCTGGAGTTTAACATTCATCAACCTAGCAGAGTTGATGGAGGAGAAGTTTCTCTCAAGGGATTCCCAAACAGCTCGAGAAGAAGATAAGCCAAGAACATGACTAAGAACAGGCTCTGTTAAAGTGGCATTTAGCCAAGAAAGCAACATTTGGTCGATTCTATACCAAAAAACATAGTCAGGATTGGGAATGGGATTGGAGGAACCCTCAGTGGGGGGAGAGAGGAACTCAGGAGGAGGTGGGTAGGAGCCATTGACAAACTTATAGAGATCTTGAGAACGGAGGATAGGAAGAAGCTGACTTCTCCATAGAAGGTAGTTTGTATTGTCTAATCTTATAGAAACAAGATTAGCAATGTTGGAAAGGTTGGGAAAAGAAGAGGTAGAGTAGGATGAAGTGGGAGTGGTGGTGATGATGGTTGGAGAAGAAGAAGGGTTGGGGGTTGTGTCGGCCATTGAAAAACAGAGAAGAGACACAGAAAACCAAGAAGAATGTTTTTAGAAGAATGCTCTTGATACCATGAAAGTTGTTGAGCTCAAGATACCCTAATGAATAGGGTATGATTCTATTTATAATGAAAGAAATGAATTACATATGACTGTTGTACCCTTAACTATACAAGTAAATACAAACATATACAAATCATTCTAACATCTTTGACCCATTATCACATTTCTATACTTAAAAAACTGGAATGGTTCGTCCCTACATATTAGTATGACATCTTTGGCGTGAGCACGCAATTGCCCTTTATAAAAATTCTTCAAATCATATATATTTTTTTTGTTGAGGAATCTTCATATCGTATTAGTAATGTGGACAAGCAATATACCAAATACACTTGTGTAGAATATAAAGTATTAAATAAAACCCATTTTTATTGTTTTTCAATCCTTGTTTTTTTTTTTTGTATTTTTATTGGTGAAGTATAGAAACTAAAAAGTGAAAAAAAAATCTCCTTCTCAATCAAATAGTACAATATCTTGTATATCTCAAAGTTCTTATTTTAGAGAAACAAATTATAAAAGATAATATTCTTTTCACAAAATAATCTAGTTTAGGAATATTAATTAAAATAGTATAAATCTGCCTCAAGTTTCTATAGACATAAGATTATATCTAGCACAATCAGTAATTCAATTTATTTTACATCTTTGACTTGGATATTCTCAAGTTGTATATAAACACAAATACCCCCATCATCCATTTCATTATATAGAATCAAGAATGGGGTCTAACTGTTTAAGCCCATCTCTTTTATTCTCTAAGAGTTTCATTATGTTCTTAGTTGTGTCTATAACCATTGTTTGTGATGCTGCTATTACTGATGAAAGGAAGGTTCTCCCATTTTCTCTATCTCTGTAAACTTAATCAGTTTGTGTTGTTCGTATTCTGTATTTATTTAATCGCGCGTTATTGTTGGTTAAGGTATATATTGTGTACATGGGTGGGCTTCCAGCTAATAGGGAATACTCTCCAACATCTCACCACAATAGTATTCTTGAAGAAGTTCTCGAGGGAAGGTACGTACTTTACTAGTTAAGGCTAGAAATAAGTGAGGATTTTTTTCAGTCGTTCGGTTATATTGCTAGACATCATTTCGTCAATATTAGACTTTCTATGAGAAAAAAAGACTAATTTTGGTGGGCTTTGATATGATTGTTTGTATACTAATGATCGTATAGCTCGGTGGAAGATGCTATTGTCCGAAGTTATAAAAGGAGTTTCAATGGATTTGCAGCAAAGCTCACAGAACAAGAAGTTCAAAAACTTTCTGGTAACTTATTCCTCCTAATTAACCTAATATATATATATATATATATATATATATATATATATATAGCTAGAGGAGAAGATTAAGTTTCATTTCTGGTTAATAATAATAGTAAATATTTGTCTTTATAGGCAAGGAAGGCATTGTGTCTATTTTCCCAAACCGAATGCTTCAACTTCATACAACGAGATCATGGGATTTTATGGGATTCTCAGAGACTGTGAAACGTAATCCTACTGTCGAAAGCGACACAATTGTAGGTATACTAGATACTGGAATATGGCCAGAGTTGGAGAGTTTCAAAGATGATGGATTTGGTCCACCGCCTAAGAAATGGAAGGGTGTCTGTGAAGGTGGTACAAATTTCACCTGCAACAAGTAACTATCTTACACCCTTGTCTACTTGCTCTATGTTAGTCTAAAATATTAGACATTTTCTACATTCACTTAGGGTTTTAGTCAAAATTTGGTCCACCCGGATGGCTGGCGCGTTAATAAGACTACGAGTAAAAAACAAGTACTGTTTCCCTAGGTATAAATCAATTATTTATAGCTTACTGATTTTGTTTCAATTAACTTTCAGAAAACTCATCGGTGCAAGAGTTTATAACAAGAAATATTTCTTGGGATCCGTTACGGACGAAGTAGGACATGGTACACATACTGCATCAATTGCAGCCGGTGCTGTCGTAAAAGATGCAAGCTTCTTTGAGTTGGCCAAGGGAAATGCAAGGGGTGCAGTACCCTCTGCAAGAGTTGCTGTTTACAAGGTCTGTTACAGAAATGGTTGCACAGCTGCCAACATCTTAGCTGGGTTCGATGATGCAATTGCCGACGGTGTCGACATTATTTCAATCTCTATAGGGTTATCTAAGTCGACTGGCTTTGACGTGGACCCAATTGCCATTGGTTCTTTCCATGCCATAAAGAGTGGCATTCTCACTTCACAGTCAGCTGGTAATGATGGTCCAAAACCACAAAGTGTAAGCAGTGCTGCACCTTGGTTGTTAAGTGTAGCAGCAAGTAGTACAGATCGTCGGATAATCGACAAGGTAGTGCTAGGAAATGGGAAGACAGTCCTGGTAAGCCTCAACTTCTATTAGTTATATGTGAAATTCTACTTAAATACTATTAGGTTAACAAAGAATGTTCATTTTAATTGCTCATATATGGTGGCTAGGGTACTGGGGTTAATTCTTTCACCTTGAATGGAACTAAATTTTCACTTGTATATGGGGCAGAAGTTTCGAGCACGTGTGGCGCTGCAGCTGCTCGGTAAATTTTTTTACTAAAGAATTTAGTTTTAGTTATAAAACAGAATTTTGTATTAATTTTAAATACTACTGAGAAAATCCAGGAGTTGTGAATTCAGCTGTTTAGACAGAAACTTAGTGAAGGGCAAGATTGTTGTATGTGATAAGGAAAGCAAAGGTCGAGAAGCTCTCAACAAAGCTTTAGGAACAATCATGATTTCTAACGAACGCGATTTTTCTTGGGTTTATCCTCTACCAGCAACTCTTTTAGGCCACGAAAGTGGTGTAGATGTTAAGTCTTATATTCAATCCGACAAGTAAGTCCATTTGAATTCGATAAAGTGAATATGAATGTATAATACAAAAAGAAGGCCATCTAATTTCTATGTTATCTCTTTTCTCCACTGATTGCAGAAACCCTGTAGGAACTATTTTGAAAAGTCATGTCTATAGAAGATTCGAAAGCTCCTGTAGTTGTTTCTTTCTCTTCTCGTGGGCCGAATGTCCTCTTACCTGATATTATCAAGGTAAGTATTTCGTCACGCACATATATACATATGTAGTATCATCGAATGTTGTCTTTTTCATTTTTGTTTAACGATTAAATTAATCTAACCACAGCCAGATATAACTGCCCCTGGTGTTGACATTTTGGCTGGGTTTTCACCTTCCGCGAATCCATCGGATGTAGAAGGAGATGAAAGAAAGGTAAAGTACAGTATATTATCCGGGACGTCAATGTCGTGTCCTCATGCAACGGGAGCAGCAGCTTACGTCAAAACTTTTCATCCTGAATGGTCTCCTTCTGCAATTAAATCTGCTCTTATGACTACTGGTATGTATAATCAATTGAAGTCCTCCTCTTTCGTATGAGTGGGGTACTTGAAGTCTATATTTACTCACTATTGTTTGATTTTTTTAGCTTGGCCAATGAATAGGACCAACAATGAAGAAGGTGAATTTGCTTATGGTGCTGGTCACATTGATCCTGTGAAAGCTGCTAATCCTGGTCTTGTTTATGAAACACTTCCAGAAGACTATGTCAAAATGCTATGTGATCTTGGTTATGACAAAGCCAAAGTTATACTCATAACAAATAGTACTTGTCCCGAAAGTACTGGTGCCAGAGGAACGCCAAGGGATCTCAACTATCCCTCGTTGGGTGCTCATGTTGAAGCAAATGAGGCAGTCAACTTGAACTTTACAAGGACTGTAACAAATGTTGGTTTAGCTAGTTCAACATATAATGCGAGGATCAGATATTCAGATGAGAGGGTTAAGGTGACAGTGAACCCTAGTGTTTTGTCATTCAACTCTTTGAACGAGAAAAAGTCTTTTATTGTGACTGTCGTTGGAAAAGAATTAGGTCCAGATGTTACATCCTCTTCGGTACTGGAATGGTCGGATGGGGTTCACAGTGTGAGAAGTCCTATTGTCATCTATTCACAGTTTATTTCTTCACAACCAAGCAATTAGCAAATTAGATTGTACCAACTCAGCGTGGCAAAAGCTTGTCGTAGATCATTTCTGTTGAATAATAAACAATATACTTTGTCCTATTCTTTCATCTCTACAAAAGCTTCTGACTCTAAGTAGCTAATTATCTCCGCTTACAACATCTTATCTCTAAGGAATGTGAAGATTGTCACATTGGGTAGTAATGTATTTTCACCACCCATGATTTTGGACCCATTTCTGTCTGGAGCGAACTTTTTTTTTTATTAATAATCTTAACAAAAATCTACGTATGATACTAGATCAGTTTTAATAGGTTTTCGGCATATAAAGCACTGTTAGATGTCTAGTCCCCCGTGCGTTGCACAACAACAATCATTTTTTTTTTTTTGGTTTACGAACATGTTTGAAGTCAAAGCTGATTTCATTATTCTCATACCAGATCAGTTTTAACAGGTCTAAAGTGACTGGAAGGCTGGAACATAATAGGTTTTCGAAAAAAAAACTACGTACCTAGACACGTTATTGACATAACCTTCTCTCAGAAGATTCCCACTAAGAATTATTAACATAACCATCCATCCATCCATATTTTTGTCAATCCCACTAAGAATATTGCTAGATGTAGCAAATATTCTGTTGCAAAATTATCTTCAATTGGGTTTCTTCTAATTGAAGAATTAGCATGAATAGGTTGAGAATACTAAAATGAAGCTTCCAGGAAGTAACCATCCATCTTTTTTTGTCAATCCACTAAGAATAATTGCTAGATGTAGCAAGTCTTCTGTTACAAAATTTCTCAATTGACTAAGTCGATCAAATTATTAGTTTTTTCGATCCACTAAGAATTGTACTATTCATTTCATCCACTATAAATATGGCATCAGTTTCTTCATTATGAATACCACAACTAAAAAATGGCATCAGTTTCTTCTTCATTAGCAGCAAAGTTTTATTTTCTTCTCCTATGCTTTCTCTCCTATGCTTCAATACCCACAAAAAGTTTTACCTTAAAACTCATTCACAGAGACTCCCCAGAATCTCCTCTCTACCCTGGTAACCTCACTTACCCCGAAAAAGTCAAGCGCCTCGTTTTCTTCTCCGAATCCAGGGCTCTATATTTGAATTCTAAAGCTACAAATTATTCATCGTTAACCAAAAACCAAACGGTACCCATTGTTCATCCTCATGATCTCATTCAACCTCCAGTTGCTAATAGTGCCAGCAGTTTTCTGTACTTAGTCCAACTAAAGTTCGGACCTTCTGATCCCTACTATTTGGTACTAGACACCGGTAGCGACCTAATTTGGACCCAATGTAAAGCTTGTGAGCCAAACTGTTTTCCTCAATTTCGAACACCAACTTTCGATCCAACTCAATCCACCACTTTCCGAACTCTTCCATGTGACCACCCTCGTTGTACAAAACCGAAATACACATGCGACAACGGAGAATGCAAATACAACATTCAGTATTTAGAGGGAAACTCTTTAGGTTACCTCGGTACAGAAAAACTTAGTTCCAGAGATAACAATGAATCCTTACTGAATACAATATTTGGCTGTACTACAGCAAGTAGTGATCTCGGATTTGAAGGAGATATAGATGGTATTCTGGGTATGAGCAGAGGTATTGTGTCATTGATATCTCAAATGAGAGATGAAACAGAGAAATTCTCTTACTGTCTAGTAGATGAAATGAAACACAAAGACGCTCGTAGTTACCTAACATTCGGTGACAAAGTTAGGTTTCAAGGCAGTGTTCAATCGACTCCATTTATAACCTTGATCTCTGAGCCAGACTTGTACGGACTGAAGCTTTTGGACATTAGTGTTGGTAACCGGAGGTTGAACTTCCCTCCGGGTACTTTCGATATGGGAGAAGATGGACGTGGAGGGTGCTTCATAGATTCCGGATATGCTTTTACAACCATTGCTGAGGAACCTTACAAAGTTTTCAAGAGTGCTATAGTAGAGCATTTCGGTGATAAGCTCACACCGATTCCGGGGCTTCATGATATAGATTTATGTTTCAAGGTACCTCAAGATTATGCTGCCGAAGTCCCGAGTGTTACGTTCCATTTCGAAGAAGAAGCTGATCTAATAATGAAGTCAGATACTGTGTTTAAGTATGATGGTACGGAAGGCTATTACTGCCTTTTTATTCTTCCTAGCAAGAGCAATGACTTCACCATTATTGGAACACTTCAGCAGGTGGATATCCGGTTCCAGTATGATTTAGGAGCACAAAGACTTTCGTGGGCTCCGGAGGATTGTCATTCCCATCCCTAGTGATCTCTCTCGAGTCATCTTTTATATAGTAATTCATGATGTAATGACATTGTCGTCTTCGCGACGTGTCGTATAAGTTTTTAATCAAATAAACTAATAATGAAATCAGAGTTCCATTCCTTCTATCCCTACTCTTAAACTTCAAACATGCAAGAAATTGGTAGTACATTTTTTACCTAATAAAACTAGTCAAAGCAGAGTAATAGTACTTAACCTAACTAACATAAATGATGGTTCGGAATGAATAAACTTGTCAAAAACCCTAACTTTAAGAAGAAAACAATAATGAGGTCTATCAATTGATTACACATCGGAAGCCCATATTTAATCCCTTCGATTTGAAATCAGGATTTGGTTATATCTTGTGAAGGAGATCAAGATTACACATGTTATGGAGCTAACAGCCCATCTACAATCATCATACATGTTATGGAGCTAATTACACTTCTAACAGTACATATCAAACCAATCTCATAAACTTCCTTCTTCCTTCTCTATCTACATCAAACAACAAGACAATTATCAAGAATGGGTATCGAAAAGCCATAGCCGGTCGAGGCCCAGATACCGTTTACGGGTCATTTCAGTGTAGAGGTGACATTACAGAAGAAAAATGTCAAGAACATGTTGAAATAGCATCAAAAGAGATCACACAAGATTATAGATGTCCAAACTCTAAGAAAGCAATAATATGGTATGATGAATGTATGTTGAGATATTCAAATCAACCATATTTCTCTATAAATTCTCAAGGTATTAGGTGGGTTAATGAATGATCTTGTGAGAGAAGCTATTTTTAATGGGTCTTCTTCTACTAAATTCTCAAATAACACAGACTAGTTTCTTAAGGTATATGGTTTAGTACAATGTAATCCTTAAAGATAATTCACAACCCATGAGGTCTTGTTGATAAGTACACTCCTACTAAGGTGGGATAGCAAGAGGTCTTATTTATCTTCATGAGGATTCTCGCCTTAAGGTTCCATTCCTTGGTACATATTAACAGAACTAGTGAAATCAGAGTATAGTAGTTAACCTAACAGAATTGATAAAGGAATGAATAAACTTATCAAAAGCCCTAACTTTGGGAAGAAAGAAAACAACAATGAGTTGATTGCCCATACTTAATCCCTTAGATTTAAAATCAGGATTTGATTATATCTTGGGAAGGAGATCAAGATTTTCTTTTGAGAAAGAGATTTGTTTTTCAAGTGTGATATACATAAATATTAACTTCCCCTAACACCACCACTTCACCCTCTAGAAACATTATAGGGTTTACTGCAACGTTTTAGTGACACGGTTGAAATTGAGTTTGATATCATTATTATGTGTAAACTTTTTAAAGAAAATTTTGATGAAAGGCCCAAATTTTGGGCCCAAATACAAAAAAAAACTCAACCGGGATTATTAACCCACCCAAAACCCAATAATCAACTAATATCTCAAATCAAATCCAAATACACATCCCTATGCTCAATCCGGACCCAACTCGTATCTCTAAGACTTTATTTATTTTCATATTCCCTCTTTTGCCCTCTTATATATATGTAACCTAAATCAACACCCTCTCACTCTTTAAAAATCGAATCTCTCTCTCTCTCCCTCTCTAATTTTTTTTCAGCTTTCCCTCTCTCTACATTTCCAGCTTCATCATCTTCAACCATCAACTTCATCGTTTTCAACCATCAACTTCATCATCTTCAACCCTCTTCATTATCTCTTTCTCTCTCTAAATTTTTTTCCAGATTTGTATCTCTACATAAACCTAAACCCTCTTCAAGAACATTCATTATCTTCCTTTATTTTCAATCATCTCCAATCATTATCTTCAATCATCATCTTCAGCCATCACCTTTTTTGTTTGAGCGACCTTCATCATCTTCTTCGTTTGAGCAACCTTCATCATCTTATATCTTCAATCATCTTAATGGAGGTCAAAAAAACTTCAAATCTGATTTTAGGTTGTTTTCATGGTGTTTTCATAGTTTTGTAGAGAGTTAAATATATAGATTTGTAGATCTACTTATTTGAAGCTCCATTGGTGAGGTTGTTCTTGGTTTTAGGGTATTTTCATGGTGTTTACATTGTTGTTCCGTACAGATTTGTTAATATTAGCAACCACTTCTCGTTTTGTAAGCAACACTTTACAGTTTGTCTAAACATTTTACGGGATGTGTTAACACTATTCCGTACAGTTATGTTAACAGTAGCAACTGGTTCTCGTTTTGTTAAAAACACTTTTCAATTTGTGTTAACATTTTAAAGGATGTGTGAACATTTTGAAAAATGTTCACCACAATTTTGTATTAAAGATGTTCAGATCAGTCTAACATTTTCTAAGCATTTTAAGCAGTGCCCAAACATTTGTTAAATTGCAAAGCAGAATTCAATTTAAAATACCTACACTTCTCCGCTCATGAGAGAACTTTCGATTTTGAAACGGACATACTCCGCCGTTGTGTAACATTTCCAAATTTGCCTTAACATTTGTTAATTTGTCTGGCCACTACACAATCAAACTAAACATTCCGTATAATGTTGTGACATTCATCTAGATGTTGTAACAACACTCTTGGATGCCATTCGACAGAAGATTATGAACAAGATGACAAAGCACAGAGACGCCGCTATTGGATGGAACACATTTATGTGCCCCTCCATTAATGATGTTCAGGATGGAAAATCCAAAGTTGCCGAGACGTGAGTTACGTCGAGGCAGACCCACTTATTTTTGAAGTTTGCCGAGACGTGAGTTACTCTTAAAATGTCTATACATCTTTGATTGTGTCTATACATCTTTGATTGTGTCTTCACATTTTGTCGACATCTTTGATTGTGTCTATACATCTTTGATTGTGTCTATAGATCTTCACAAAATGTCTATACATCTTTGATTGTGTCTATACATCTTTGATTGTGTCTTCACATCTTTGATTGTGTCTTCACAGTTTGCCAGCATTTTGTCGACATTCTCTAAAATGTCAATACATCTTCGATTGTGTCTTCACATTTTGTTTACTTCCTCAGACAAACTATTTATTGTCTATGCATCTCATATATTTTGAAGAACAAAAATAATATATTAAACAAATGTACTCCATATTCTTTCAACATCAAGATCCCACAACAAACAAAAACAGTACAATACCACACAAAATAATTTATAATCATTTTTTGTTTGTCCTCTAAGCAAAATTGAAGTCGTTGCGGGTTTACGAATGTGAACATAACACCATTTCTCAAAAACAACTTCACTATTGCTTAGAACTTCTTTCTCAAAGCACAAAATATCAACCACACTTTCAATTGAGGTTTAATCTCCACAATCTTTTGTTTTCCTTCAATATTGATGACACCTCCCGATGCTTCAAAAACACAGTAATACATATGTTAGTATTTCTATATATTACTTGCAAACACTGTAAGACTTACGCAAACAATCTGTAAAATGTCATACCACCACTAATGTACAAATATATTCTGAAATGGATGAAGGTTATGTAACTTGCATGCTACATTATACATAATGCTTGAGGAATAATTTCTGCAATTCTTAAACATTCTTGAAAATGTTCCAACATTATTAATATTTCTTTAACATTATTCAAATTGTTTGAGAAACAATTGTTGTTATTACCTTGCGCACCTAAACATTATTTACAATGCTAGAAAACTGTCAAAATGCCGGGACAATACCAATAATGCGAAAACATTATACTTAATGTTAGACCACAATCAATAATGAGAGGACATTTCAAAAAATTTATGCCACTGTTTTCTCCAAATTTTAACTTTTTTCACAGAAACTTATGTCATTTCGTATGCATTCCTAAACATTATGCAAAATGTTTAGGAATGCATCTTACCTTGGTCTGTGATTCAGTCACCTTTAATATTTTTTTGCCTTTTTTACTAGGCCCTGCAATTGTTGTCTCTTCACTAGCCCTCTTTCTAGAGCTAGCTCTTTGTACAACCTATTGTCTTGCTGCTTCTCCTTTTTAAATGTTTTGCACAAAATGATATGTTTGTAAGAGACCCAAAAATGTTGATAACAAAACCAAAATGTTTCTACACAACCCAAAATGTCAAAAACATATCAATTTTTACTCATTAATAACCACAAAATATATCAACACCCCACTAAATGTTAAAACATAAACCAAATTGTCTGACATTGACCAATAACATCACTGTAATAATCAAGTAAAACTCCCAAAAATCATAAACAAAGTACTAAATGTCTCAACATAACCCCAATTTCTGGAACACAACCCAAAATGTTAAAACAAACCATTCATTTCATCAACATTTCAGAGAACAAAAACTGGACTACAAATGCTTCCAAATTGTCCTTTACTACCAGGGCCGGCCCTGAGTTTTTGGTGGCCCGAAGCGAAATCTAAAATTGGGGCCCTCTTTGTTAAACACAAATTCAAATTTTCTCTTAAAACTCTCTAGAACCTAAGGTCGTCCCAACTATATAAATATGTCTAAAAAACTTAACATCTTTCCCATTATCCAAACTTCATTCGAAAATGCATATATAACATTATTTTATTATATTAATCAATAGTTTGACACAGGTTCACCTTCTTCTATGCGAAATAAGATAACGGACATTTGGTTTGTTTCTCATTTTATTTTCCTTCCACTTTCGTTTAAGCTTAAAAAATTTAAGAATCGCTCAATGTCATGAAGTAAAGAAGTAATTTTAGTTCCAAGACTACCTTGATTTTAAGGTAGCAAGACTCATCGCAATCTAACATATTTGAAAGTTATGTGTCCTCAAAATTCTTAATAATGTGTTTGTGTAACTTAAATGACAAATACATTATGTATAAAATATTGTTTTACGCTATATACTGTTGGGAAAAAAATCAAATTATTTCGCTATCAGCCACCAAATTCTAAACCTCCTGTTACGAGAAGAATTTTATAAATGAGTTTTGGCATTTAGAAGGGTTGAAATACCCTAGTTTATTGAAAATTCTACTTAGGAATATTTTTCTTTTGGTGCAAGTAATTAGGAATAACTTGTTTCAACAAAAAAAAAATTAGGAATAACTTGAACATAATAAAAGGAAAACAGAAATCATTCAAAAAAATGAAACTTAAATTAATTTTGTTTAACAACAAGACGAAAATTAATTAGGAATAATTACATGACAATAATAACTCAATAATAAAGTAAAAAATAAAAGTTATATATATGCTAACTGATAATTTTTTATGTACCGACCTTAAAGTATAATACTAACTAATATTATAAATTTACAATAAAAAATAATAATATTGTAAATACATAAAAACATAAATAAACATCCTATAATCCCATGTATTAGTTGTGGAGAGAAGTGGGGATGAAGTTAGAGTGTTAGACCGTGAGAGCGAGTGGCTGAGAGATAGAAAGAGACAAGAATAGGAGATGGAATCAGGAGAGTTGTAGTAGGAGTAAAAACAGACATGTGTCGAATGGTTATTGGTTGAAACGTTCAAACTTTTGGTGGGCCCACTTGATGAAACAAATTAAAAGAAATGAGCTCATCTTGAATACGGGCCCACTTATGTCAATTTCTACTGGGCTTAAGTTCAAAAACATAACTACTATAAAATTCTACAGGCGCATCTGGAAATGTGGCCCCCAAAATTTGGTGGCCCAAAGCGAGGCTTTGCTCGCTTTGGGCCAGGGCCGGCTCTGTTTACTACCTTCTGAACTGCTTTCAAATTACATTTGTAATTTAAAGAATTTTTCTTCTTTTGCTCCCTTGGCTCTGTACGTTGAGCCTCCACCATCTGCTCTTTCGATTTGGATGTCGCAGATCGATGCTTCAAACACACAGTAATAGATATGTTAGATCATTCAGCAAAATGGTCACACACGACTACAAATGCTACAACACTGTAAGTTGATGCCAATGGTTTTTAGAACTTTTCACAAAACTCTAGGAATAAGAGTATGAATAAGTGAAGCACCATTTTACAGAATGACAACACACTAGCAATTATGGCAAAACATTATACGAAATGCGAGACCACAAACAATACTGGGAGGACAAACTCCAAAATGTCTCGAAATTATGTAAAATGCTTAAAAATTGTTTGAAATATTTATAGAATATCATACCTTTGTCTGTGATGATGTCACATTCATCATTTTCTTGCCTTTTTTACTAGGCCTAGCGGTGGTTGGCTCTTCACTATCTTTTATATGTTTTCTGCACAAATTGAAATGTTTGTAAGATACCCCCACATGTTTGAAACAAACCAAAAATGTTTCTACAAAATGTTCAACACTACACTGAATGCTACATCACTATAAATAATGGCAGATCATTTTGGAATGTATCTACACAATAAGCCTAGGCCAATGATGGTCTACACAATAATGAAAGATCACTAATTGAAGCAAAATTTTAAACAATGACAGCACACTAACAAATATGCCAAACCATTATATGAAATGTCAAAGCACAAACATTAAATACAGGACATGGTCAAAGATGTGTATACAATAAGATACCTTTGCTTGTTTAGGACTAGCAACTTTTTTGCCTTTTTTGCTAGGCCCAGCAGAGGATGGCTCTTCAGCAACCCTCTTCCTAGGGCTATCCCTCAGTGGAGTCTGTAGTTTTTGAACAGGAGCATCTCCTTTCTTTGTGTTTGTTTTCACCATCTTTTGTAATCTGCAAAAGTTGTTATGTTTTGTATTAGACACCCACATGTTTCAAACAAACACAGAATGTATATACACAATCAAAATGTCTTAACATATACTAATTTCTTTTACACAACCATGAATGTTAAAACAAACACCCATAAATGTCACCACAGATACCTAAATGTTAAAACAACCCTAACCTAGAAACTTGATGAAGATTCATAAACACCCAAATGACCTTTCTGTGAAGATGCATGCTTCCGAAATCACAAACAACTATCAAAATGTCTAAACATACTCTAACATTTCTTCAACACAACCCAGAATGATAAAACAAATCATTCACTTCATCAACAAAGACAGACCCCCAAAAATCAAAGACAAAGTACTAAATGTCTCCACAGAAACCTAACTTTCAGATCACAACCCTAAATGTTAAAACAAACCTAACCTACAAGCTTGATGAAGAACCATAAACACCCAAATGCTTCCGAAATCACAAAACACCAACCAAAATGTTTTATCACAAACTGTAGAGCAACTTAACCCTAAAACTTTTTTGAAAAACAACCCAAAATGTTTTCTCACAAACTCAAGATCAGACTACTGAACTTGAAATAATAAACCCTAATTCTTTGAAAACACCACCAAATTTTCGAACACCCCTAAAACTGAACCAACAACCCTAAAATATTACCAACAAACACAGATCTGAAACAACAAACCCCAAAAATTTTCCAACAAACCAAATAATTTACCAACAACAGAGAGATGATCAAGAGTTAGAGGAAGAACAGGGACGTACCTGTGTTTGAAAGAGAGAGAAATCGAGAGAGATGCACCAGATTTGTTGAAAGAGAACGAAATAGAGAGAGAAATTGGTAGATCCGGTTTCTTAAATAGGTTTGCTTGAGAGAGATTCGCCGGTAACGTTTCGAATGAAAGAGGCGTTAATGGCTGTGGTTGTTTTGCTTGAAAAAGAGATAGAGAGAGAGAGAGAGAGAGAGAGATGGACCGGTATGAATGAAGAGAGAGAGTTTGATCGAAATAGAGAGAGAGATAAAGATGAATCGTTTTGATGGAGGGAGAGGGTTTAGAGGTTTTCAAGTCAGAGAGAGAGAGTGTTTGAATGAAGAGAGAGAGCGCGGAGACCGAGAGAGAAAGAGAGAGGCTGGCATGTGGGCTCGGGTCAAATCAAGTCAGGGAGAGAAAGAGAGAGGTTGTTGTTGGCAGGAAAAGAGTGAGGGACATAAGAGGTAACCATTGATTTTGGAGGGATAGAGAGGTAATATCACATTTTGGGTTTTTTTTTGAGATATTATTCCCTATTGGGTTGGATTTCCTATTTGGGCTCCTTTTTTGGGCCTTAGATTTATCCTCTCCTTTTTAAAATGGCACTACCATTTGGTTGTCACAAACTTCAAAATCCTTGAGGTCCGAGGTTCAATTCAATCAGAATATGTGGAATTTATGAGGGTATGAATTCATCGCACTTGATAAAGCTGCTGAAGAAGCTGAATGGTTGCGAAGCTCGTTGGATGACATTCTAATTGGCCTAAACCAATCCCTTCAATTTTGATTCATTATGATTCCACAGCTGTAATAGCTAAAGCTCAAAACAACATCTACAACGGAAAGTCTAGACATATTCGCCGAAGGCATAACTCGATTAAGCAATTGTTGGCTAATGGAGTAATTTCCATAAATTTTGTGAGATCTAAGGAAAACCTGACAGATCCTTTGACGAAAGGATTACCGAGAGATGTTGTAAATGTAACGTCGAGGGGATGGGGATAAAGCCTATATCAGAGTAAATCATCTATGAAGGACACCCAACTCTGGAATTGGAGATCTCATTACTTTGGTTCAATGGGACAACTAAATTGTAGATGATAGATTATGAAAACTCAACGGAGAAAACTCCTATCCACCCCTATGACAAAGAAAGTGTACATGTTCAATGTGGCGGATGAGATCTATAGCTTAGGTATACCAAGTGGGGGGAACAGGACACCCTTGATGGACTCACCTATATGAGTGTGGAAGTGGAGCCGCTTCTTATGAAAATTTGGCTATTCTCTAGAGCACTCACGAATACTAGGATATGCTCATGGCCGGTAACGAGCACAACCAAATGATCTTGACAGAAATTAGAGGACTTGTGTGTGAGGTTTGTTAATCGAGTCTACAAAACAGAAGTTCGGTTACATCATGTTCACTGAACGACTAGTAGTCCCAACGAACTATCACAAAGCAAATGTTCAAGTCATAACGACACCTTCGCTGACACACAATGCCTCGTAGTCTTTTCTACTATTCATCTCTTCTAATTTTATTCATGTGGGGGATTGTTAGTTTTGTTTGAATAAAATATAATCTTTAGCTTTTATTTTGGAATAAAGTGAGCCCACCCTTTTGGAGGGAACTTTTTTTTCCATAAACAAACAAAATACAATTTTATAGTAACAACATTTATAGAACAAAGTGTAAAACATTTTCATCCTCTTTACTAAAATAGAAATGAAAACTTCAAACAAAAGTGTTTTGTCCCACATCTTTCAAAGAGAAAACTAATTTGAGTTTATATGGAGAAAGTCGGGTGCAAGGGGTGTGACCCATTGGGATTACAATAGTGCTCTCCGGAGGAAAGACCCATCACTTTTTAGAGGCACACCTTACCTTACCCGACCCTGGCTCCGGCTCCGGCTCTGGGAATTGAATATTAGAATTGAAGTTTGCTTCTTCAGTTTTTGACAAGGAACAGTTGAATCGTAAGGCTTCGCTCACATACTGCAAAAACAATATCAAATTCGACGGTAGCAAGGGCGTTTGAAGTCTTCAATATAGTGAGTCCAACTCGTGCCTCTGTTCCACCATTATTGTTTTATTGTCTACCTGCAGGTTCATTCTCTCAGTTGGTTCACTTACTGTTATTTAAAGCTCTACAACAAGAAGAAGATGCAATCAAAGAGATTTGTATTTTATAGTAACCTGGCCGTTAGGCCCACTAATGAACTGGTCGAGAGGCCCACTAGTTGGATGGCCGCCATCAGTTAACATGTTTAATTGATACTTACATGAACAAAATGGATCGAGAGAGTCCCGAAAAAAGGAGCACTCCTTAATAAGCCTGGTAGACAAGGAATTCTGCTATGATCTGACCATGGGTTTACCGTTAAATGCCTCAAGTTGTTGAATGTACTAGGCATTGTCGTCATACCATTTTCACTTAGAACCTTCAAAATTGTGATTTGTCAATTAGCTTTCACCCGACAACAACAACCAATCGAGACAAGACTTCTAGAATCACATGACAATGCATTTTGTGTCATTTATACGACTTCCACAGGCTTATGAATTTTGTATCCTACCAGATAAACTTACGAACTACTTGTACGCACATATTTCAGGATTAATGACTAAATAAGTAATTTGTTCGGTAAGATGTGAAACCTGACTCAGATCTGAATTTATTTGAGTCAAATTTCAAAATGTTAGTATCTTTTATCGAGCCCTTAAAATGATTGTCTTGTGCTGATTTTGAGCACGTTTGAGTCAAACATAAAATAAGTTTTGCCAAAAAAACCTACATAACTTAAAACAACTATTTTGATGGGAAAACTCATACTCATTATTCAAATTCACACATTATAGACTCAGACGAGTCAGATTCAGACAATATAGAATGTACCGCCAAAGGTTCCAACAATAAAATTTTGACATGACGAAGATCCTTGAGAATGCGGAGATCCTTGAGAATGCGGAGGATATGTATCTGTTTCAAGTCAATACTAATACAGTCAAGTGCAACTTCAATCAGATTCTCTCCATTGATGATAGAAAAATGTTCAGGAAAAACGCCTGCAAACTTAAATCGTGAAAGAGTTGGAATGTTGATTTCAAGCCACCTAACACCACTACTGCCGATTTCGCAATTATCTAACACGAAAGACTTGAGGTTCGATCTTGGGTGATGGAGATCAAGGTACGAGATAACATGACAACCTATTAGTTGTAATTCTTCAAGACACGGAGAATTCAAGATCAAATGACAAAGCGAGTCCTCGAGTAGTTTTACTTTTGTAAAAATTGCAGTCTTAAGTGAGACAAAATTAGCATATATAGAGTATATAAAGTTGCCATTCATTAACTTTAGATCGGTCAGTGATTCATTTTGCAAAGAAGATAGAAATAAAGTGGATATGGATATTGGGAAAAACCCTTCAATATCAAGTGCTGAAAAATTACTAACCATAGCAAATCTAATAAACTTCTCCATTGGATGACTACAAACTTGGGCGAAACCAAGTCGAAGTTTGTGAATTTGTTTAATCTTACTACATAAAAACACATATTCAACTAACATAAAAAATTATGTGCTCGATCATCAAATTTTAGCTTATTATATCTTTTGGAGGAGGATATAAAATCTAGGTCTAGAAGAGGAAGTTCAATCCATAAGAACTTCCATCTCCTCCACACCAAACTCGTCAAAACTGCGTCTTCAGTAGGAAGTAAAGTAAGAATTTGTAGTAAAATGTCGGGCAATCGACTTATATGATTTTCATCCATCTCTTTTTTGTTCTCTTCTTCTATGTCATTGATGGCTATTGATTTTAAGGTTCCATTCCTTCTATCCCTACTCTTAAACTTCAAACATGCAAGAAATTGGTAGTACATTTTTTACCTAATAAAACTAGTCAAAGCAGAGTAATATAGTACTTAACCTAACTCACATAAATGATGATTCAGAATGAATAAATTTATGTGAGTCAAAATTTCAAAATTAGTCTAGATCAAAAATCTACATAACTTAAAACAACTATTATGAGTTATTTCATCAAAAAAATATATTATGAGCTTGGGTAGGAAAAATTAGACTCAGACTATTCAGATTCAGACAATTTAGACTCGGGCCATTCAGATTCAGACAACTCTGACGTAGACGAGTCAGATCCAGAAAATAAAGATCGTACCGCATAAGACTCTAAAACGACTAAAAAAGTAGAGTAGAATATTAGGAGGGTTCAAACATGTCAAAAAAAGAGTAACGCACCTCTAAACACGTGCTACAAAGTGTTAAAATCTTGACACGCTTGAAATTCTTAAGAACGTCGAGGAGTCGCATCTGTTGCAAGTCAAAATCCATAGTGCTAAGTGTAGCTTCAATCAGATTCTCTCCATTGATGATAGAAAAATGTTGAGGAATAAAGCCTGCAAACTTAAATCGTGAAAGAGTTGGAATGTCAACTTCAATCCACCTATCGTCCTCATGGTACGGAATCAACACGAAGGACTTGAGTTTCGATCTCGGGAGATGGAGACGAATACGCCAAGGAATATGACAACGTATTAGTTGTAATTCTTCAAGACAAGGAAAATTCAAGATCAAATGGTAAACTGAGTCCCCGGGTAGTCTTAATTACATCAGTGAAAGTTGCAGTCTTAAGTGAGACAAAATTAGCATGTATAGAGGGTATAAAGTGGCCAAAGTTTAACTTTAGATGGGTGAGTGATTCATTTCGGAACGAAGATGGAAGTGAAGTGGAGATGGGTATTGAGAGAAGAACCCCTTCTAAAGCAAGTGCTGAACAATTACTTTTCATAGCAAATTCAAT